>NC_048894.1:96982866-97163867 GCF_011077185.1 Oxyura jamaicensis | reverse complement strand
GAAGGGAAGGGAAGGGAAGGGAAGGGAAGGGAAGGGAAAGGAAGGGAAGGGAAGGGAGGGGAAGGGGAAAAAAGAAGAGCCATTTACAGCTGATTAAATGCTTTTCAAATTCTGAAGCAGATGTCTAGGCAGAGGAGAGAAGGACCTTGAGGTTTGCAAGTGTTGATAAACTGACTTTCAGGGCTTTTATAAGTTCTTCCTGACAGGATGGTCAACATCAACCAACACTGCATCCTTTTAAGAAAAGTTAATAAGCAAGATGTATATGGAAGATTTTAGGTATGAAGGTTTTTTTAAGTGTTTGTGGAATAATATAAAAAAATCCATACTGTGTAAGAGCACAGCCTATCCACACACAGTCAGTGCTGTTACCTGAACATGGTTTAATTTTATATTTAAACTTGCTAAGACCAGTATAGTTTTAACATATCATGGGCAAGAATGAAAAAACAGTGACAATCTGCTACTTGTTTCCTCCAAATATCAAAATGTGAAAGAGATACTTTCAGATCAATTATTCCTTTTCCAGCAAATTACTTTCTCTGTGATAACATCCAGCACTGGAAAGGCTAATTTTAGCTGGAAAGTTCACAGAATCTTGCCGAGCAACAGCCACAGTCGCAGCTAATTTGAGTCAGATAAAGTTAAAACATTGTCAAAATATAAATGCTTCCTTCAGCTGATTCATTAGTTTGCATATCATAACAAGGACTTTGTGTTCTTGGGTAAGGTTAGTGCCTTGAGGACATACTGCAGATGTGTGCATTCACAGTCCGAATTTCTGTAATTTGTTATGCAAACATCAATTCTTTTTAAATATTGTAAGAATAGAGACTTTTATTGCAGCTAACAATCACCAGCATTAAAGATAGCTTCTCTTGTGAGGCCACTTTTTAGAACAAAGGAGGACACTATATTCTAAACAGATGTTTACCAGATAATGAATGTGATATTTCTCATTAGAAGAGGTTTAATTTGCAAACGAATGTTGAAACAGTGAGCAAGTGAACTCTGCAAGGCCTGCCCCACATCAGAAGGCCTGATGTATTTTGACACGTTAACTTCTTTCCCCTCAAGGAAACTGTGAGCTTTAAAAGTCCTCAACAACTTAACAGCAGAAAAATCCGAGGCTGACTTTTAGTTTTACTTTCCTTTTTTTATTGTATGGGTGCAGTTCAAAGGTCCAAAGCATGAATGACAGCAGCAACTGAGGGCTGGAATTTGGCAGTCCTCAGGAAGGGATGAAATTTTGGATTATTGACCTCAGAAAGGTAGCCATGGCAGTTCCCCACAGCCAGGGCAGCATCAGACTATGCTTTAGAATAAGTGAAATGGATTTGGTGGTAGACTTTTCCATGTTATTTTATCTGGCTATCTCACTGTTTGATTTTTGTATACCTGAGCATCTTACCTGAACTCTGCTCCAACCTCTGCTTCGGGGCACACCTGGAGAGGCTTCTTCAGCTTTTTCTGTAGGCCGCTGCCTGGTATTTGGTGTCGGGGTAGCAGGATGGACCAGCAGACACCGTCCTTGCTCTCTGTCCAGCGTGTAGGGCTTCCAGATGATCACAGGAGCATGGAGTGCCATTGGTCCATAGGGGTCCTGAGCTTGTCTCCCAGCCCACATAAGGAGGATAAATGAGAGAGTTTGGTTCTCCCTGGGATTGAAATTGTGTTGTTTGGTGCTGTGCACCTCAACCTGACTGAACAGCCCTGACTAAGCACCCCAAGGGCAAGATCCGGATGCTGTAGGTCATACTGGTTGTGTAGGCTTTGTTCCAAGAGTGTCCAGGCCTCCAGATGATTTGCCAGGGAAATAAAAAGAACCTGCAGGGACTGCCAGGGTTTCTGCTTTCAGGATAGCCAAGCCTCTAATACCAGATGCTTGCTGCCTTGCTCTATTAATGCTGACAGATATAAGCACAATTAGCTGAGAAGGGAGAAATGGTGAAGGCCAAGAGACCGTACTCCCAGGCCTGACCCATGTAATCGCTTTCTGTTTCCCCTTTTATTCCATGGCCTTGTGGATAATGACATAGCGTTTCCTTCTGGAGGAAAGCAGGATGCATGGGAAACAGAGGCGCTGCATAAGCAGATGCAGGAAGGGTCTTGCCGGGAGTCTGCTGGGAGCCCAGCATTAATGGCAGATCTGAAGATGCAAATACAAGACTATGGAGATGCTTTAAGAGGCCATAGAGTGAGGGTGGGACAGGCTTCCCAGCCTCGAGAGCCACAAGCAGGGCAACCCCCTCATGGTACAGACCAGTTTCCCACACAAAAATGAGGGATTTGCTGCATACCAATACCTTAAGGATAAATGCATTGAGACATGCTTGTGTTTTATGGTTAACAGGGACGATTTATGCAGCAGAACAGATGAGCACATTCCACAGACAGCAACATTCTGCAGCATTTATAACATTTGATAGCAAATTCTTTATCAGCAACCATTGTCCCAGTGAAAAGATCCATTTAGTTTTGTGTGTCAGCAGACAGTTAGGCAGAAGCATGCCCTGATCCTACCTGAAAGCCTAGCTACATCCAGTGTGAGTAATCTGGAGAGGATATTTTTATTTAAAGAAGGATGCATTTTTCACTGTTTCTGTCTCCTGCTTCCTGGAAGCACGACTGCTGAAGTTGGCCCAAATTCTGTGCTTCTGCGAGCACTTGTAGGCTGCCTGCCATCTCTGCTGCCTGCTGGACTCTCGGCCTGATGCAGCACCAGGGTGGCTGGCGATATAGACAGCTTGCCTGGGCTGCAGTGGTCCTCCTGCAGCAGCTTCTGCAGACAGCAGTGGCTGGAACATGACGGCCACCTGGCCTTATTACTTCAGCTTGGACCACTAAGTGGATGCACTGATACATGCACCTACAGGTGCATATCCTTACTGATGAATTTAACTGTGCTTAGGAATTGATTTTCACTCCCAATTCCATTAAAACTTTGCAAAATTGCACTTTTTCTTAATAAATTTTCAGACAGCTTTGGTTAACATAGGAGACAAATTTTTCATTAAGTCAATTTTAAATCTCATTCGTATGAGTGATTTGAAAGACAAAATAAAGAAGAGAGGCAGAAGGCAACACTGAATCTAGTGACCAAAGAAATCTACATGAGTCTGGTTAACTACCTCATATAATAATGTCCTAATTAGCAAGGACAGGCAGACAAAATGGTATCCTTAATATAGGAGCTAACCAAAAGGCTGGTTTTCTAAAACTGTGCATCTAAGTGCAAGAAAAGTAGAGAGTCCTAATAAACATGAATAAAAGGAAGACTTTATGTACTTCTTTTTCTAACTAAAGCTTATGCTCAAACAGCTATTCTTTTTCACAGTGAATGATTAGTGAGATCCTTTCCATGCTGGAAGACTCAAAAAATGTGAGGGCTTCCTGGACACCGGGGACAGATGCAGTGCAGCCGTGCACCTCTGGGAAGACTGATCCTACACTGACCAGGAGCGCGTGAGAGTTTGATCCTAACTGATTTCACCCAGAGGCACCTTCCCCTGCAGCAGCAAAGCTGGCTCAGCACAGAGACACTTCTGGCACTGAGACACTTCAGCGATAGATCCATGTTGTTCCAAAAACACCAAACAGCTGCTTTCTCTGCTGAAGAAGTTTTTGTTTTGCAGTGCAGACTCCTGAGATCTGTGATCAGGCAACCATGGGACTTGGAGGTGTCTCAGTTTGCAAACCACATCTCAAAAAGAGGTAAGGGTTGCTTCCTTCTGGATTCACCCCTTTTCTCCTTCTCCCAAGATATAAACATCCAGGGAACACATCATAAGCTACTGGAAATGACTTCAAAATACCAGACCAGGCCAGCTGTGAGGCTGTGTATTCAACAGGCAGGCTACAGCGCTAGGCAGCTGATTCAGAAATAAATCTCCATGTACAAGTCAGCCAGCCACATGCTGAGACAGAGGCAGGGCTGTAAGGTAAACACAGCTCAGCACTCGTAGGTACAGGATGGAAAAAAACACAGTGTCTTCTTTCGTCCTTAAAAAGCAGGTTCCCAATTTGTTCCTTCCTGTGGGAAGTGAGGTTTATGCTCTAATGTATTGAAGCAGGTCAGAGCTATAGGCAACTAATGACAATGCAAAGACAATTTTCCTGTGACTATGAAAATACTGTCTCATGCATTTCCTTAAAAACTGCATTGTTGAAGGGACGTCAGCTGTCATTAACACATGGTCGTGTCATTCAAGAAGGGGCTGATGGGCCTGATACAAAACCCACCAACATTCTTCCTATTAATGCAAGACTTTACCTTTAGAAAAACACTTACTGCAGCATTTTGACCCCTCTCTTTATTTTTATAAGGCAAGGCAGAGTATGATTGTCTTTCAGTTAATGATGTGGCAGGGGGTGACTTTTTGCTAGGTTTAAGAGACTTCTTTTAAGTTGCAGCCTTTAAGATCCACCTGGACAAGCAATAATTAATGGGAATAGCAAATTAAATGCATTAGGAAGGGGAAATGATTTACTAACCAGGGGGAGAAATAATTTATTAGAAAAGAAAACTTTTCCCCTAAGCCGAGAGAGTCACATTACCTCTTTCACAAATCACTGGCTCTAGCTTTTCCTCCTCCACTGAAAAGCCGCCCGCCCCAGAAGTCTGCGGCTGTTTCTTTCCCTGGGGCACCGCTGCCGCACACACGGGGCCCATCCTGACATGCGCCTTCATTGCCCTGCAGAACTATTTTGGGACAGGGTGGAGGGATGGAGAAGAGAGCTGGGGGGAGCTTATATTCTAGCGACGGGAATAACAACAGACACCTCGTTACGGCTGGCTTAGAATGAGGGCTCCCCAGAGCTGCCTGTTTAGGAACAGAGCCAAAAATGTTCAGCTTAAACCAATCAGCTGAAATTGAAATGCAAGGAGTCGCAAATCAAGCAGGAGTCAGGCCATGGACTTTTCCATCTCACAACCAAGCAAGAGCAATATTGAAGTCATCCCAATGAGTGTTTATTTCTCTAAAAACATTCCTATGGAACTTATTATTGATTCTTGGCATCATAGCTATATAGGAGACCCTAGTGTCCATGACAATTAAAAAAAAAACATGTTTATTAAAATTCAGTCACAGTGGCACAACACAACGTGCAATTATAAACACAAAACAGATGCAACACCATCTTCCCTATAGTCAGCGAAGATTGCAATCTGCAAACCATGGAAATTTGTGTCCTTGATTTAATGGTTTAAAATGCAGGAAAGCTGTTTACATTCACTGTCAAAATGTTTGCATTACATATGCTCACTGCCCCTGTAGTGGAAATATTTTTCCACTAACATTGCAGAATAAGCACAAAATGAAGATGCACCCCTCTTGGTAACAAAGTGCTGGCATAATGCAGTTTTCACCTCTGCTAAAACATTTGTTAATGACTCATCACACTGTGCTATTTCTTCCCTTTACCTTGGATCAGCCTCTTGAGAAATCGTTTAGTATCATGCACCCATTTTCTATTCCACACTAATCAGATAGCCTTTTGCACAGGACTACAGACTCTGCTTCCATGTCTCAAAAGCATTAGTTAGCAATGTAGATTTTTTTTGATGTCCACTACAGCAGTTCTCCATTATTGCAAACTTAGAGATTACACAACTGAATTTGGAAAAATTGTAGGTACCTTCCATGACACATGTTTAGGATCAAGTAGTTAAGCTGGATATTATAAATTCCATCTCCAGTTTAAAAGGTACAGTGATGAATTTCAAGTGCCTGTACCCTTAAACCTGAAGGGATTTAGGAATGTAAGTCTCCCAGAGAGACAGCAGCAGTTTTTAAAATCAGTGAACAAATATTGCAGACATAAAACATTTTGCTACCAGAAAGTCTTAAATGCATATCTAAATGCCTAGACACAGTGTTAGCAATGCTTAAGTTAATTGTTATGAAAATCAGAGTTTCTCATGTTTGCAGAAATTCATTTAATTTACATTAGCACTGCACAGACCTGCCTATCTTTTCTCCTGCTTTCCCCAGTTTCCATAGCAGTATTCCCACGATTAAGCACGCGTGCAGTCCCAAAATCAAGGTCATAACATTTTATATTGTCTGTAGAGCAGCGTTCAGACACTCTGATTACGTGGCTGATCACAAAAAAAATTAATTCTACAGGTAAGAAACTTGCATACCAGTACAGCACAAAACATGGGTATATTCCTTCTAAAGTATATATAGCTTGTTTGGTTTTGTTAACTAGAAACTTTTGTTTAACAGGAATTGCTGATATGTTTTTTTCATCTTATGCAACTAAATTGAATGTATGAAATACATAGCAATGATGAAATCTTGTGCAAGAGTTTTCCGCTGTTAAACCTTATCAAGAAAAATGCATTATTTAGCTGAATGCACACTGTGAAAGATTCTTGCAGTTCTGTTTACTTAGCTTTTTTTACCGTGTGGTTTCTTTGCTTTTAAAGACACAGAAGATGACTTACATCTGAGCATGTCAAGTGAATTTTGTGGCTATTTTGGCTGCACTAAAGACTTCTCTTGACTATGTAAAAAAGTTTGTTGTCAAGAATATTTACTAGCATATTCTCAAGCCACCTTCCTACAGGCAGCCAGCATCTGTTAACAACAATTTGCCCTTGGTTAAATACAAAAACAAGCAAACAGTAATTTTTCCTGGTTAAGGCGAATACTACTTGACTGGAAGAATCTTTCCCCACCTGGTTCAGTTAGGAGTCTGCAAAGACAGTCTTCTGTCTGTAGCTCAGAAAGCTTGCACGTAAAAAGTTCAGAGGCTCGTCTACACTGCAACAACTTGGAGTTACAGCATGCTTAAAATGCTTTTTCCCCATCAGTCAAAGTGTGAGATGGCTGGGATATGTGAACGGTTGCTATCCACACGCGGACAGCAACATGGATTTCTTCCATAATTCTGCTTAATAGGAATGAATCAGGCTTTCTGTCTTTACAACTGGGCATCCACACTGTATGTTTTCACTGTGAACAGATTCAGCTAACAGCTCTAATCTGTTCCTTGCGGGATAGAACAGAATATTTTGGAGACTTGGATACTCTGTTTCTGAAGGTGTCTAAACAATGTCCAAACACATGTACGTTCAAAAATGTATTTTCTGCCTGTCTGCTGATGCTCATGTTACATGGAGATGCCACACGTATTGAAACAAACGTGACTCATATTTGAAATGCACGTACACTCAGAGTAACGTATTTTATGTACTAAAAATGCAATCCCCAGAGACAAATATACTGAAATAGCTCTTCAGCTGCTCGGAATACGTGTCCCACCACACCAGACTCAGCAGCTCTCTCTCCTGACTGCATTACGACACTGATGATGGAGCAGACCCTGTGTTTCCAGAGTCTGTCTTTCTCTCATATTTAATCATTCAATCTTTCTGAAAGATATATATATATATATATATATATATATATATTTTTTTCAGGGGGGGAGATTCTCTTTCAGAAATTTTCTTTTTTCTACTATTGAGATGTCATAAATTACAGTACAAGCCTGGGATTACTGTGTGAGACTAGTTTTAAGCTAGTCACTTTATGACAGATCATGAACAGCCCCTTTCATACGGTGTATGCCTCATTTTTATTTTAGGCATTTGTTTTCTGAAAGCGTGTTCTGTTAAACATTGGAAGATGCAAGGAGACAGTAAAAGTGTGGGTAATGTCTCAAGAGATCTGAATGAAATGTCTAAGATGAAAGCTACTTTGTTAGCTGTTTCATTGTGATTTCAAAACTTAAGAATAGGGTCACTAATTCTGCAGCCCTTCAAGTACTCTCAGGGTTATTTATGGTTTTGTGCTGAAACGCTATAGCAAACTTCATGGTTTTGCATGGTTGAAGCATGAAATTAGGTGGAACCTGAGTGTTTCCACTGGGTGTAGGTTTGAGTTTGGGAGAGTTCTGGAGTCCAGCATACCAGCCAAATAGTTAAATTCTGAAGCATATACTTGCAGGGAATCTCAGGAAAAAAAAAAAAAAAAATCTAATTAATGCTTTTCTGCAAGTGCTACAAACTCAATGACATCAAAATGCATTCTGACTCATACCAGTTTTATATAATTGACCATTCTAAAAGGAATGCAAGAAAAGTCAAAGGCATTTCATCTCAACAATTTCTTAAAGGAATGCTTTGAATTTTCTTGCTCAAAATGTCATTTCTTTCTGAGAGGACTGAAATCAAATGCCCTTTTCCCATTAAAATTGAGCAAAACAGTTCACTCGGTCTCAGCTTGTTTGTTTGTTTGCTTGCCAGTTATCCTGACCTAGGTCCAGGAGTCAGGATCTTCTTGCCTCAGGACAATGCAGAAGTCATCCCTATTCCTTCTGGACCATGGAGCCCAGCATTCCTTGTGTTATAGTGACGTAGAAACTATCTCGTTATTGTCAACAGTCAGATAGGTAGGGGACATTCCTCATGGCGGGATTTGTGAGTTCAAGCACTGTCTGACCTAAAACCCAGTCTCCTGTTCCCTATGTCCTTACACTGAAGGCTGCCACTGTCTCCTCCAATTTAGGTGCATGAAACTTGGAGATTTTGAAGTTTTGAATGCTAGTCATACAGAAGTATGAAACTGCAGGCTGCAAACTGCGTCCTAAATCCAAAGAAGAGGCAGGGTTTGTGAAGGTTTCTAGGCAGCCTAGATACCTTCTCACTCCCTAGCTGGAGCCAATTGTCATCTGTGAACCCCAGGAAGATCCTATGGCAGTACTTGCTGTGAGGTGCTGCAACGCCGACTCTAGTAATAGCTGAGGCCTGTTAATTTGGGCCTTGGCTCTCAGGTTGCTCTCAGTCTTTACTTAAGCACAAAGTCTTTTAGAGGCCTCATTTGGAGTTCTGGTTATGCAAGGAACTGAGGATTTGGCCTATAATTTATCTGTGCCAAGCAAATCCCTAGAGCAAACAAAATCCTAATATCCAACCTAGTCAGTCTCGTGCAGCTGTGTTCTCAGCCATTTTGTATCCTTCCCCTTTCCCATAGTTCTCAAGTACTACAAGGCTTGGTGAGAAACAATAGTTCTTGGGGCTACCAAACTCAATTGAATTTCCTCAGTTATTTCACATAAATCCATTTTCCCAGTTGCAAAGCTCTATGATATGTACCTACTTGTACATCCCTGAAGGCTTTCTGGACAGACAGACCAAGGTCATGCAGGCAGGGCTTGCGAGCTGTCTTTTTCCCTCTGTCACTGTTGGCTGAGATGAAAAAGATTCCTTTCAGGTCTCCACCTCAGCAGTCTCCTCAAAACTCCAATTGCAAAACTCTGTAATAGAAACACCATAATATTTCCTCCTCTGACATTTGAGTTTATATATGGTCAATGTTGCACTTACCATACCAAAATATGCAATCCTCCTGTACAATAATGGAGAGAAATAGTTATGAATTTCATATGCTTAAATGAATATATTAATAAAATAATCCATTTGTAGTCCTCAGCCAGATTTGATGCAGAATGTTTTTTATGCTGTAACACAATTTTTATTTAGTCTTAAAATTAAAGCTTGCTAGAACCCTTAGAGTTTACTGAGTCCTGACTATAATTTAACTCTATCCTTAATCATGACTGATTTAATATATGAGAAAGCAGGCCCTCAAAATAAAAATTCTCTACCTTTTCTCACTTCAAAAATGTTTAAATTGACATAAGCATCTCAGCATGTTACAGGACAGAATCCAAGGGTTACAAAAAGTAGTTCATGGATAGCCAGAACAGGTAGAGGCTATATGTGTTTTTAAAAGTAAGAGTCAAAAAAAAAAAAAAAAAAAAAAAAAAGAGAGAGAGAGAGAAAAGGTTATGTTTAAAGCTTTGACTGAATCTATTTACTTGATGGTTCCCCTGTAAATGTCTTCCTTTACACTTTACATAGCAACAACCTAAGCATTCTCCCTTCCTTCAACATGGTATCCAAGTGACAAGAAAAACTACAGAATTAATAAAAATATAGCAGGGATCAGATTTAAGTGCCTCACTTGTCTCAGCTGAAATCATTTCCTTCCACTGCACAGAGTGGTTTTGATGGGAGAACTTTGCTCTAATGAAGGTAGAAACAATATCAGAAAGGAAATACAGAAACATTGACTAATGTGACATTTGAGCATCATATTTAAAAGCAGTGATGTGAACTATTGATCTCACCTGTTAATAGCAACTATAAATTCCTTCCGAAACAGTACTTCTGAAAAAATAAAAAATAAAAAAAATCTTCCTTTCTTTCCAGTTATCTTCCTGAAATGGTCATTGCAAGGATAAATTGATTTCAATGTAAAGCAAATTCATGTGTGCAGTGGGATTTGACAACCAGAAAGTAGCTGGCAGGATAGGGACCTTTATTTAAACTTCAGAACAACTTTGCCCAGTGAGGTGTCTCTACTATTTTGACTACATATTTTCAGGCTTGATGACAATACACTGTCACTTAAGGATGCTTCATTTCTTCCCCCATTTGTTAACAGGATCCAGGATTACTTTCAAGCACTGGGTGGGTTGGGGGGGTAGGGGGGTGAGCAGGGAGAGACAAAACAAATTAGTATATTGGTGTGTTTCTTTGAGAAGTGTAGGTAGAGATATGACAGTTTCTATGGTAACAAGACTTTTTTTATTATTATTATTATTGCTCACAGAAGAATAGGTGTTGAGATAACCTCTTGTAAATTGTAAGTGCATAAGTTATTTCTAGTCGCAGACATTGCTTTCAATTAATATGTACTTAATTTTTAAATAATGGGACAACCTTCTTTAGGAGATATACGCTTCTCAGGTGCATAATGAGAGGTGTTGAGTTTCAGGTATGTATTAGGAAAAAATGCTAGAATGAGTCAGAGGAAAAATCTGCAAGGAAAGATTTCTGCTTTCTGTGGGATTCTCATGGTAATATTTTTGTAATATGGTGATTAACTTATCGCTCACCAAAAGAACCCACTGTAGGGATGAAACATTAAGGAAAGTTCAAGTAAATATAACAAAACTGCATTTTGATTCCTCATGATGGTTTTTAATATAACATAAAGAAATCCTACTTTTTGCAGGTCTGCCATGACATGCAGCCTTGCCACTGTCACTACAGTTAACCATGACATTTCATAGGCAAAATATTATGACCTGAGAACTCTCCTGCATGCTGCCCAAATGGGATACAGGAGCTGCAAAGAGGAAGGTCCCAGCTGGGACAATTCTCCCAGTTAGAGGAAAAAAATAAAAAAAAATAATTAAAAAATTGCTAGTGTGCATATATCTATTTTATCTATTTCATGGAAGTATTCAAAAGCTCATCTTTATGCCTGATATAGAGGCTTCTGTTGCAACAGCCCAAAGCATTGGTAGGAATGGGGGCATGTTGAGACAGAAGAGGGAACGGTTGCACTACTCTATGTTCTATATATTATGGTTTGAATACCCCTCATAAATGGGGCAGTCATTCCTATCAATTCTAATTCTTGTAATCTGGGCACAGATGGGTTCAAAGCAGCCCAGGAACCACAGGCAGGAAGATGACTTGGTGCCTTTCCTGAACTTTGAGGCCGTAATATACTGTTTGTTTAACATTGCCCAAAACGTGACTAGACTTTCACTTATTTTACTGCTTTTTCAAGCCCATTGATTTGAACAAGGCTTCATGCAGGCAACCCTGTAAATAGAAAGGGTAAGATCTGAAGCATCTTAAGGTTCTCCCCCTTCTTACAATCTTGCAAATAATAACAGTAATCAACTGTCCCTCCTCTTTCTCTTTGCAGAGCAATACGATGAGTCCTTTGCCTCTTAAGAGAAAGAAGTTCTGCCTGCTATAAACGAGGCAACGCCAGCTGTTCAGAGCTGCTGCAAACTCTAAACTAAGCAGCCATTACTTCTCAGTAGAAAAGTGTTTTTAAAAGTAAGCCTCTGTTTATGGATGGTACTTATCCGGCCCCATTACACTGCTCTCTGAACAAATCATAGCTTTCAATGTGATAATCTTCAAGACAGGTAAACATCACTATTTTACAGAAATGTGATCTTACAGACACAGAATTGGGATTTTTTTTTTATGTTTATACTACAAAATTTTATAGGTCGTGCCTGCATGCACACTTCATTTTGAAGCCAGATGATAAAATCCTGAACTTCTGTCAGTCGGGTTAGACCAGTTCTTCCAGCAACACAAGACCTGCACAGCATAGGTCCACTGCTACCATGCTCATGTAGACGCTCCTGTGTAGACACTACCTGTCCCTTGACAAGTTTTTTTCATTAACAATCCCACAATTACACTCTTCTGTGGGATTTCTCTAATCTTAATCCTCAACCAAGAGGCTTGGGACTAAAGTCATTATCATTTTTGTATCTGAAAGCCCTAGTGTGGTTTAGAAATGCTTTTTTTTTTTTTTTTTTTTTTTTTTTTCCAACTTTGTGAGTGCAGAGTAATGGTCCGTGCAAAGCAGCTTGTCCTTGAGTAGTTGCTTGAAACAGTACAATAAAAAATACACTAACCAATACCTGGACACTTAGAAAAAATACACTGGAAAATGTCAAAGCAAACTTAAAAGCAAAAGAGGGACACTGGAATTATTATATATTTGATGCTGCTTTTCAAGGCCTGCAGTACTCAGGGTTTATGAGAGAATTAATGGAATATTGAGGGCTTTCAAAGGAAGAAAATCAGATAAAGTGAATTCAAACATCTTCATATGAACTAAGGTATCACCCAGCTCATACAATACCAAGACAAACTCCTTCAAAATATTAAAAAACAGGTTTCCAAAGGATGACGTGCAATCAGTTATCATACTGTGTAGATGACTCCTTGTTTCTGGCTTCTTCCAGGTTGCAGAATCTTGCGCTTTCTCCTGAATGATGGCATGAGCTGTAACACTGTCCTTTCTATACATCACTAGTGATTGATAAGGAGTGTTACGAGTACCTTTGCAACAATCTGTGATGCAAATCAAACAATCAGAACATTGTTGTTTGACTTCATTTTTGTTTTGCTTGCTTGTTGAGCAAGAGAGACTCATTTTGGTATTCAGTCAAGATTTTCTTCCCTTAAAATTGAAATATAATGAATAAGTAAGAGATAAAACAACAGGAAGCAGTAAATAAACAGCAGTCCCGTGAATATGTAGTTGCTTAGTAAGATTAATAAAAGTTTGTAACAGTTATTGGCCCCATACTGCATATTCATAAAGCAGCCTTCTGTCCAGCAAGCAGTTAATGTCAGCTCTTCTCATCACCATAAGCAACACAGGATTTGGAGAGGTTCTGCTAAGTGCCTTTGTGCTTAAACTTCCTATACCCTTCTGCTTCCACCTAATGAAGTGTTTCTGCTTTATAAATACTCATAACCTCTTAAAAAATGATCAGCTGTCACAAGATCAAAGTTTTGAGCCTGCAAACATATAATCTAATAGTAAGACATTTCCACCATCTTTTTTGTGTGACCACCATACTTTCTGCTGTTACCTCCCACCTGCACAGAGCATAGCTAAATAATTCTTTGCTACTGTCTGTGCAAGACATGGATCAAGGGAGTGAAAAGATAAGCTGAGTTCTTAAGAACCACTGTTAGCATTACAGCAACATTTAAACATCTATATACACTAAGATATATTTTTTTTTTTGGCTTATCAATTAAAAAAAAGGGTTTGAGATCTGGTTGAATTAGGAATCTGAATGAAAGGAACTGGGCGGACCCGACCTAAAGGTGCTGCAGTTCTTGGGAGGAACAAAGAGTCCATGCAGTGCAGTGCAGCGCAGCACTTCCCAGTCATAGCCCCATGGCAGCTCTGTGCAGAGATGGCAGGAGAAGGAAGCACCTCTCTGACATGTCTGTTGGCTCACGTGCCCCAAAATGGCAAAAAATACAAACCCAGGGAAACACAACTGTTTTGTTAGCAACTGAAAAAACTTCCCAGAAGAGACACAGTCAGCAAGACTATATGTAAAGTCCTCATCAGAGCAATAATCCAAACTGACATTTTCAAGTTCTAGCTGCATCCTTGACCTACTATATTAGTAGTGTTGGATCACTGTGTCTCATAAAAAACGTGGAATATAAAGACCTATGAAAGATGAAAAACTAAGCAAAAAACAGGCATGGGATGCACTTGGCTGTGTTCATAATGGAACACAAGTGAGGGAATAAATGGAACCAATTTTTCACTTTAAAAGAATCTCTAAAATTTCCCTTGCAAGGACTTCTGTAGTGATTTGAAGACATAACTAACATGCTTTCAAACTTCTTTCCAAACTTCCCCCAGAGCACTGCATCCTGCAGTTACCTTACAAACAGGACAGCATTCTCATTATTTCCAGCTTAAGAACTGGGGAAAACATTAGTTCCTAGTCCTAAAAATCCTTCTACACAAGTTGAGTAGTAGTTCTGTTGGCTTGCAGGAGAATTGACCAAAGGTTGCCTAAGCATATAGGTAACTTGATGCTTCTGTGAACCGAAAAGATCTGCTGAACCTTTTGAGGTTAGCCTACCAGTAATAAAACTGGGTCACAGTCATCTCTTGATCAGCAGTGCCATTCAAACTGGCGCGCAGTGATCTCAGGATAGGGTATGCAAAACCTCTATTTCTTAAACAGTCAGTTGCAGGCTGTATGTGTGAAAGGGAAGTTAGCATCTCATTTTGTTCCCCAGTTTTTCATGCATCTTTTACCACACTGAAATTTACCCTTTATTTTCCTACTCTGGCTGAATGCCAAGCTGAGCATGGTTGTCACTTTGAATTACAGGTGTACTAATCGTTGCTATCAAAACTGGTAGCATTGTGGAAGCACACAAAGTGGTACACTGCAGGTAAAGATATCACCACACTGTCAATCATCCCTTAAAGTTATTTGGTGTGGTGGTATTTCTGTAAGATGACCGAAATTCCTCATTGTGAACACAAGTAATTTCAGTTGCAGTGGGAAATCCCCGCTCTTCTGCTCCCTTCCAATTACATTTCATTGGTTCAAAAAGCCTCATGAGACCATGTAGTAACAGCAGCTGGGAAATGGTTTATTTTTGTTTGTTTGTTTGTTTTGTTTTCTTTTATTACTCTGTTAAGCTGCAAAATGTGTGGGCTCTTTCCAGGCAAGAATTCTGTTTTTATTTATTTTGAAATAAAGCACAGTTTTTTTTAATTATTGTTTTTTATTTTTGAAAAGATTAAGATTTCTCAAAATGTTGGTTTCCAAATACCAAATTTGGTTTCCTCATTTATTTATTTTTTCTCTCCAAAAATGTGGTTTTCCCACTATTAAGTATCAGGAGATTCTGGTGTTCTGAATTTTGCTAAAACCTCTTTCAAAGTTTAAGCATGACTACCTTGTGCACTATGATGTCTATAACCCCACGGAGCATGGCTTTGATAAGTTCATTTTCAAATTGCACTTGGTGGTTCTCTCAATTATTCCCCCTCGTCTATCCGCAAGAACAATTTCACAGAATCACAGAATGATTTGGGTTGGAAGGGACCTTAAAGACCACCCAGTTCCAACCCCCTGCCATGGGCAGGGACACCTCCCACCAGACCAGGTTGCCCAAAGCCCCATCCAGCCTCTCCTTGAACACCTCCAGGGATGAGGCATCCACAGCTTCTCTGGGCAGCCTGTGCCAGTGCCTCACCACCCTCTCACTCTCATCTCTTCTCTAGGCTGAACAACCCCATCTCTCTCAGGCTGTCTGGATAGGAGAGGTGCTCACTCTTTGTGGCCCTCCTCTGGATTCATTCTAATAACTCAATGTCTTCTTGTGCTGGTAGCAACAGAGCTGAACACAGTACTCCAGGTGGGGTCCCATGAGAGCACAGCAGAGGGAGAAAATCACCTCCTTCAACCTGCTGGCCACACTTCTTTTGATGGAGGAGCCCATGATATGGTTGTTTTTCTGGGCTGCAAGCGCACATTGCTGTCTCATGCCTGCTTTCTCACCCACCAATACCCTCAAGTCCTTCTCTGCAGGGTTGCTCTCAATCAATTTATCACTCAGTCTGTATTGATTATTGGGGATCACCCCAACCCCTGGGTAGGACCTTGCACTTGGCCTTCCCCAACTGCATGAGAGTCAGATGAGCTCACTCCTCAAGCCTGCCAAGGTCCCTCTGGGTGACATCCCTTCCCTCCAGTGCATGAACTTTTTAAAGTTCACTCAACAGTTTATTATTATTATTATTATTATTTTAAATACATTTTTCTTCTTTTGTAAAAAGCAGTCTTTACTGCTTTCCTTCGTTACTATCTTCAACACCCCTCCCCAGTACCTTTGCAATGAGTTTCAGGGCGCCCCTTGCTGGTTAGCAAATGCCCTGCTCACAGCCAGTAAGAGAGAGAGGTGGTTATTTTTTTCCTTTGCAGGCATTTAGAAGTGAACAACAGAAGCAATTTATATGCATGATGTTGACCAAACAAAACTGATCTTGACTCTGCAATTGGAGGGAATCAAAAACAAGTAGAAAAACGTACTGGGAATTAAAGAAACTGAAAACAACAACAACAACAAAATGGACGTAGGAGAGCTATTTTCTTCTATTATTTAATAAAATAAAGAGGAGAAAGAATAAGTGGTAAACACAGTCATGATGAAAACTTCCTCAAAGATATAAATATGACCATGGGGCATTTCTACAGCTCTTACTCGCTTAGTTAAAACTTGTCTCTAGAGAAAAAACCAAGGGGAGCTCAATTTTTACCTCCAAAGTAGTTTCGCAAATTCTCTTGGAAGTTTCAGAGATGTTTTTTTCTGTCAGAATACCAGAAGAGTTTAGGCCAGAGTAAGAATAAACTGCCACAAATGCACTGCTTTCACTCTAAAAGAAAAGCAAACAAATCAATAGAAGACTAAGGCTTTCTGGGTGCATAGAATTTGACAGAAAAAACATTTGAAAGTCTGTCCCAGACCTCAACATTAGCTTTTGGCTTCTCTGCACTGAAGAAGAAACTTAACTGGTTTAAGAAATGCATATGAAATTTCCCATCTGGCTAACAACATGTATGTTTCTGCTCACTGTGACAATTTGAAAATGCTGCTGAGATGTTTTAAAGTCGGTGTTTATATCTAAAAAGCCAAATCTTCCAGAGCTAAGGTGGCCCTCCCTGCTTTCCTGGGATACAAATTAAGACAATAAAGTACAGCTGAAACTCATTTTTAAAGGTGCATAGCCATGTTGTATGTACTTTGATAAGTGCTCTTTAAAGTCTGTCTTCTCTGCTGACACAGCTATTTCATTTCAAAGTTGTTTATTTCCTCCATCAAGGAACATTTAATAATTGGTTTTAAAGCACATGAATCTGTTGTTTGTATTTACTTGCTAATCAGCTTAGCATTGCTAAATACATGTGTCATGTGAAGGTATACTGCTACTTGCAAGGGCTTCAGGTGCTTTGGAAAAACTGATGATGTTATGACAGACAGGTAAAAAGCACCATAAAGCTGTCTGCTAGATACAGTGTATGCAGAAGCAATTTGCCTTCTAAAACTCTGAACATGATATTCTCTAATATTTCCTGGCAGATCTTCAGTAGCTAGAAAATAAGCATTTCCATATGTAAGAAAATAATCCTTTGAAATGTAGATTTTTCTTTACAAGAAAAGAACTCAGAGAGAATTGCATTTTTAAGCTAAGGGTTCATTATTATTTATTTTTCTGCTTTGAAAATGCTGTGCATTTTCCATATAACACTTAGGTAGTAACTGCGATTCTAGTATGAGCTAAATTACTCTAACAAATCTCCTAGCTGTTTTTGTCCACTAAGAATAATCTCTCAATAAACAAATTTTGGCTAATACTTAGGTCCTCATTGCAGAGTTGGCTTACATTAAATTTAATATAATGCAGTATGAATTACTGCATTTATCTAAGATTTGAAATATGTTCATAACACCAAGTGTCTTTCTGTTCCACAGTTTTTATAGTGTTTTCCCCTTTAAGGAAAGCAGTTTAAAATGGTTGCTAGTCTTCTCAGTTGCTGCAACCACATGATGCAATCTATTGTCAAATTAGTGGGTGGCAGCAAGTGGAAACAGATTTCACCAGCAATAAAGCCCGTCACATGATTTCATCTGTTCACAGTCATACAGTCTCTTATCGTATTTCTTGCTCGATCCAAAGGCCCTGTCCACATTGAGCAGGGTTTATCTTTGCGGTTGTTTTTCACTAAGTGGTATTTGGGGGGGGGGGGGGGATATACAGGGAATTAAATAATTTAGTACAGAAAGCTTTGCACTTGTAAAAAAAAGGGGGGGGGTCCAGATGTGCAAGCATTTTGCTAGGTCTGAACCAAACTTAAAATAGAAATATTTGCAAAAAAAATAAAAATTAAATACAAATAAAAATACAAATTAAATACAAATAAATATTACAAACAAAGTAATCTTTTTAGCACAAAGTTTGCAGCCATTGCATATGAATCCGCAAAAGGATGTGGGGAAGCAAAGGTGGAAAACAGTATGGTATAACAATAAACACAAACTTGTCATCTAAATGGAAAATTAAAAGATTTTTGACGAAGATAACTTTTGTTTTTTATATGGAACAGTGTTAGGAGACTTCTAATTTTAAGTGCTGTTGATGTCAGTATCACATAATTTAAAGCCAGTTGGGTGTCCTTGATTCTTTCCAAGTTTACACAAAATTTTCAGCCCTACCTAGTCCACTAGAGCCACCCCCTGATAAATTCCAGTTTCTAGACCCAAGGCCTTGAACTTCCATGCACTATCTCATACTGATAATGGTGGAAGTGGGGAATGGGAAGCATACACAGAGGCTCCCCTTGTACCACTGGCGTTCTCCATTTCCCAAAAGACTTCTAGAAGACAGCAGCTGCCTTGTGCACAAATAACCTACGGGAAAGACTATCTGTCAAGGAGCATGAGTTGCCTTCTGATACGTCAACACCAGGGAGATGTGGTTTCTGCACAGGGCTAGGCCAAAGGAGTTTGCTGACAAGGCCTTTAACAACACAACACTGCATAACAACTCTGTTGTGGAATCGCACTACAATAACTATCTATCCTGGTTTGAAACGAGGACAGACGTAGTGTTCTCCAGAAATTGCTCTCAGCACCCTGGACCTCCAGCAGAACATTGATTATGCTTGAATAATGTGATTCCTCATTAATAAGTTGGTCAGTTAAATTAAACATAAATATTTGTGCTGTCAAATAGCATTCAAAGGCCAATGCATAAATTTTCCTGGAGAGGTAAATGTCACAGGCTTCATTTTTGGAGAACTGCAAGGTAATCTGCAGATCAATGGGATAACCATTTCCTTAACTATGGGAATGCTAGGTACATTGCACAGCGTGGGTTTGAATTTCTCAGATCAGCTTGGACTACAAAAGAAATGTGGCTAAAAAACATACTTGACAACACTTAACACTGCATCCTCTGTAAGCTCTTTCAATTGACTTTTGATTCTCTGGCAGAGCAGGAAATTAGGAAGCCTGAAAAAATATAGTACTGGATCTAAATGTAAATCTAATTCAGAAAAGCACTGAAGCATCTGCTTACCTTTGCTTGGGTCTTTAGCTCCACTAAAGTTAAGCACATGCATAGATGTTTTGTTGTTAAATCTGCTAGGTTCACTGCTAAAATGACTTTATTAGTGAGGTAGTTTTACATCTATGAAGAAATACAATCAACTTGAGAGATGATACAAGACAGAAGCCCCGAATTTCAGAGTTAAAGGCTCTCTTTTTGTGTATGTAATCATTCATGTAAACAGATCTGTATTTAATTGTATTTCATTCCATTTCAAACATATCTATATTTCATGTAGTCATTCATGTAAACAGATTTGCTTGCAAAAAATATTTATGCAGAAGATAAGGTATTTGCACATCTAAGGATCCCTTTTGCATGGGCAAATAGTTGTTTACACATACAGATGAAAAATAGGGATACATAGATATGCAAGTGACTCTGAAATCTTGACACACATTGCCTTACAGGACAAAGCTGGAAGAAAGTCAACAGGCAATAATTATCCAATTAAAAGTCATGTATGCATTTGGAATTAGTTCTAAAGGCTCTTCAGAAAGACTCTACTGCTGTAAATGTTTCATCATTGCTAATTCTATCCAGATCTATTTGAAGCATGTGCCTTCCTGAAGATCCACTAATAATTTCTAATCAAGAAGTAAATCAGCAAATGTTTGTTTAGAAAGTTGCCAAAATCAGATTGCTCTTGAGACACATGTAGTGGAAAAATAGCAGGACTTTATTCGCTCTCAAGAATAAAACAAACAGAAAAACAAAACTGCTGTGGACCTGAGAGCAAAATCTGGCTCTTGGTATTTAAAAAAAAAAAAAAAAAGAAAAAAAAAAAAGAAAAGAAAAGAACATGCACTGGTTGCTATAGAGAGAACCTCTTACTTTCAACCACAACTGCAGATGTGGTGGGGTTGAAGTGAATATGTATATATGTATGTCTGATAGTACTTAACAGCTCCGTAGAAAACTCATAAAAGTGATCTGAGATTCCCCCCGCCCCAAAATTAGCTAATTGTGAGTTATGTACTGACTGCCCAAAGGAATATAGGAGCATTCCATAGATAACTGAGACTTAAGTAACCTTAAACAGAACAGTTGGCCAAACAGTAGTGGTTGTTTACAGATAATACGTTAAAACCAGTAAAATAAAAGATTCATTACAACAATAGTCAAGTATAAAGAATTTACATGTAGTTGCCTGATCTCTCTGTGTGGAAAGCCATGGAAGTCTGCAGTCACTAATGAGAGGCAAAGGAGATAACATCTTACTGCTTGAAGTAGTAAGGAGGGGTCAGTGCCAGAACATTCTCAAGCTCCTTCTCTACCCAAATCGGTGTCTTTTTTGTCATGTTTAAGTCCCTCCTGCTGTAAATAAAGCCAACTGCACTAACTTCCTTAGTACAACACATAGTATATACTGCGGTTTACAACTCCCTGCTATTCAAAACTATTAATGCCTAATGTTTAGATTGCAGGAGCACTGAGACCAGCTGGTCAAGGCCACATCGTTCTAGGTGCGAGGCAAAAATAGAGGAAGTAGCAGTCTGGCCTCAGAAAGGTTGGACTCATTTATATAGCCTAAATTCTGCAATTTCTGCAACATTTTCTGGGTTTACCTTCTACATAACACAGTCCAAACATTGTCAAAGTTCTGTTTTCTCAAGCCATGAGGGCTTGGGTTTGCTGCCTCCTTGAGCACATCTTCAAGCCTGTGTTGGTGTCTGCTGGCAGGTAGGAAAGGAGAGTGAAGGGGAGCAGAGCTGGGGTGGGCTCCAGCCCATTAACCAGCCATGCAATGTGCCACTACACAGCCCTCCATGGGCTTGCCTTGCTCGGGCTGGCAATGTGAAGACTCAGAGAATGTGGTTGCTCTTCACAAATATACTACAAGGATTAACATCAGGGATAAAGATGGGCTACTGAAGCTAAGAACAACTTGGGCACAAGAACAAATGGCTATGCAATGGCTATGGGATTCAGAATCTAGTTCTTAACCATCAGTGTAGTGGCTTTTGGAGCATACAGCCCTTGGACAGTAGGGTAAAATCCTTAAGAAGTTTTACGATTAAGCATAATACCTTCACAAAAAGCAAAATGTGGTGCATCCTAGCACAGCAGCAGACTGGCTCCAGTGAGCATGATCTCTGGTTTCTAAATGGCATTTTCTGCACCACTCATGTGTTTATCATTCTCAGACAAGCCAGGATTCACATGATGCCGACAACTGTAATATATTCTTTGTAAATTGCAACTGGATCTTTGAATCTCCAGACAGCTGAGAAACTAGTTTCTCTCACCTGTTTAATTAACCATGTCATAGTCTCCAAAAAGAATTAATTGTCTCACTGAAGCAGTACTCAAAGGCTCGAAAGAAAAATAAATATAAGCATGCAGTAGAGTAAACATTTATCCAATAAACATTTTCACAGCTGAGCTTCAAACTTCTCATGTTCCAGATTCTTACATTTTATCATCTCATCCCACTTGGTACAGGCACCGCATCTCTTTAAGATACGCCTCATGGGGAAACAACTGCCTTGGTAATCAAAACATTTAGACTGCAGATGAAACAAAACAATTCGCAGGGAAGTTTTATGGAGCAGGGACCATGCCAGGACAAAATTGTAACTTTTCCCTGCTTGGTCCTTAATGATTCATTAATAGAATTGGTTTCCTATCAGGCTACCTTTACCTTGATCATCTCAAGCTTTGGCAGATGTTCCCTCTGAATAGCAGCCAATAGTCTCCTGGTGACACTGTGCTGTGCATCTTCTGAGTCACCGCTCTGCCCCAGAGATTGGCTGGTGCTGTTTACTATAGCCAGAGTTAACCCTAAAAGTTTCAATTTTAACCAAATTGAAACGACTTTCTTTTTTTTGCAACTGCTTTCATTTCTGCTTTTACAAATATTTTTCAACCTAAGGCTGAGAATGGACTAAACAGTTGCACGTGAAAAGGAGAAATGAAAATGATCTTCAGATAGCTGTTTCTACAGTGGAAAGCATTTTTAGTGTTCAGCTGTGGTTACAGGATGGAACAAAACCTTTAGGGTATCTGTGAGATGGGTAAAGTGGCAGTCATTGACATGATGATGTTAATCATTGTCAATTCAATCCTGAGAGGCACTGAGGCCCTTTCCAAAGACACTGAAGTTTTTAATTCTCCGTAATGTGATTCCACACATAATTTTAAAGGGGAAGACCAGTATTCAGTATCTCAATTGAGCAACTTTTTTCTTTAAAAAAGGAATCAGGATAAGTCATGAAAAAATATACACACATTTCAATGAGAAGAGTTTCAGGTTGGAGGTGGAGGGAGCCTATTCTGTCTTTGGAAATGTCCTTGTCATTTTGCAGGCTTAATAACCTTCAACATTTCCTAGTCCTTAGAAAAACTGCTGCAGTATCTGCAGTTAGAAGCAAGTTTCAGTGCTGGTCTCCTTAAGGTTTTTCTATCCCTTTAGGTCAGATATTCAAAAACTGGAGCAATATACCATAGCTTCAGTGAAGTCAGAGATAAGCCATTTATCATAACCACCGAAAGGTCCCCCTTCATATAGATCAGCTCTAAAGAACAGTAAATCTCACAGAAAAAAAAAAAAAAAAAAAAAAAAGACAGCATTTTGGCAGATAAGTTTATTTTTGAAACCATACATTATTATGGTTTAGATTTTGCATTGGTCAAACAAATTATGATATATTATTTTAGTCTCAAAAAAGTGAGAAAATTCTGAACTTTGGTTCAATTTTGGCATTGTTCAGAGTAAATCTTAAATCATTAAACAATGCTTTAATAATTCCATATCTGCATGCCCTTGATCTTGTTTTCACTTTTTCTTCCACTTGCGTTTCTGTCTGTGCATCTGTATTTAAATCTGCTCCTGTTCTCAGTAACTAAGATGGCAAAACTCCTACAGCTGCATTTTGCCTGCTGGTTCGGAGCCTCTCAGGCTTAAGAGTGCTTCACGAGCCTGATTTTCTGAGCTCAAAGACCAGGCAGACCCTGCGCAGTGCTGAGTGTCTGAAGTCCATCTCCAGGTGTCAGGGGACCTGAGCAATGGGCCAGACTACGTAGATACTTTTGAAAAACTCATCCCTTTCAAATTAACAGAAATGAAAAAAAAAGGCAAAAATTCTTTTCCTGGGAATAAAGGAAGAGGGTCAGAAAGTCCAGGGAGCAGTCTGATTTTCTTTGTCCTGTCCTGCTCCAGTGCTTGAGCAGCTGCTACTCACTAACATACCTCAAGATGCAGCACAAGCATCTCCAGACCATCCCAGCGGGCAGCGCTGGAAGGAAACGCATTCACCCCATCTGAACTGTGAGGTGCCACCAGTGCTGGGGCTCACCTGCTCTTTTTCAGCAAGCACCATCAGGGCTGCTGCTTGTTGAATAGGTGCCCGAGGAGACGGAGGCTCTGAGCTTCCCCACCTCCCCTCCCTTGCACACCTGCTCCTGGGCAGCCACAGTCTGGCCATCGGTAAAAGCAATAATCTTTGCAGCATGAGAAACGAGCAGGCTGCTGAGCCTCGTCTGTAGCAGAGAGCCATTGGGAGGAACTGAATAAGTCATTTTTAAAGATGGGCTAATAAATCATTAAAGTGACATGGTATAGGCCCAGGGTTTGTTTTGCAAGCTAGAAAGGGAATTGTAACATCCGTATTTCAAAATACACACTCACCCTTAAGCTCTCATTTCCTGTGGATGGCATCCAAATTTAACCTTTCATTTCTTGAAGAGCAGTGTATTATACTTATCTGGTAGAATAAGCAAACAGCTGACTACAGCAAATCCAGGGAGCTCTTTTAAAACTATCAGCTAAAATCAAGATAAGTGCACTTCAAACATCCCCCAGGATCTTCAAAAATACACTACCTACCTGCTGCCAGCTGTTTTGCTTACTTTTATTTTAGTGGAGCTGGCATAGCCTCATCTCAGTCCTCTGCGACACCCAAAGTCTGAAACCCGCACCACCTCTGTTGTGTCAAATATGGTGGAAAAAAAGCAGGCTAAAAGGAGCATGTGTCAAGTGGCTTTAAGATTTACCAGTGTGTTTCAGAGGGGCCACATTATCTCTGACAACTGGAGCACATGAGCTACCATCAGCACACCCAACTGCTGGGAGCCTGCCATGCCCATGCACAGCAGGAACATTTTCCTGGCAAGTTGGGTATGCAAAATGCACATCCCAACAACATCACAACTAGCACAGCATGCCCTGGGTTGGGGGGCTTGCTACATTGGCAAGACAGGTTACCTGTTGGAGTCTTGGCGCATTTGAATTCAGCCTCCAGAGTCACTGCTCACAACTGGATGAAGACCTTAAGAGGTGGGGAATCCTGGCAGTGACCCAAGGGAACCTTCTTCTGAGCAATCGAGGCTTTAGCTGGAAGTCTGTCTCCATGAATGGCAGCAGTAACAAATTAAGAACTGGAGCCAAGCATGCTCCTAAGGGGCCTTTATAAAGCACTCATGGAAATGGCTCCAGCCCTGGTGCTCATGGGTGGAATGGGGCAGTGCAACCACGTAACCCATCATCAGTCATGTCACCAAGAGCACATCCTACCGTGGCAGTGACCACTGAGGGTTCAATTTGTGTCCCCAAAGAAGTGCCCAGGTTGCCTGCAATGTAACGGTCTGGACCTGAAGAATCAGCAGTCCAGTGCCCAGTGTGTTGCTCTGAAACACAAAGGTGAGGAGCCTCACGTGTCCTCTGTGATGAAATTAGACCTGACTCTACTTGTAGTCAAGCTAATCCCTTGCCAGCAAGATGTGGTGAAGATGCTGGTTGTGGTAGTGGGGCAACCAGTTCTTAAGTATTTATGTTTTTTTTTTTCCTTCTTGCTGTAGCTTTCTTCAGTGACTGACATAGTGCACTGCTATCTCTACTGTGGCTACTTACGTCTTGGCTGTTAGCAGGTAGGAGGTGACTGCTAATAGGTTGGATTTGGGTTCTTACAGCCATTGCTGCTGGTTCACATTACCTCACTTTCAGCAATTTTTAACTTTTTTTTTTTTTTTAATGTAACTTTGAATGTACAGTCAGTGTATCATGACTCATGACATACCTGTTCACATTTACCACAAACACCTTCTCACTGGTGTGCCAGTAATGAGACCTACATCAGATGGCCTTTCATGGCCTCAGATCACTCTTCCAAGGTGGAGGGTAACCAAAATAAACTGGTGGCAATTCTCTTCCATTAACAGGAGTCGTGGGACCTCTGAAAACCTCACTGAAGTGTCACAGAGGGTATTTACAGGAGCTTCAATATTGTTATCCATGCGTGAAAGAACTAACCTGAGTAACCAGAAATTAATACACACTCTCTCGATAGCTCTGGCTCTGGTGTTTATGCCAAGCATTTCAGAGGGTGGCAAGTCTGGGGAAGGGAGGGGCTTTCCACTTTGGTAGGCCCATCTGAGAACTTCTTAATCCTTATTACTGTTACACTTTTCTATGCCTGCCAGCCCACAAGAAGGTTTGAAAGTCAGCCTGACCTCTGGTGTGTCTGATCTAGATCCAGCAGGGAATGAGATCAGGGAGCTGTGAGAAGCAAGCTTAATGGGGAGACTGCTGCAAATGTAGCAAAACAAATAATAGAGGCTTCAGTTTTTTTTGTTGTAGAAAATACAGTGCTATGGCTTTTGGGTGCCAAGAGGCAGTTCTTTTAATAGCTACATTCTTTGTAATGCTGATGAGTGGCAATATAGAAAGATGAAAGTAGGAGGGCATTGTATTATAGTCTTACATATATTATGCCACAAAGAAAATGCGGTTGCTGGGTGGGGATTCTTCACCCTCCTCCTGCTGAGCTATTCATACAAATTCTCTTCTGTGGATGGCAATCCCCATTCCATCTCTCCTAAATCCCAAGGGGTTTGCCAACTGACTTTCAATTTTCAAGTGGAAATCGCAGGACTGAATGGCGCATTGATGTATTTCCTCCTACACCTCGCTGCTCCTTTAGGAAGTGGGCAGACATTTTTTCCCAAAAGATGTATGCCATCTCCTGGGAACTGAAGAAACTGCAACCCCCTTGTATGGAAAACCCCTGTAATTTTTTTTTTCTTCTTCTCAGAGAGTATTATACAACGACCAGAATAAGGTCTGCATAGCTAGGATTACCCTGTTTCTAAATTTGTTGAATTGTCCACATTTTACACCAGCAAAACTCAAATCACATTGAAAATTCCGTCTTCTATTTGATGTACTGCCAAATTTGGATGTATGCCAAATAGCTTGACAAGATTTGTCAATACTTGGTAGTAATTGGTTACAAAATAGTGGCAGAACTTATCACATGCTGCTGTGATGTTTTAACACAAAGGCAGTCCACAGCACTGCTATAATGCATCTATTTCGTCCTACGGGACAAGTGCAAGTCAGAAGAAAAACATCAGCAACTTTCTTCATAAAACAGCATATGATTCTTTAGCATACAAGTGAAGATATGTTTCTCTTAACTTATAAACAGCAACTTACATGTGTCAAACCACAGTCTCTTCTGCTCGTTACCCTTAGGCTTTTTATTTGCTACTAACACACCATTAAGCTTTCCCCTGTCAAGAAGACACATCAGGGAATAAAATACTCAGATACAAATAAACGTATTTTTGCTTTTTTGAATTAATAGTTGTGTAGATGACAAAGATAATCCTTTGTCTTTGATCTGCCCTTAAAGCAAGGTAGCTATTTCATGTGGATAAGTCCTTGAAATAATGTCCGTAAGCATGGATTTGTGCGTAAAATGGTTTTCTGCATTATGTCAATTAAATATACTTGCTCAAATTCTAAAAATTGTTTTGGTTTCATAAAGGTAGAACAGTATCTACTTTTAAATAATTAGGGATGGCACATTGTGCACATTCAGTTTGCTTTGATCTGGTAAACATTATGTGTAATAATTTTAATTATTTTTCATCACTTACTATTTCTTCCAGAGACCTGAGAGGCTTTGAATAAGAACTGGAATGGTATTTTTTCACGAAAAAAAAATAAAAAAATAAAAAGAGGTGATCTGACAATACCAGTTGCTAACTGACTTTATATAATGGCATTGAAAAGTAAGTAAACAGTCTTTAAATAAAATTTAGTGTGATGCAACTTGTAAACTGATGTCACTGTTCATCTGAGCAACTACCTGGGCCACCAAGTTTCGGTGACAGATGGGGTTTGATAAAACGTATGTGCAAACTGCTGAGAGGCTGCTCTCATTTTGTAATACACCGGGAGGAGCGTGCAATGTCTTCTGATTGATTTAGTACCACACGTGCATCCTCGCGTACATGTCCTCTGCTAATGGAAGCAAGCACTCACAAAACCCCTCTTTTCAGTTTGAACCTAAAAGACGGGAAAAAGCAGGGATGATCCAGGAACAGAGCTTCCTGCTGGGGTGGCTGTGCCAGGCGCCCACGCTGACAGGGGCAGGTCTGACAGCACAAGCTTCAGCCGAGATCATCTCTTAATTCCCACAAGCCAAGTCAGGATACTCCGGTCCTCGCTGCCAAACTCCCAGCCTCGTAGGAATTTCCCTTTGTAGTTTGTCTCCATCTCCCACTTCCTGCAGCCTGCCGAGCGGCCCTGGGGCAGGCTGCCATTTTGGCTGCCCTCGGACGCTTGTGGAGGCCAAGGGGAAGGCTGGGGAGAGGCAGGGGGAGGTTGGACACAGGCTTGGTGCACGAAGCAGCCCTTTCCTTAGGGCAAATACACTTTCCACCTGTGCTGATATTGCTCCTTAGTTCATGTCCGGCCAATGGATTAATAAAACACATTGCAGAGCTGCAAGTCACATTAATTGCAGCCCCCCCCCAAAAGTGGCGAGGCCAGGAAGAGCCTCCCCAGAGCCCCATCTAGTGACAGAGACCGAGGTACATTGCAGCCAAGCTCACGCTGCATGACCCTCTGTGTGTTTTATGAAGAAAAACACTTCTGCCGATGAGCCCCCCAGCACACTGAAAGTCCTTTTGCGCACTTGCAGTCATGGAGGTGTATGGTACTCACACCAGCACAGCTCACATTTTCAGGGAGCAAGAGAAAAAGAGGCATTTGTATGAGTAGGAAACTACAAATTTGGGAATGCATCACTTCGATAATTTTAATAGAAAAATCACTCATCAAGTCAAAATACTTGTATCAGCACAAAATCCTGCATATCCAGCCTTCCACCAAGATTTTTGGATAACCAGACCTGTGCTTGGCAGACCACAGTTAGGTGCCCAATGAGAACTAGCCTAGAATTTGCCAGTCTGTCTTCTTGATGGCAGAGGCAACTGTGTGTTTCTCCCAGTCTTAAAAATCCAATCATTTTCATGTAAGCACCTTAAGTGTGGTGTGAGGAATCTACCTGTAGGAATCACCACTTGCAAAGTCTGGGCGTCCACGTGGGAGTACCCTGCTGGCTGCCTGCTTATTCTGGCAAGGTACAGAGAAAATTAATGGAAAGTTAGTACCATCTAAGTGGATTTCTGCAATGTGCTCACTATGTGCCGTAAGCATTTACTTGCCTTTTGAGACCATTAATTTTATATATGTGGAATGGTTAGCTGAGACAAACCACTCTTTTATAAACCATCAGTGCAATGCAGGACACTGCTCCACAGGTTCTTGTTGTAACGTCTCCATTGTTTGGGATGTCTCAGAAGTAGAATTTTGGAGAATGGCCAAAACCAGAGGGAGAGTATATTTCTAGAGAGAAAATATTGGTAAGGATACTCAGTCTCTGACATGGATTTTTCTTTCACTCTCTCTGAAATTACATCTCTCAACAGTGTTTATATTTGGAATCCTAAATCTTTAAAATTTAGATTCTGTGTTCATGTGGGTGGTTGATATATCAAATTTAACATGGTGATTAAAGAAAAGCTATTTTATTTTATCCTGTTTTAATTTAATGCAGTTTAACTTCCATTTGCAATTGCCACTTGGGCAAAGAAATAAAAACCCTTTTTGAAGCCCACAGGTAGAATCTGGCTAATCTCTTTTCTCCTGAAGCAGGAGGTAGAAGACTCCAGGTTCTCCATGCAGCCACCTGGGACACAAAGCAGTTTTTAGGGTGGTTTTACTTCAGAAAACTTGTTATACAAATATCACCGCTGGTTCCATCAGTCTGGGACAATTAGTTGATTCTGGAAATCCAATATAACATGTATTAATTTTTGTTTCTGAAATAAACAAAGATAGTCCAAAATATATTAATCAGTGTCATGAAAGTCCTAAATATATTAACCAGTGGCATGAAATAAAACAGCACTATTTTATGGTCTGTATTCTCAGTGGATTTTACTCTAAGCAGGGAGAATATGCAGAGAGCACACTGCATGTGAGCACCGGTTGGCCCTGAGGAGTCACCATTGTTTATGTCACCACATAAATTCTCCTGTACTATATTCCCAACCAATTGAAACATACAAATATCAAATAACCTCTAAAAATGTTTTAAAGTTGAGAATAAAATCACAATGACAGCATCTCTGGATGGAACACTGAAATATTAAAAGGCAGAAAATGAGGAGAAAGCATTTTGACTTTATATTTCACTGGTTCAAGATAGCAAAAATCATCAGAGTTTATTAAGACTGAAGCAGTTGATGGTGGTTGTTTTTTTTTTTTTTTCTTTTTTTTCTTTTTAATATTATTTTTCCTCTTCCTGTTTAATCCCACAAGCTGTTGACTGCTGAGTTCAGACTCCCCATGCTGCTGTTGTAAAAACCAGCAGACGTCATTACAGAAATCTGCCTTTACTGGACAGCAGCAGTGAGTCTTGCCAAATGTTACCCAATAAGGAAGCTTGCATATCAGTATCAGTGGGAAACTGAAGCAGACCTGAAGAAAAGGAGGGGGAGGGAAAGAAAGTTTGAAAGATTACAGACCATTGAGATAAATACAGAGCGTGGAAACAAAACATGTTTTATTTATTTGTAAGGTCGGTGCCCTCAGCTGGAACAGAGATTTTGGAAGTGTATTAGAGGAAAAGTTTAATCTATCACAAGCACAAGCTAGAGCATGTTTAAATTCTGTTTATGAAGCAATTTAAGTAAATTTGGGCAATGGGAGTTAGGAAATTGTAACCACATTTGTCTAGTAGATTGCAGCCAAACTTTAGGCGTAATCCTTTCTGAAAAAATAAAAATAAAAAATACACAAAACCAGCAAACCTCCGTATAAAGTGACCTAGACAACACCCAAATTCCCTGATCATCTAAAATTCATATATTGACTGCGATGAACAGTGATGTAGTTGAGTTACTTGACTCAAAGCAACTATTTTCATAAGCCTTTAGCTTAAACCCATGTGGAAGATGGAGCAGTCAGGCTTGTCACAGAGCAATAAAAAAAAAAAAAAGGCACTTTGGCATGACTTCGATTTCTTTCTGAACAGCTTGATTCAGTCAGATAATTCTGTTCATAGTTATATCTATTTAGTCTTGGAGTAATGCCATTAAATTAAATGGTGTTATGAGTTTTTACATTGCTTAAAGGAAAGGAAAATAAGTGTATTACTTCACTGCAGTTACTCTAGCAGTGCATTTGGCCCAGATACACTGATATGCTAGATTATTTGCCTACTCTTGAGATACCAAACACAGGGCATAGTCTCAGAGGTCATAATATAGCAAATACGATATTCTTTTTCCTTTCAATATTTCCATATATGATTTATCTCTCTTCCTGTATATGTGGGTGGTTGTCCTTAAGGCCACAATACATTGCACATACAACATGCATAGTCAAAGCTTAAGAGGGCTAGAGAGAGGGTGTTATTTTTCACTTATAAGGAGAAATGGCACTCCAACCTGATATTTTTGCACTATTCCTTGCAAACTCCATTACCTGCTTCTTTGTGCAAGCATGCGTGTGTTGTGGTTACATGATCACACTTAGTTTGGGTGTCAGCTGGTTATCTGTGGGTTATATATGACACCTCAGTCATATCTCTTGCTTATTTAAGTATATAAGATTTTGCTTAGAATCAATGTGAATAATACAAATGCAACAAGCAAGGAATGTATGACACAAGCCATGTTGGCGGTAATAACTTGTTTTAAGAGTGCTTTGTTGAGGAGGTATGAGAAAATTGTAAATAGAATGTGTCAACTCAATCACAGCTAGCTTGTCATTAGTAAGGTGTTTTTCATGCACAGTATGCCTGACCAATAAAAAGATGCAGAATGAAGTCACCTGAAATTAACTTGATGAGTCAGAAGTGGCTGTTGAAGCACATCTAAATGTACTGCTATTAGATTGCTGGTTTACAGTCACTGCACCTATGAGCAAGGGTAGTTACGGTGAAAATTGAGCTGGTCTGGTGTAATGACAGTACTGAATTTTCATTGTTTCCCTGGTAAAGGAAATTGGCAATAAATAAATAAAAATAGGCCTTTAGGGGAAAGAAAAATAAAAAAGTAGGTTTCAATAAGATAGCACGTTGTAGGCATTCTGTGAGGTAAACTGTTGGTACTAAAAATGGTTTGTATGAAAATTGGAAACCCTAGTGTTTACTTATATGTATGAAAAGAAACAGGTCAGTGACTTTGTTTCCATGGTGACCATTATTGAAATAAAACAAACTGACACCAATGCTGATTTATTTTCCCCTTCTGTACCCTTTTTAACAATCACTTTAGTCTGAGGTTGCTACTGGATCTAAACATGACGCCAGAGTGAACTTTGACAATATGATCTTCTGAAGTTCGTTAATGAAAAAAAGAGCTAAACCAGGATCCACTTCAGAAAAAAATTGGCTTTTTGAGCAGGAGCCAGTTCCTGGAGTCTGGCAACAACATAGTTGACATGCTGTAGAGTAAGGGTTCACTGGGAATTATTCGATAAGGCTAGTTTCAACAATGAAAGAGGAAAACCTATTTCTCAGATCCAAAACATTTCCCAGAAGGATATGAACATTTCCTTTGGATTTTTTTTTTTTTTTTTACCTGAGGAGACTCCTCATGTCTGCATTTTCCAGTCAAAATCAGACACAGAAAGATGGAGCAGAGATTCAATAGTTTGCCTACTACAAATAATATGTGGGTTTGCTTTTGGGCTGGCTTGTACTTTGAATCAGATGCATGCTGCAGTTATTGGGGTCTTTGACTTCAGAAGACTTAGGAGTCTAAACCAGTGACATGTTATGTGCTCCCGAGTGCGGGAACATTGTAATATCTTGAATAATCTTACTCTTTGTGATGCTCACTTCCCAAATATGTAAAGTGGTAATTATACCAGTTTCCCATTTTACAGAGGTTCTGAGAAGTTAACTTCATTGAAACTTTTGAGATGATCAGAAAATAGGTTCATACAGAGACACTGGAAAGATAAATCTTCTTGCAGGTTTTCAGTACAACTTATCAGATGGAGGATATCAACCCTGTTATCGTACCACAGTACAGAAGAAGCAGTAGAGACATCATGTGTGTTTGGCAATGTCTGTTGGATGTGAAGTGCCATGGATACAGACATGGAGGAAAAGTACACAGTGCAGTAATACTTGTGACAGCAAGATCAATACTGGGCCAGAAGCTGAGTGTACACAGTTCATTTTGTTTTCCAATATCATTGTTTTGATCTGCTATAATCATAGTCAATACATTTATTTAGGCAAGGTAACTAGTGAAGAATGCTCCAAGTCAAAGTTTTGTTTGTTTTTTTATACTGCATATGATATCGCAGCAACCCTACTGTTCCCGTTAGTATTTATGAGAAGAAGAAGAAAAAAAAAAAAAAGAAAAAAAAGAAGAAAGAAATAGATGCAGGAAAACATATGCACTCTTAAAACCTCAACCTGTAAAAGCAAGGAAGGTACAATGAGGTGTGTCTCTAAAGAAACAGAAAAATGAAGAACTGAAATGGCAAATATTAAAGTGAATTTCTCTTTACCTGTCTTATATGATCAAGTCTGTGACTTCAGTGGAAGCAAGATAGCTGCTTTCATTTGTAGCAAAGGAAATGGTCTCCCCTTGATTTGAGCTCTGAGCCCAAAATGCTGCTTAGTGATATTTTTGGCCAGGATGATATTTTTTACTTTATATTTCCTTTCTCAAAGTCTTTTCTGTGAGCATTAAATGGAGTTTTGAATATTGCAACGGTAAAAAGCAGTGACAGATGTTGTTACTGATCAGAATCGTACTGTTGGTAGCCCATGGCTTTTTTTTTTTTTTTTTTTTTTTTTTTTTTGTAGGTTATGAATTCCCTTAAAAGGCTTTTGACACTGTAAAAAGAGTAATAGGGGCATCATTGCTATTATCAGGAACAACACAACATAGGGTTGGGGACTACCAATTGGTCACATGTTCATTTTTAAATAGGAGAAAAGTTATTTTTTCAAGTTCACTATATAACAAGCTGTATATCTCAAGGGCAGGCCATTCAACCAAACATAAATACTTCAAGTCATTCTTTGAGTAAGATGATAGCAAAATCATGGTAATAGGAAGAGTCCTTTTTCTATTTCAATTCAGTAGAAAGGCTAGTAGGTGAGTGTCCTGAATGTTTCATGTAATGTTGTCATGGTTATGTTCTTATCCTACAAGGCCTCTTCTCCCAGTCTTATTTTTTTTAAAGATTTACCTCATCCATTTCAATTATTTGGAGTGAATGCAGATTCCTGTCCTTTCCCACTCCAGCAAATATTGTGACAAATTATTTTGCTGCTAATACTTGGCTAGCTGTTAATCTCTTCCTTAAGGCTCCTTATCTCCTAGACGTGTTTTCTCAGGAGACATCATCTCTATGATGGGGGAGGAGATATTCTCCCTGATGTATACCTTTCTGAGGGTTGTTGCTCTTTCACCATATTTAGGCTCACTTTTTCCCTCTACATCTGCATCTCTTTGTTTGAAGTTTTTACAGAGTCCTCTTCTTTTGTTTCTAAATAATGTAAAAATATATGGTTTTGGTATATCTGTAAATAGAAAGGAGTTAAGAAATATCAGCTTATGTACCCTTTGCATTAAATTCAGCCCATGGAAGTCAAAGGGCTAAAATGATTAGATAATTCTAATTCATCTTGTAGGTCTTTACTAAATCCTACCTTCAAGAAAAGCAAGGACATTTGTTTGAATTCCGAGTGACTATAACAGTGATATGAAACTGTAAACGTCTACCATGAATGGTTGCATTCAAGATAAAATGCCAGAGTAGTGAGGAGAAGCAGATGTCTTCTTATCAGGGATAGCTTCAAAATTAAATCAAATTTGCCATAATACCAACACATAGATGACTCATCAGTGGTCATTCTCAACTCTAAATACACAATAAAAATAGCAAATTATTTTGGTATAATATCCTTAATTTCACAGTTATTTATTATTTGATTGGCTCTTCCAGACTAAGAAAACCAAAACCAACCAAAACAAATCTCAGAAGATTATCGTTTTTCTTCATTATGAAATACATTTCTCAAGAGGGAAAAAGTCTTGTGAGGTGAGGAACGTTTCATTTGACTTGAAAATGGATCATTAATATTAATCAGAGGAGTGGTGCACAGAATGCATCAAGGAGAAACTCTTATAAGCAACCCAACCAAAGTCTTCTATGAAATTGCAATGGTATAACTAATGCCAAAATATGGCCATTAGTTTTCTGATACATGTCTGATTTCCACACTTACAGATTATCTGTCAGTGGTCAAAAATAGGGCTAGGAACACCTCTACCTTTTTGTCAAAACTCTTAGCTATTGCACAGTATGGTTTAATAGCTCTCTAATGATACTACACTTACCATTCTGTAAACACAGACCCAACTTCCATAAATAGTTCAGCTATACTCTTTTTCACTGTCAAAATTATCTAAAGAGCAATTTAGCTTAAAGAATTCCACATAGCTGACCTAGAGATATAAATTAGGTCCATATTATAAGGCATTTTTCCTTTGAAAACTATGTATGAGCTACTCAATATGCATGAAATATGTATGATAGCCAAACGATTGAATTTGCCTGCAATGTGTGGTGCTTTGTGTTCTAGACAAAATTAGGCTCTCGGTAACTGAAGTGAGATGCTTTATCTCTGGTAATTTGAGACTGTTACAGCACTCCTCCTTACCCAGAGGAAAAGGAGGCCTGCTTTCCTAAACCTTGCCCTCAAATAAACCTTGGATTTTACCTTGATACCCTAACTACAAAACAGTTCTCAAAGATCAAATTGGCTGATTTCTATTTATATGTAAACAGAGCAGATGTATAGTAGGTGAGATGTGGAAGATACTTAGCAGTATCAAAAATGTATGAAAAAGTGATCATTTCCACACTTTTGTTCATGTTTGGCCAAAAGGAAAAAAATCATACTTCCACTGCAGGTATTCTGGATGAAGACATAAAGTGGCTGCTACTGCTTACTTAAACAACTAGCTGAGTGGAACCAGCACCATGTACGCACATATCTCTTTCCCACAAAATGTATTTGAGTGGCCAAGAGGATGTCTAAACTGATAGAGTGTTACTGAGCTTCCAGGCCAAGGTGTGCCTTTTTTGACAAGGCACGAACCCCGTACTGTGGTGAGACATAAGCATACCCCATACCCTTCTGTCTTTGTTTTTGGTGTAAAATTTGTGTGTCTTGGCCAGAGGGAGCCCCAGGTGGTTGATAAGCAGCATCTCCAGGGTCCTTTCAGGCAGCAGATCCCCATTGCTTCATCCAAGGGCAGACTTGCACATCACAGCTCTGCTTTCCCTTAGGTTTGCTTGGAGAAGGCAGCCTCCAATTTTTCATACTATTGTAGCAAACACAATTAAGAAGGTTGTGAGGTGAATTACACGTAGTTTAACAGCTCCTACACTGTAAAGGAATTTCTGACTGAAGGTAGCTTCTAATTTAGAAAGAAAAGAAAATAAAAAAAAAAAGCCCAAGTAATAGCTCAAACCAAGAGGCATGAGCTCCAATGTCTATACTGAGACATTAAATAAATGCTTAGTAGAAACACAGCAAAATTGTGCCTGCTGAGGTTAATTAATTGCTAACATGACCTGAGTAGGGAGGGCTAAAGTAATAACTGGGTCTTCCTGGAAAACCAATGCTAAATCAAGCAGAGATTAGTTGTCCAGGGTGTAAATTATTGGGTGCGGTTCTTTGGTCTCTATTATGCAGAATATTTTACCATAATTTATTAATTTCTGAGCTGTCTCAAGAAGGAAGGGCTTCCCTTTTCCACTTTGCAGTGGAACAATGCTGTTTGTACATCTTTATAATTTTGGGTACGCAGATATATTAAATTCTGAATAATGTAAATAGTGATATCTATCATTTCAGACAGCATATAAATATGTAGGAGATATTCAGTAGCATCAAGTGGCATCAAATTATCTGTGAATACATTTAGGTTGCTCATATTGCCAATCCTATGGTGGCAGATGGGAATCAACTAGATGCATGTTAAATCTGTGATAACATCAGTTAAACTAATATGACAGGACAGAGCATGGCATGGTTTTCAGCTCTGCCTATCTCTTTGCCCCTTTGTTTACTAGGTCTTCTCAGTGAGACCATGATGTAGTGAGGAATCAGTATGACTAATTAAGAACAAAGAGCAGGATTAATATACACCTAAAGAATAAATGAGGGTATCTGGGCAACAGTCCAAGTCATTGGCTAGGTGAGGAAACCTTCAACTGTTGCTTGGTTCATTTAGTTATCAGTCCCAGAGACTATATCAGCCACAGCTACAAAAGCTGGGTCAGATCACTTGGGAATTGGTCACTGTTCATGGTATCATTCAGATATGACATTAATAAACACAATGTAGGTTTTTTCAAATATATTAACATGTATTCCTAATAATAAATAGAAAAAAATGCATAAAGCTAACACAGAAAAGCTTGTGGTGATCCCCCCCTTTTTTTTTTTTTTTTTTTTTTTTTTTTTTTTTTTTTTTTTGCTTTGAAATAATAGTTCCAGGTATATTTCCTTCTATGAGCCAGAAATAGGTCTACAAAAAATTACTAGTATTTTAGGCGGATGTGACACTTTTGCTCACATCAGTAAGTAGTTGCTCACCTGAGTAATCTGACAGAGACTTTACTTTTATTCTTTTGTGAATATATCTAGGGCATCAGCCCACAGGGACATAATTTGCCATGTGATTTCACGTGCTTCCTTCCAGTATGGTGACGTCTCTGCACACAGTTTTCTTTCTTCTATATGCCATCTCTCATTTGGCCCTCATACTGTGAACTAAATGCAAGTGGTGATTCGCATGGAGCACCAATGAGGTTGAAGAAGTCTGAATGAAAGGAAGCTTTGAAATGGAAGACCTGAAAATAAATCCGGCTGTGTACATACAGCAGATGTGTATGTCTGCTGCCTTATGTGAGAGCTGGGCAGGGGATGGTGATCATTTAAATATACTCATGGCAATACTCAGGACATGAAGCCTAAGGCAAAGAACTAAATGATTTAGCTCAGATGCCATTTAGTCAGGGTATCCTACATTGTAGGCCACATGAATCAAAACTGTGAGCCTCACATCTCTCCCAGACAGCTTGTGTCTCACATATACAATAGCTCTCACTGCCTGAGGCATCTGACTCCTTCCTTGGCCATCAAAGACAGCTCCTTATGAAACAGCTCCATGACTTCTCCTTTCTGGTCTCGCCTCTGCCCGTGTTAACGCAGAGCAACAATAGGCCCTAATTAAAACATGGACTGCACACACTGTTGTTTACTGTGGGCATCCAAATGGCATCAGAAGAGGGTACTAATGCCTGAAAGGAGCTGAACAGCAAGTGCCAAGTACGGGCCTAGCACAATACTGGAAGTTCTGGATAATTTCTGTCCCAAAACCCCAAGATACCTGTCAGCAACACCAATTATAAGGGTGGGGGGAAAAGGAAACTGTGTGTCATTTCTTCCTATTGCAACACTTTGCTTTGGTTTTTATTATCAGATTTTGCTGTTAAAATTAAGCCAGGGACATGTAGAAAGTTCCTACGAAGATTCAAAAGCTCCCTTTAAAAACTTTTCCTCCTTTCCAATATTTTTAAAACTTATTTTTCTAATGAGAAATATCTCGCATTTTTACAATATTTTTACTAGGGCTTTAAATATATATATATATATTTTAACCCCAATAATAGTTTAATTATTCTTAGTATACTAGCCTGAGAGGTTTTCCTTCTGATACTTTTCACAGGAGAGCCTGAAACAAGTGTGTTAAACATAGAGGGTTTAGAGCACAATTGTCCTGTTTCTTGTGGGAAGATTATGTAACAAACATATATTCTGTCAGAATCTTCTGAGTATCTTGAAAGCCAACAATGAAAATCCTAAGTTTTCTAAATCTTCTCATTAAAAAAAAAAAAAAGTATTACTGAGGTAAAACCAACCACAAGTGTATGACTCAGCCACTCAGTGTCACATTTGTATTAACACTCCGCATTGTCCATGAAGGATCCCTGCGCAAGGAGAAGGTCAGACATCTGAGTGCTGTAGATTCTAATCAAACAGACAATAAACAGAGAAGCCAGGTTGTTAATTTTACTGGAATAATAGTATTACTGAAAGATGTGATTTTTTTTTTTTTTTTTTGGCTGGAAGAAGAAGGAATAGAACACCGTAGCTTATACACAGTTAAACTGCAATTAAAGTGTTTTTAGTAGAATAACACTTTACTGGAATTGCCTGTTTCAATTGTTCCATTGCTATAATGAAAACTGGGACAATTCCCTCCATATATAAGACTGAGAATTTTCTACTGCCTTGGTATCACTAAATCAATAAGAGACAAGATTTATTCCTGGAACTGTTACAGATATTTTTGAATGATAATTTTGTTCCACTGGGAGAGAGCACAGAACATCAGATTTCAGGTATTTCCAATACACTTTTTGGGACAGGAGACTTCAGGCCCTGAGTACAGGAGTAAAATACAAAGTACAGACTAGCAGCTCTAATTTCACTAGATTTCCTATTCTCAACTCAGTAGCAAGGTTAATGCGGATTGTACACTCTGCTACAAATTTCATGGTTTTAGTGTTGGGGCTCCTGTGCATAGTCAGTTGTGCTGGCTGTATGGCATGAAGAAAGCTCTGTGAGCCCCACCCAAACTTGTTATTCTGTAAGCTGTGCAATCTTCAGGCCCATTCAATTTCCTCATTCCTTTCACTTAGATGGCAGAGAGCTGGAGTTACAACTGCGCATTGCTCAAAGTGGCAACTGAGCGAATTGCTGAACCCTACTGGACTTGGGTGCAGGGCAAGGCACAATGTGGCTTAAGAGGTGACATTCACTTTCTTACAGCGTATCACAGGTTGGATGAGGCCCTGGGCAACCTAATCTAGTGGATGGCATCCCTGCCCATGGCAGGGGGTTGGAACTGGATGGTCTTTAAGGTCCCTTCCAACCCAAGCTATCCTATGATCTGTGACACTGAGGTGTGTCAACTTCACTTTGCATTTCTCATTAGTTACCATGCTGCCGCTATTGTGTTTGGGCTTACAGTACTGCAGGGAAACATGTTTGATTATATATATATTTTTTAATAAGACTTGTACCTGCAATATTTAACAGATTCTCTTCACATCAGTCATTCAAAATTTAAAGGCGGGCCTAGTCTGCGGAGAGCATAAATGGGTCAGTTTGCTGGAGAATTTTTGTGGGAGATTTTGGCTTGGGTGGGTGAATCCATGATTTCTAAATGAACATTAAGTCAAATAAAAAGACTAGATAGTCAGAATATCAGATTATACTTATTTCTCTGTAAAGTATGCCACAGTCATTCATATATGTGCTAGCCATTTTACATGTGGCTTTTCAGAGAACTTTTTCTCAGGGATCTTGTCAACACATCAAAAAGGCCTGAAAGGAGAATATAAAATAAGCATTTTACATCAAGCAGCTGTAATTTTTCTTGTGGTATGGAAGGTTTCAAGATAAATAACAAAAAGTGGGTGGAAAAGCAGAACCCTACGGTTTTATTAAGCATGAATGACATTAAGAGTTGGCGTAAACTACAGGGTGAGTCAGTGCTGCTAACTGCAATGCAATATGTCCATCCTGTAGTCACATGATAGAAAAGGAATGCTGCTCACAGCACACACAGAAATGACTTGTTTTGGCAGCATTAGAAAACGCACAGCCCCAAGACATCACTGTGTAATAATTTCCCTAGCAAAGGAACAAAAAGTATGACTGAAGCCTTTCCTGACCTTAGAAGTTGAGTCAGTTGGTTAAAGTTGACCTACTTTGCACTTCCATTTTCTACTTTTTTAACTAATAGCTTTTTGCTCTGAGACATTGTTTTTTGATTTTTTTTTATTATTATTATTAATTTTTGATCTGAGGAAGAACAGTAGATGAAGGATAAGGTTTTCGAGCACAGAGAGAGATAAGTGGAGAAAAATTTGTCTTTGTAGATTACATTCTTTCTAATATCATATGTGCAAGTAAATTTATCCTAAACTAGGCAGGCAACACATTTTCTTTATTACCTGTCATATATATTGGTGAATCATGATATCTATGAGTGAATCCTAAGTAAAGAAGAGAAGAGAATTACCAAATTACGGTTTGTGTCATTGTAAAGTGCTTCACTCATGTGCCAACTAGGCATTATTCAAAACTCAAAATATTATTTTTTATTATTTCAACTATAGTTTTTAAATCTCTTGCAAAGAGATAGGAATACTATTCCTTTCTCTTTACAGAAGAAGAGAATTAGGGTAGCCTACACTCTACAGTACAAAGTAGAGTTACCCCATATTTTTTCTAATCACACAACGCTGCTGCAGGAAGTCAGTGTAGCTACAACAATAGGGATTTCCACAGAGCTATAAAACTCCCTTTCAGATTAGAGACAGAACACAGAGTTGCATTCCTCATGCTTGTGGGTGGAACCTTTACAATTATTCAAGGGAATTTCTACACAAGACTACCATTTGGCCTTTGGAAATATGAAGACTTATGCTTCGGGTGTGAGACTCTCTCACCATCTTCTTGCCTCCCACACTTCCACTCTGGGACTTCGTCTATCATATGCAGCCAGCCAGTGACCTTCTAACCAGCTGCATCTGGAGCTGAAGGACATTGTGGTGGTGTGTTGCATAGTGACCAAGGAGCAAGTTTCCTAGCAATTTTGGTGTAGCAAGAAAACCTTTTAAAGGGCATGTCGTTCAGTCATAGTTTCATGGCAGCAAATTTCTCTTATTAAGAAACAAAACAGAAGCAGAAAAATAAATAAATAAAAAAAGAACAAAAACATTTATTTTTCCCAGTAAACTTAGTCAACTGTGACCGAGTACTTTTCTTTCCAACCTTCCTCCCTGGTTTCTGGTCATCAGAGGATACAGGAAATTTAGACATATTTAAGAGTGTAATACATCCCACTGTACAATGGTGACTTAATTTTCCCAAACGCAGGGGCAGAGCCAGGTCTAAAACACAACTCCTACCTACCACCAGAAATGCTGGAAAAATACTGCTTGTCTTAGTGAAAACAGATTATTATATATTATGGATATGAGGCTGGCATTTGAGCTTGAAAATCATGCAGACTGCCAAACTGGAGGGAGAGCTGTCATCTAGCACAGGCATAGAAACACTAAAAATGAGCAACAATAGTCTCCTTCTTATGGTAATCTGAATTACCTTGAGCAACACTGGAAGACTATATAAATATTTCTGTTTGCAATATACTTCATACAAGTTAGCAGTCTGAGGAGGATTTGGAGCCTGGCCATCAGTTGAGAAACTCTGTGCCAGAAGTGGAGCAAAAGCAACATTAAAGTCTCTTAACCAGCCAAGCGATGGTTTCTCAGCATCCTTATCATGCACCTCGCGATTGCTGGCAGGGAGACAACCATCTTACTGGGTGCTATTAACAGCTCAAGGTAGCGCAATTACAAGCACCTAACTGTATGAGGAGTTTAATCAGTTACTAGCTTGCTCCAGATCTGCGCTTGTGCAAAGAGCAAATCAACATCTATTCATAAGGAGCTGCAGGAGGCACAGACAAGGTAGGTCTGTGCTTCAGGCCCAGAAGACATGTCTATTTTGTCATAATTATAGATTATACTACTACTTTGGATACTTATGCCAGGCACTGACACCTTCTGACTGCACCACATATTACATATCCTATTGTTGTCCATGAGAATATTTAATAGCACTAAATCCATGTACAATTTTGCCAGCTATAAATTCAGAAATCAAAGGCTATAAGTCAGTTTACAGCAGCTGAATAACTTTTCCAAAACCTTTGTTTTTCTCTTAAGTTATAAAACAATGAATGCTTTTGCTTAATTCATAAGGAGAGAGACATTTCCTTAAGAATCAACAGAAGGATCTTTAGAATAGCATGGAAAGTTATCCTTGGGGGTTGCTTTAGAAAAACTTTCTTTCTATCAGTTTACTTTGCAAGAATGGAGAAAATGGTGAAGAAGGGGTACCAGTGAAAGGTGAAGGTATAATACTTCTCTCTCCAAAATAAGATTTTTGTTTGGTTCCTATATTTAAAATAGATAACCTATAAAAATTCCACCAGATAACACCAATTCAGCATTCCCCATGCTAGAAGAGACTGATTTGTTCTGTTGTTTCTACTCTACAAAGAATCGATATCCTTCAAAAAGAAGGGTTGCTTTCTAACTAAATTAATTTAAGATTACATAGATTAAAATTGTGTATTCTTGCTTCCCAAATTATCACTGTTTCCGTTAGTCTAGAAGACCTAAACATTTTTGCAATTTTGCAGGGTTTTTAGATTTATATACAAATAGTACTAACAATGTTCCACCTATGCAGGCTGAATTTATTTTGTATTCCAAATTTCCTCAGTGTTCACACCACTGGCTCATGACTGCAGCGGTGTTCACCAAATGAATACGCCTTCATCTTCTCCAGAGTCTTCTCTAATCTTGTGTACTCTATATCTCATCAATGGAACAATAAAAATAGAAAGTAACAGAATACAGTCATAGTGTCGACAAAATAACACAAATAATGATTTGATTACATTAAATAAACTGCTGTCACTTCTCTTCTGGTTACTTAGGCACAGTTCTGTACACTGCATAGGCAGTTACTTTAGATATAATTTGCTTATACATCTGTATAGATATAGTCAAGTGTGGTAACATTCAGAATAACTTTGAATCAGTGAGACAAATTCTGCTCTTGCTTAGTTTGATGTTAATTCAACAATTTATTTCAGTATTGCAGAGGTCACAGTTGGCCTGGCAATTTGTTTGTTATTCTAATAATTAATATAGACTAGTATATTAATGTACATGCTAGATTAATTACTCTAGTAATTAAAAGTCTGCATGGGAACAATTTCATTCAAAGAATGACATTAAGTAATATATCTAAAAAAAAAAAAGCATCTGTAAGTTACAACATTTTGTACATCAGCAATTTTTGAACCTCTTATTCAGACAAAAAAACTTTTACCTTTTTTTTCACAAGCAAACTAGTTTTGTAAGGAAATGAGTGTTATGTGATTATGATGTGTATTGTCTACTATTAACCTTTGATCTCCTTTTGCTTAGTTCAACCAAATTCAATGGCACATAGGTAAGAGAAAAATATCTCTGTGGATTGATGCTCCAGAACTTCTCTGGGCAACTTACATCAGTGTTTGACCGTCAGACCATTTGTGGAAATAATTTTTCTGGATATCTGATCAAATTTTTTCTTGTCACAGTTCATGCCTGCAGTCTCTTGTCCTATCACTGTGCACCTCTCAGAAAACACTGACACCATTCATTTTTGCCATACTCTCCCATTAGTTAGTCTAGGAGAGCAATGGGATCTGAACTCCAACTTCTCTTCTTATGGTTGAACCAGTCTTTCCTTCTGCGTATGTGCTGCAGCCCCTAAACATCTTGGTGGCCCACCACTGGGCTCCATTATGGGGAAGGCTGGATATGAGCTCGATACTTTTTAAGCATTAAAAAATCTACAGTAAAAATTGAAGATGTCCATTCCCAGCCATGGAAAAAGCTTAGAGTCCATGAAGATGCAGTTACAGAACTCTTCACAAACCAGGCTTTATTAATTTATCTGCACACATAAATACTTGTTGTTGTTGTTGTTATTATTACTATTTAAAAGGTTTTAAAGTTTAGCATCAGAATTCTCCTACTGGTTATAAAAGTCCTTGAGCAAGAACAGCAGGACTTAGTAATTTAAAATAAGATGTATTACAGAAGCACTGGGCAGAAGAGTATTCCCCTAGTATCCTGGAAGTGCTAATACATGGTAACTTAATGAGGACAGAGGGGTGCCAGGTATCCATATGGTCCTCAGCACTTTTCACAAAGCAGTGTGAGGGGAGGAGCAGGTCCCACTGACTCATTATGTATTCTCCTCATGCAGGCAGGCAAGAGCAGGCAAATAGAAATTAAGGCTGGAGAGAGTTTTGCCAGAATGCCAGCCAGTGCATCTTTGCTTATTTTGCATAGAGGTATTTACGTTTTTTATTTATTTATTTATTTTCCTGAACTGCATGGGAGTTGGAAGGGGTTTTCCAGGAGGAGCACAACAATATGTTTCTTCTTGCCCTGTACTGTACATATGTTGTGTGGTCTCCCCAGGTACCAAGTCCAAGTTTATACTGTAGTCACGTCCTAACTCTGCATAGCTTGAGACCATATTTCCTGTTCTTTCAGATTTGTCTTGAATGTAGAGGGCCTGGAAGCTGGAGAAAATGCATTGTTTCCCAATCTGGAAAACTGAGACCAGCATACCTTCCACACAACTGAGATGTCCATTTTGTAGCCCTAAGCATATACTTGCTTGCTCTAACAATAAACTTTGCCTAGAAACTTCACAGATAATTTACACTTTATTTAAACACGTTTATTTTTTCTCATTGAAATATATATATGCATAAAATGAAATAAAAAGAAAAAGAAATAGAAAAGAAATAGAATTTTAAGGTAATATTAGGAGTACAAAATGAAGTAGTATAAAACTCAGTTCTACATTGTAAACCTCAAAAAAGCATTCTTTTACTCTGAGAAAATTAATTCAGTCCCTTTAGCTCTATTCAGTACTGTCTACAACTCTTTTACATGCCAAATGTAAATCTTAACATATTGTTGCATAGTAATCTTAAAATAGATATTTGGTGTGGATGATTTAATGTGGTTGGAAAAAAATGGACTTCTAGGATGTTCTAACCAATAAATGTGTGACCTTACATGTCCTGTTTTACACTACCACTAATTTTTCGCATGCGAGACTCACATTTGCAACTACATTGTATAGAAAGCGACAACTAATACTTTGTTTTAGGTTTTCAGCAACAAGTACTTTCTTTATTATCAAAGGACATTTCACAGAGTCACTTCAGAGAATGCAAATTAAATCACAGAGTAAATGTCTTTCATCTTACTTCATGTCAGAGGAAAAGTGCTGTCTTTCTAGCAAATATTCTATTTTGGCATCATTTGAAAAGAAAGCTTTAATTAATAGTACGTTCAGTTTTCTGATGTTGAGTACTATTCAGAAATGTAGGCATCTGCAGCCAGCTAGAGGCCATTAAACAAGCTTTTGCGCTCTGTTGACAGGGTTTAGCTCCAGTACAAAAAAGCTCCAACAAAAGTCTCTCCAGCAGCTACAGAAAAGTGAAGGAGTAAAAGAAGACTAGGAAAGCATATTAATATATCAGGTAATATGTACAAGATAGAAAATGAAATTGTGAATCTGTGTATAGATGTACTTAAAGGTTTATGTGAAATGGAAGCTCTGATTCATTTCTGGTTTGCTGACTGAACAACAAGTTTGCTCCAAAATAAATGTTACAGAGCTGCTAGATGGGCAATGAAAAGGCAGAAGAGAAAATAATAATAAAAAAGTAAAGAATATGTGCTGTCTTTTAAGTCAAATGAAATTTCCAACATGCAATTGTGTTGTTCTGAACACATAGTATCTGAAGAAAAATGTACGCACATCTACACTACAATCAGTTCAGTTTTTACTGATGTGCTGGACTAGCACTATCAAAACAGGAATATTAAATATGCCATGAACCTGATCTGAGTCCTACAGTACCTAAATGTGAAGTGACCCATTTCATCCATCAGACGAGTGAGAATATTCTGAGTATCTGCTGCAGGCGCTTGTACAATTGCGTAATCCTCAGGAACAGGAGCTTGAAGGGAAGGAGAAAATCTATATGCTGTGCATTTGAGGATGTGATTTTTAGTGGTTTTATTATTATTATTATTTTTATTATTATTATTATTATTATTAGAGTCCTGTAAATGTATTCATTTATTTAACCTTGGTAGCCTAAGTGTTTAACTTTCTTCCAGTTAAATACTTTGTGCACCACTGGTAAACTCCCATGCAGGTTTCTCTGATCCTGGTGTTTATGTGTTCGCACCGTGCAGTGCTGGCATGCAGTTGCTAGGACTATTTTGCAGAGATTCAGTAGCAGCCAGGGATGCATTCACAGGATAGCTGATTCCATTGCTATGCCTGCCAACTAGTGGACAGATGAGCAGTGAGCCCCTTAATTAGCAGAATTCACGTTAAGAGTGCAATTTCTACATCTTTTTTCTGCATATGATTCGGGTTGATACAGTATTGGCAGAAATTTGCTTTTCTTTATTATTTTCTACCTTGAAGTTGTCGCTTGTTCCCATCTCCTTGTCTTCTATTGAGCCTGATAGAAGCTGCAAGTGCTTAATTATTTAAGAAAACAGACCATTTATTTAAGTGCTTGTGGGCAGATATTTGAATCTAACATGAAATAGTTATATATATTTTAATGTTTTAATTTTAAATTTATATTGCACAAAATTCAAGCACTGTGCAAAATCTAAGTTTAGAAATATGTCCAAGAACTTCTGATCTTCATAGCAACCATAAAAAAATATTCTGAAGTGGATAATGGGTAATAATATTAGACAGGATGATAGTGTATCTTCAGATGTCCTACAGTATTTCTGTCTCTGCCATTCTTTACAAAACAGTTTTTAGAAATTGCTAAGGCAGGAGCAGCTCTCTAGCAACACAGGACAGAAAGGAGACTTAAATTAGTTTCCTTCCTTTCAGGTTCTTCTTTTCACATACATGAAGTAAAGGGAAAAAAATTGAAGGTGAGTATTTGTTGCTATGATCATTAATGTAAGAGCAGGGGATTCTGAAGAACACAACTTAAGTTTACCAAACGTACCACATGAGACAATAAGCCATTGTCAATACCAGTCATTTCTAGAGTGCGGATAATGGTGCTGAGAACCATTTAGAGATATTAATTCAGCTGATTCAACCAATACACATAAGCCTGTGTCCTGAAGAGCATTTCCAAGATGCCAAGCTTACTAATATTATGTGCCACTCTTTCAAGCGGAACAAAGTGGCACTCATCTGACTCCCTGTGGTTCTGATAGCTCAAAGTACCGGAAAGGAGCAGAAGGCTCTTTTGGTCTTTTTTTTTCTCCACAGATAAAGTCATTGCTCTTCTAGCATGTAGCACACACCTGTGGCATTCCAAAGAATGGTTAAAGAAAAAAATATCCTGGTGGAGCAAATCCACCATGGCCAACAGTGATGAAATTCTGATATATCACCACACCTGTTTGGAATAGTTGAAGGATGTGAAAGAGGTGTTTAGGACAGTTTTATGAGTGTGTTTGACTGTGTGAAAACTGAGAAAGTGGCCAGATAAGTATGGATGAGGTGACTTATTTGGAATGTAGAATGAGAAGTGGTCAGATAGACAGGAACTGGCTACACTGGAGCTACCTAACAAACACCAGATGATGGTGTTCTTGAGGACATTATTCCCTCTCATGGTAAATACCTACTGCCTAATTACCTAAGACCTAAATTGAAAGATCAGTGCGTGTTTCCTGTTTGGGATGATACAAATATGATCACAGATCATAATGCCTTGCTGGGGATATTTCATTACCTATGGTGTGAGTACCAAACCATGTTAGAAGTCTCTAGTCTCTAGAAATACTAATTTCAGGTTCTCCATTAAAGTGATTTGAAAAATGACTGAACCTGCATGATGTAAAAAAAAATCAATTATTGAGAGTTAGCAGACTATATAACTAGAGTTAGCTGTCTACGTAAGATGCTTTGTGATTAATTTTGTGACTGCCACAAAATTACTTAAGTTAGCACAGGACTATCCTTTTTGTTTTTATCACATCTACTAATTTTCATTTTCCTTCCTATCGACAAAAGATTTCCACCTAAGCATATTGGACAATAACTGGACCCATTTTCCTGGATCCATTCTAGGCAGGACACCATTCAAATATGTGATGAATGCCCCTGGCCAAGGAAAGTGTCAGAAATCTCCTCCTGTGATGGTATATTCACTTTTCTTAGACAGCTAACACCCTGAAGCCCTTATTTGAAGTCAATAAGTATTTTCATTTAAAATAAAAAAAATCTAGCCCAAAACATTTTATTTTATTTTATTTTTTAAACACAGAAAGTTTCCAAAAATCCAGCAAGCAGCCCAGTCTTTATTCAGGCAAACTGTTTAGTAACATCACAAGAGAACATAAAAGCCATGCAAAGAACAACTGTAAAAATAGGAAAGCTGACTTATCATAAAGGCAGTTGCCTGCCATGTGAATTAAAGAAAGCTAAGCATGCTGTTCCAGGTAACACAGACAACACAGTACTTTCTCATTAAATATTCTTTCAGTGGCTCTGCTAGTGGGTGCAGGTGAAGACTGATTCCTCCAGGAATTTCAAATATTTGCAAAAGCTTGAGAGATAAACAAGAAGAATTCAGGCAAGAGCATGACTGTGGGAACACATATAGCTGCAGGGATCCACTACTGATCTGCATTTAGAGAAGCTCAAAATTGTTTCTATAACAGCAAAAACAAAACAAACAAAAACTAAAAACAAACAAACAAAAACAAACAAACAAACAACAACAACAACAACAAAAACAGTGCCTTTATACATTTTCCTTAAACAAATACGGAGTGCACCGGAGTGGTCTCATATTCATGTACAGAGCACCAACAGGTCTATGCCCACACTGAGATGGAGACGCACTCTCTAAACATGCACCCCATGTTTCTTCTTCTTTCAGATTTTTGGAATTTCATTTTGATATAACGGGATTTATGCCAATGTAAATTACACATGCAAATCTTCCATATGTCAAGACGGGAAGATTTACCACTTAAATTTTGTACTTGATATTTCTTTCTCCTGACTAAAGTAATTTTATCAACATAATACAGGCAGCAGGGCAACACTTCATAAGCCAGATGTTTATTGACCTGTGTGACCCTCCAAGTGTTTTCCTCCTGATTATTTGTGGTATGAACATAACAGATAACATCTGAAGTAATGTGGGAAAATAGGTCTATAAACCCAGTCACTTTTGATTTTTGTTTCAGATCATTTTGATTTCATTGGATTTTATTTCCTGAAGGTAAGAACCTTAGGTGAAAAAAAGACCAAAAAAAACCCTGCAATTGATCTGGCTTTCAGATAGTTCCTGAGTTTCACTGTTGAGTGCTATAAGAGGGCATTCCAAGTAGGGTGAAATGAAAAAAGGTCAGTAATTTGATTCTACAAGCAAACTTACATAGCAAAATAGATGTGTATTGTATAATTATGTTTTTATTGCACTATTAAGTGCAATGCATTGGCATAGCAATTAAAATATTATGTGAAAATAATTATTCTGAACTAAAAATGCTGGAATGCTAATTGGTATGAAGTATCTGATGTTAAAGGTATTACAGAATAGGCATGCAGAAGGTTAAAGATGTGTAAACATGCTGAATAACCCTTTGGAGAGTATCAAGCCAAACAGTAATTAGCTATGACCAGAAAATTGTATTTTTCTTCCTGGATGGCATCTGAAAACTTGAAGTTCCCTTAAGTTGCACAACCTCATCAGAAAGCACAGCAAATGCAGAAAGGAAACACAGAAAAGACATGGATAGGCAGGCTTATTTAAAGAAAGATACTCATCCACGGCTGCTTTTTCCAAATAATCTTCCCAGTTGTGAATAAAGTGGTTATTGTAGAAATAACTGCAGCATCCACTCCTCTTCCTCTATCCTCAGATATTTTAATGACTCTTAACTGGAAACTATTGGCTGTACCACTGATTTAGTGAAACAGTTTGTGAGTGCCCTTCATTCTGTTCAGTGCAAAGTCACCTGGATGCCATTAACTACCACCATCAAGAATTTAGGGCAACCCAACTGATTTTATCCTGAAATGTTCAAGTGATTGATTCAAATGTCTCAGCTGGGGTTGAAGTAATCATGAACAGAAAGATGACAGAAAGACACAAAACATTTCTGATCGTGGTAGGTATTTCTGAATTTGGCATGGCATCAGGATCATCTTTCTCTCAAGACCAGTGAAAGAGGCTGTGGAAAATTTAATGTTATTTGAGTGATGGTTGGTTGCAGAACAGAAGTGTCAGATGAAATTACATTCTGCTCTTTGTTGCTACTTTTATTTAAAGAAAAGAAACATCTATATGATATTTCAATGCACAAATTACATGAGTTAAATTACTGTTTTGTCACTTATTACTGTTTCACATTAAAAAAATCAACTGAAAATCTCTGAATTTTGCTACCACTTAGCAAATAGAGAATGCTCTATCCAGCTCACAGAATCAGAATGCTTCATTATCATTGAAACAAACTACCCTCAAACGCTATTATTTTTTATAAATAGTGAACTGAGGATTAGATTGGTCTATTTAGTTTGCCCTATACCTCATGGAAAGCTTGTAAATCTGTTGAACAAACTGTCCCAAATGCTATGTTCCCTGGGCCAGAGAAGATGCCGGTAATTAATTTCAAATTTTATATGAAACATACCCCAAGATTTACAAAAGAAGTTTCCAAGATAGCATTTACTAAATGTAATACTAGACCTTTCTTTGGATGTCACATAGGATAGTTGAAATCCTGCTCTTCACTATGGACAGTACTAATAATTGTGGCTCCATTATTAGCTTAGATCCCTCATCCAGAATGTGAGATTTACTTCATTGCCCTGTGGTTCATAGAGCAGGTGAGAGTCATTCTTGTGAAAGTGGACATTTAAGTACATTACTCAAAATGAAGCAGTGAAAACAATGATGGAGGAAGCCATGCATTCAAGCAGCTTGAGGTGTGATGCTTAGGAGAACCACGCAAGAGTCAGATGATCTCTATCAGGGAAAGTTTGACTATTTATATGAAGTGAAACTGAGTAAGATGAAAGAATCAAAGGCACTGTCTCCCTAGGCTGTATATACCAGGAAGCTTTGGGCTGAAGGTATTAATCTATATGGCTTCAAGTTCCTTCAGACAAAGGAGGAAACTAAATCTCAATGTCCCTATATGTGAGGTGTCCTGACCCACTAAGAATGTGGATAAAGCTTTGTGACATAGGCTCCCTGGAGGAAAAAAATCCCCAGTGATTCTATTAACCAAAGTCAGTCAGAGCTTTCTAACAATTGCACTGCTTTTAGTAAACTTATTTATTGCCTGAAAAAGCACAACTCTAGGTATTGTCTAATGATCAGTTTTCACATGGGAAAACTGCAGTATTGCTCCCTTTATCCTATTCTCTTCCATATGGGTCTGGATAGATTGGTCTTAAAATGATGTAAACTCAACATCATTTTTAACAGTTGTTTCCTATTGCACCTTCAGATGCCTTAGAAATACCACCAGTGTTTTAGTCTTTGATACCTAAATTGGATATAAGGAAACTGTATTAGAAAGGCAACCATATATCTTACTTAATTTCCACAGATCTGAGTTACTAATGTTTCTTAAATGAAGCATTAGAGAACTTTGCCTGGGGGATGTTATTTATAAACTTCTGTAGCCAATAAAGCTATGATTGAGAAAGCTTTAAGTGTATAAATAAAAGTAGTAGTTGGAAGTCTTATTTTAGTGTTAACGTGTTTGAAATTAGATTATAGATAACATGCAGAGGAGTATAAACTAAAAGCACTTATGTTGCTGCTGCGTGTGTGTAACAAAGCATGTCTTGCAGGCTACAGCATACCTCAGTAATGCAACGGCATTACTGCAAAGGCAACATGGGTGTAAGAGGTGTCTGAAAATGCCAGATGGACTCCAGAAAACTGGTCTTAAAAAAGTATTAAAGTAGCATATGGGGGAGGGGAAGTGTCTATTGGATAACAGCAAACATTACAGTGCTAGTGCTGCTTGGGTTTAGACAAAGCATTAGCCAACTAAAGTGGCATAACTTTACCTGCCAAAATCCAAATGTAAAATGTAGCATGTGGGTAAGAGATGCAAAATAATTGTTTTCATGCAGAAAACGTAAAATACAATTCTTCAGGTAGGGAAAGCAATCTTTCCTAAAACCTCTTTCATGTTTCAGTTTGATGTCAATTGTTTTGAACAACAAAAGGAAAGGAATCAAAATTCAGCCCATAACATTTATTGAAGTATATCTAAGTAACAAAGATGCCACATAGAAAGGTTTTGACCAGGCATTAACAAAGCTGCAATGAAAGAAATTGAAAAGAAAGAACAAGAAGAAAAACAAACAAACAAAATAAAACAAAACAACAAACAAACAAACAACAACAACAACAACAACAACAAACATCTTTTGATATCCTTCAAAATTTCATTACAACATTATTGGATTAAGACATCCATATGACACATATATTATTTATCTTAATGAAAAAAAAAAAACATACCACAATCAAACAAAAAATATTTACATTCTACTTGGTTATTTGGTTTGGAGGACCAAATTTGTTAGGAAGAAAAATGTAAAATATTATTGAGTGGTGATATGCAAAATATAGAAACAAGTAATTAGGTATTCATTTGTACAAGCTAGAATGATGGCTATAAATTTAGTATTTGTGGATTCCCATCTGTGTGTGTGTAGTTACTGAAAGCTTCCTGAACAATATTTTTTCCATCCCACAAATAATCTACCAATATATTTGTCTTCATGTAATTTAGGAAGACTCAGCTCAGCTCTGATACAATTCCAGTCTCTTCAAATCTCTTCAAGAGTTATGTCTGTCATACGAGGTCTGACTGTGACACAGTCTTCTTGCATTTTCCTTTTTGTCCTATGTTGCTTCCTCCATTAGAGCAACGTGTATTTAGTGTTTAATTTTATCCTCCAGATAGTTTTCCTCATCTGTTTAGGAAAAAAAAAATCTTTGACAAGAGTGGTAATGAAATCACGAGTTGGTTTTGTTGTTGTTTTTCTTTTAATTGTAGCAATGAGGCTTTATTTAAAGAGATGCAAATAAGGTGAAGTTTTAGGGTGCCTAGTTGCTTTAGCTCTAACTCTTTTTACAGTCTCTACAGTGTCCTTTAATGGGACATTCCTAATGCAGATGAAAGAAACTGGCTTGCCTCAGGCCACTTCTGATTTACCTTTGTTTTACTCTATTTGACCAGTTTCAGATTTTGTGCATGTACATTTACGGCTTACTAGGTTGCACTCAAAATTTATGGTCATTGTTTTAGTCCATTGCCTCTATTTAATCCATATTTACTCACTGTCTTCATCATCAAGGCTGTCTCATGCACTTCAGGCTCACAGGTTGCTTGAAGAAGACCCTTATGTGTTTCATTATACAACTTAAATACAACTTAAATTCATACCCTTTCTTTCCTGGACAATATAACAAGTTCCCAGGATTTCTGTAAGCAAACACACCTAATCTGCCAACAGTCGAAATCTCATGCTCTCTCCCCACTGATGTCTAAAAGCAGTGGTGGTTTTGACTCCCTAAGTTCCTCTGCACATAAAAAAGAAAATGACAGCTCCTTTCCTAGGATACAGGGCAGTCTGTAGAGTCCCACACCTCTGGCTACATCAAAAAAAAAAGTAAGCAGAAAGCCTGTTGTGGTGGCTGACTGCCAGGTGGTGACAAGAAGGATACAATGCAAGTTCTTGTGTAATTTGCCTCAAGTACTTTTTCAACGCTTGGCTCTCAACTGGCTCAAAATACTTCACGTGGTTATGCTAGAATCATTACTCAATAGTAAAATGAACAGATTTATAACATTAATTTGTCTTTTTTTTTTAAAAAAAAATTTTTGTTTGTTTGTTTGTTTTCATTCACCAAAAGTGCTTTCTGTTTTAAATAATATTCTCTCTTTTCCTACAGTTTTGGAGGTGACATTTATCCCATCACAATTAGCAGGGACTATATTTTGAAGGCTATGTTTGGAACTATATAGGAAGACTCTAAAACCTCTCTGGACAACCTCTTTCAGGGTTCAGTCACCCTCACAGTTAAAAAAGGTTTTATTATGTTCAAGTGTAATCTCCCATATTTCATTTTGTCCTATTGCCTCTTACAGTTTCAGTGGGCATCACTGAGAAGAGCATGGTTACATAGTTTTTTACTCCCACACATCAGGTATTTATATACATTGATCTCCCTCCAGTCCTTCTCCAGGCTGAAAAATCCCAGCTCTGTCAGCCTCTCCTCCTGTACCAAATGCTCCAGTCTCTTATGTCCATGTCTCTCTTGTACCGGGGAGCCCAGGACTGGACACAGCACCCCAGATGATGTCTTCTCACAGAGTAGAGTTGAAGCATGACCTTGACCTCTTGACCTTCTCCTGCATCCCAGGATGTTGTTGGCCACCTTTGCTGCAAGAGCACATTGCCGTGCCAACTACTTGTCCACCAGTACCCTCAGTCCTCTTCTCTGCAGATCTGCTTTCCAGATGCCTCCAGCACATATCACTTATCTTTTCACAGAGGCAGGACATTGCATTTCCCTTTGTGGAACTTCATGAGGTTCCTGTTGACCCAGTTCTCCATCCTGTCAAGGTCCCTTTGTGTATCAGCCACTCCTCCCAGTTTTCTGTCATCTGTCAGCTTGCTGAACATGCACTATGTCCAGTCATGCAGGTCATCAGTGAAGAGGGTAAACAGTACTGAAGTATTTGAACCCTGAGGTACACCATTAATGACCTGCCTCAAGATGGATTTTGTGCCACAGATCACAAACCTTTAAGCCTGACAGTTCAGAGAGTTTTCAATCCAACTTGCTATTCCATTTATCTAGCCCATACTTCATCAGTTTGTCTTTTGAGGAGATTATGGGAGACAGTGGCAAAAGCCTTTCTACAATCAAGATAAACCATGCTTGCTGCTCCCCTCATCCACCAAGCCATTTCATTGTTGAAGGCTATCAGGTTAGGTAAGTACAATTTCCTCTCCATATATCCCTGCTGACTATTCCCAATCATTTTCTTGTCTTTCATGAGTTTGAAAATTGTTTCCAGGGTCGTGTGCTTCATCACCTTCCTAGGAACTCAGGTGAGGGTGACTGACCTGTATCTCCCTACATCCTCCAGCTTGCCCTTCTTGAAGGCAAAAGTGATATTTGCTTTCTTCCAGTCCTCAGGAACTTCCCCAGTTGTCATGACCTTTCCAAGATTATCGAGAGCAGTCTTGCAATGTCACTACATCAATGAGTCCTTGTATAAACCTGTTGGGTAGTCATTTTCCTATCCTACCAGCTGCTGAACTTTCTATATAAATCATTTTATGTTTGCAGTATGTTTTCTCCTGCTGAGGAATCCTTTCATTTTTTATTTTTATTTTTGCTTGGTTTGTACTTTATTTTTTCTTCCCTCTTGGTTCTTTCCATTAATTATTTTGTAGAAACATGAACTACAGCAAAAGACAGAAGTTTACTATTCAGTACCATGAACTTCACCAGCACATGATCAGTCATTCTTCCTGAATAAATGGAAGTCTAGCTGTGATTTTTGTTTTAAGCCAAATTTCATTCTCCAGAAACAAGTGACATGCGATGTAAAGGAAGAAATAAAACCAAGATACTGAAACTGGTTCCTGTAACATAAAGTAACGTTAGAATTATTATTTTTTTACCAAGAGTTTTAGTTATGGCAATACTAACTTGACAATACAATGGGATTTGGGAGGTGAGAATGTGTCAACTTTCTGTTTAACCAGGAACTTCTTAGATATGAGTGGTACTTCGATTAGATATAAAATAATCATTTGTTTAACATGATAGCATACTATGGTATCTTCTGTCTGGAAGTTTTTATTATAAATATTTATATTCATCAGCATGAAATTTCATTTGAAAAGGTTGCAGAGCCTGGACTTACTTTGATGATGACTAATTTTGTGTATCACACTTTCAGGGAGCTGATAAAAATTTAAAAATAAATAGGAAAAAAGAAATGCTGGACAAAAATGAGTGCATCTAAACACAGAGCTAGATGCATGCTAGGATTGGTAGACACAACCTTTACAGAAATTATGCCCGGTCAGAGTACATATAGGTCAGTTTTGCTGCAATCTTAGTCATAACCTTAATCATTACAAACATGCATAAATCTTCCCACAGTTAAAATCTCAAGAGGTCATCGTTTTACGTTTGGCTCTTCCAGTGACCTCAAGAAATGAAAATATGGTCTGTTCAGTGCAGAGATTTAAAATGTAGCAAAATATCAGTTTGAAATCTTAAGGCTTTGACATACAAAGATGTTACCATGGGGCAATAAATTGCCATGCGTTTGCTCCTGTGAGGTAATCGTCCATATGCACATTTCTTCTCTTCTGCAAATGCATTATAATCAGGGGTAGTTTTCCTCTCAGTCAAGGATAGGCTAGTTCACTTTTACTCAAGGTAAATGCACACTGAGAAGTAGTTAACATTCTCCCAATAATTTGTTCATATGTCACCACCTACATATCCACTAGAGTTCAAATGCAAAGGTGCTAGTTACCTAATCTAATGTCCTTCAGAGCACTAGCCCACAAGTTTCACTCTCTAACTTCTAGAGTGAATTCAACAACCTTTCGATCTAGATTACATATCTAGAAATACATCCCACCACAAAGCACACCATTTAAGGACAATTGATGTGAAACACCTGCTAACATATCACTGCTTGTGCATTGAAAGCTTACCTATTTTGTTGACTTGGACCTCAAAACTGAAGGGGATGAAGAATGATAACATTTTCTCATAAGCTGTTTCAAAGGCTAGTTGACATAATTTCTACTTTGAATGCTTCTGGTTTTAGCTTGTAGGTACAGTCCCTCCTCTTTTCCTGCTCCTGTATGAGTACTGGAACTGCCATAATCAGGCAGATCAAAAGTCCACCTATCCCTCTGACAGAAGGTCAAAATGGATGCTTAGAGACACAGCATCAGACACATATCAAGTATAGAGCAGTGTTTCCCAGAAATACCCACTTTACTTCCAAAAAGCTGCTGTTTTGTTACATCCTGTGTCAGAGTCTTATTTTGGGCTACTATATTTAAAATCACAATGGAACTATCCTTCTTAAGTTTGTCCTGCCCCTTGTATTTAACTCCTCCATCCTCCTGGCCAAATATTCTATTATTGTAACAACTGATAAACTCAGCAGCTGACGAGCTGGCATGTTTACTGTGCAACACAGTAAGTTAGTTAGGTAGCATCAATATAAATGTGAAAAGAATGGGTTCATTCTGCTCCAACACCTGAAGGCTAACAGCTACTCCAATGTAAATATGAGAACAATAAACAATTGGTCACACAGATATATATATATTTAAATGCAGAATTTTAGTCCTTTGGTTGCTGATAATAGATGCTTTCTCTATAGACATGCAAAATTAAAAGGGCGTAGAAACTAGCTTTTCAACAGACTAACTGGAAGGAGCAAGCAAGGGCCCCTTTGGGGGGTGGTAACTAAGTAACTAACTAAATAGGTTGCAATCCAAGAAGATGAGAGAGATGGAGGAGGTCTCAGGGGTGTTAGGAGACTGATTACCAATGTGTGTATGTAAGAAGAGCAGAAACCCAGAATAAAGTAAGAGATGTCAAGGGCATACCTATGTGAGCAAGCCATGCAGGGTTATTTGGGAGAAAAATTTCTGGAGAGCTAGGCAGACTTTGATTTCTGAACAAAGAAGCTGTCTCATCATGATTGTTTCTACTATTTCCTAGAAAGCAAGATGTTGTTTGCATACTTTTAAATTACTAGGATTGCTACTATTGGACTATTTTCCTTTTGTCTTCCTAATGCAGAAAAGGCTCTAAACCACTCCTAACCCCAGACAATGAATTTTCTCTTTACAAGCACAACTGAAAAATCTACTTTTTAAGCTTTTACAGAACTACCGTCACAATAATATTTGCATATTTGACAGCACAATGAAAGAGATTTTTTGTCATGAGGTTCCAATGTGTGATGTTACACAAGATTTATATGGAGAAGTTAGACCCTGAAGGTTCACTGTTTGAGTTTTATTAAAAAGTGAGCCATGACTCAGTCTTTCCAAGGCACTGTTTAAAAATCAATAACACAACTACACACATAGTGAGAAAAGATCATGAAAATTTCACTACATATTAACAGTTTAAACTGTGATATAACTTCTCGTTGTAGCACGTTAATCCTATGCCTTTCTAAAAAATATTGTGCTAACTACTTCCATGAAAAGCTGGCTCCAGTGTGGATACCTTTGGGCAGTTCACCCCAACTGGTTTACTCTGTCTGAAACATGATGGATAATCTGATTAGTTTTTCTTCCAAATGCAATTTACTTTGGAAAGTGACAACTACTCTGTGTCTGAGACAGACATGGAAAAGTATTCACTCTCTCTTACAAAGAGAACAAGGACACCTGCAAACCCATATGGCCTGCCCCTAATCCTAGGCTTCCACATAGTGGTTCCCAGCATAATTTAGACAGGCTTCAAGTCCTGGTTAAGTTATGGCTATCTCCTGAGGATGCTCTACAGATGGGTGAATTGCCTGAAATCTTCACCATGCTGTGTTGCACCATTCTTCACAAAGCTTCCTGAAAGGGTGGTCTGTGCAGGGGTAGCGATGCTTACACTTACATGAGACTGTGGGTGGATTTAGGATGCCCGCATCATTTCATCAGCTCTTTGAACAGCCTTTGATATTGTATTGTGTGTAGATTGACAAGGTTTTGGTAGTGGGTGGGCTGCAAGGGTGGCCTCTGTGAGAGCAGACTCATGCTGGACACATCTGGTCACCTCCACCACATGACACAGCTTAGGCTATCAGGGGAGTTGGTGGCCCCTGTGAACCAGTCACAGGAACTTGTGGAGCCTCTGTGAGAACATATTTAAGAAACAGCAATAAATGCCAAAAGGGAAAAACACTAAGGCTAGAGGATCAGGAAGTGCTCCATGGTGGAAGTGGTAAGACCTCTGGAAGGACTGTGGCCTATGGATCACCCATGGGAGAGCAGGTCTGCAGCCCTACAGGTAACCCACACCAAAACAGAGGAAACAAATAAAAATGAAAGAGCAGTGGAAGAAAGGAGTAAGAAAAGAGGAACGACAGAAACTAACTACTGTGCCCTGACTTCTTCCCCCTGCACAGCCCATTGCATTGCCAACAGGACTGAGCGTAACCAGCCATGATAAAAAGGGGAGTGGAGACTGGCAAGCAGGGAGGAGAGGTGTCTGGAGGGAAGCTGAGCCTGGGAAAGGGAGAAGAAAGGTGTTTTCCCTAAGTCTTTAAATGCTTGCCTTCCTTGTTTCCTAATACCCAAATCAGTAACTAAATGTTTTAAATTAAATTAAATTTCCCAAGCTGAGTCTGTTTTGCCCACAACAGTACTGGTGAATGATCTTTTTTTTTTTTTTTTTTTTTTCTTCAACCCACGAGTTTTCTCCACACCCGAAATGGTGTGCGTGTGTGTATATGCCTGTGTAATCAAGCACTTGGGTGGGTGCTTGGCTGGCAGCCAGGACCAACCCACCACAGTCACTTATCCCAGATGTTGTCTTGCTGTTCTATACTGGCAACTGCCCATTTCACAAGGCTTGGAAATACACGTAATTTGTACTGCAGTCTCTACTACTGAAGCTCAGTTTTTTGACCTGCAAGAAGACAATGTGCTTCAGGACTAAAACTAAGCAGAATTTATTGTTTTGCTCTTATTGTTTTCAGATGAAAAACAACCAATGTCAAGAAGGTAGGGTTATATTTATATAACAACAAAAACTGATGTGGAAGTGCCAAAAAGATTTAATTTCAAGTGCCATTAGTGTTACAGTAAATACAGACTTCAACTACCTGAAAAGCACAGTATCATTTTAAAAGTTGTCTTTTTTTTTTTTTTTTTTTCCCCCCCACAAATTACTTGACTGAGAAGCCGTTCCAAAATAATATTCCTTCAGTATTCAGAATCCTGATTCTAAATTCCCAGCTTAAATTTAATTATGGCCACTTCATGGATGCCTGTTATTCTGCCAGCATTGTCTCTTAGCTTTTCTCTCCCCCTCATGGTTATCCTTTCTTACACATTTACACATTATTACACATTCCTTACACATTTACACATTATACATGTCCTAGTGGCTAGTAAGGTTGGTAAAACAACAGTACTAGGATGGAAGCCTTCAGGGTCTGCACTTCTGATCAATATTAGTTATTATTTTCTTTAATAGCTATGGCACAAACAGCATGAAAAGTGTTGATGTCACGTATTTGGAAAGCATCAACAATGCAGAGAAGGAGTGGATGTCATGTGGATGTATGATTTTACTGTGTGGAAAAATTCTCATTTAATGAATTGTAAGAGCTTAAGATGCAGGATGCTGTGCTTAAAGACTTTTGCTCTGAGTTGGGTGCTTGTGGTTGGAAACCAGTTTTTGCACATATTGATCACACATGGACCAATAGGATAAGGAAAACCAGAATGCATGAGGAAAGGTACTCCAGAGGAGCTGACTGTCTCTTCCACCCCACAACAGCACTCAAAAGGAATCTGTTGGAATTGTGGCTGAGCAGTGTTTGAGACTAATACTTCAAATCTGAAGGGAGTACAGTAAAGGCCTAGGAGATCAGAGAGCGAAGAACCCATTTTCTGAGACATTTGTTTGTTTAACCTCAATCTGTGTCTTATAATTCCCCATGCAGTTGCCATACTAAATACTTTGAATCCGCTGAAAATAAAATGGAAGGTTATTGAATGAAGACTTTCTGATTTAATTTGATTTTTTTCTACCCACTACAGTGTCTTTATTTTCCTAATTTTCTTCTTCCTCTGTGCTTTTGCCAAGTGTGGAAATTAACATGAATCTCCATGTCAGCCTTCTCCTGCTGTGCAAGCAATTTCTAAATATCAGGTTGAACTGCATAAGCAAACCTATCTTGTGCTGCATATAGCTGTAGCCAGGCTGCTCCCGTGATGTGAAATAGTTCATGTACTCGACTTTCTACCCATCACTGTAAATGTGACAATGGTTCAAAGTTTTTATTTTAAGACTTTTCTAAGTTGTGCCAGAGAAACAGTACCCCACAGTTGAGTCAATTTTCAGTGAAATTCCTCTTCTCATAAAACTTATTCAATGACTGTGACTGAACACTCATAACCAAAACTCTCCTTCAAACCCCAGCCTTTAGAATCTGTTAGATTTTCTTGCTTTCACACACCATGGCCTTTCCTCTCAAAGGACAGGAAAAGACTTCCCTGTGTCCTTGTGGTGATGAAAGTTAACCACATCCTGTGCTGTATTAGGAAAAGTGTAGCAGCAAGTCCAATGAAGTGATTTTTCTCATTTATTTTGTACTTGTGAGACCACATCTGTTGTACTGTGTTCAGTTTTGGGCTGCCCAGTAAAATAAGGATATGAGCATACCAGAGTGAGCCCGGTGGAAGCCCACCAAGATGACTATGAGGCTGGAGCACATCACGTATGAGGAGGTGATGAAGCCATGTTTGTTCAACCTGGATAAAGGGAAGGCTAATAGGGGCTCTAATTGCTTTCTTCTACTGTCTGTGGAGTGATTATAAGAAGATGGGGACAGTGAAAAAGTAGGATACAGTGGTCCTAAGTTGCAACAACCGAAATTTTGATCAAATCTTAGGAAAAAAATGCTTTGACTGAGAGAGTGATCAAATATTAAAGCAGGTTGCACATGCAAGAATTGGAATCTCCATCTTTGAAGCTATTCAGAACTTAACTGGACAAGGCCTGAGCACACCTGATCTACCTTCACATTGGGCCTGCTTTGAGCAGACCATGGACCACATGATCTACACAAGTCCCTTCCAATCTAAATTAATCTGAGTTTCCAATTTTACCTTGCCACTGTAATCTGTTGGAAATCTATAAAGCAAAAAGCCAACTGGGCTTCATTAAGAGGTGAGTGGCTAGCAGATAAAGGCAAGTTGTTATTCTCATTTAGTTGGTGCTAGCATGGCCATACCTTGAATATGGTGTCCTGCTTCACCCACTCCATTCCCTGGCTGTTAAGAAACCAGAGTCCCACAGAGGGATACGAAGGTGGAAAGAAGCCAAGGGCATAGCCCCTCACATATGTGGGAAGAACTCTGTTTAGGTTGGTGAAAAAGAAAATATGGTGTGATCTAATAGTGGCCTAGAACTAGGCCACTTTGAAGGAGAAATTCTTTGAAACTGCTCGAGGGGAAATTAACTGTTTTTTTGGGTCATCCAACTCATTCAAGCATCTATTCTCTATGTCATCTCATTTATTAGGTGTCTATAAATTTCAAGTTGCCTGCACAGCCTCCTCTCTCCCTTCCTTTGTCCTGTATTTTCTTATTACTCTTTCACCAATCCTCCAGCTGCAGCACTAATCCTCAGATCTTTTCTTCTGTCTGGCAACACTTCATCAATAGGTAATTTCCATCAGGTACCTATTCAAGATTAGAAAATATTCTACCGCTTCTGCATCAAGTGCTTTTCATGCCTGTTCCATTTTTAGTCATTTTTAATGCATTAAAGACGCTGTATTTCTCTGTGCCCTGCCTGTTTTTAATAGATTGTGGAGGGGTTTTTTTGGATGTGTCATATTGAGTCAACAACAATCTATGTGGACATGAAAATATATAGTAACTTATGAGGACTCTCAAGTTTGTGAAGGATGATTTTAACTGACCTTTTAAAGACATGTGGTGTTTAAATTAGTTCTCTGAGTAAACGATCAATTCAGATCAAATTTCCCTAAATTTAAAGAGAAAATTGTACTTCCTTCATCTCACCCTATAAAAACATTTTTTTAATGCTCTTCATTTCTTTGCTTTTATAGTCACTGTACTTTCCCAGCATTGGCTACTTCCATTGTTAAATCTCAGCAGTTAACTGTCCATCAGCTCTGATTAAAAGCAGAACGTTAAAGCTGCCTCAGCTGCACGCTGTCTGTTTTACTTAGCTCCCCTGGAGAAGACCGTAAACTACAAACTGCAGCAAACCACAGATCCCACAGACTTGAACCAAGCCAACTACCACCAGACATTGAAACCCTGTATCTGATTTGAAATTAGATGGGAAACTGAGAGAACATGCCACAAGTTTTGGTATTAGTTGAGGCTCTCTAAATTGAGGAGATTTAATGTGATCAGGTACCTAGAACTGATATAGCTCGTTTGAGATGTGACACAAATTTCTCGTGCTGCTAACTTGTTGCTGTGTCATGATTTTCTTGGGATTTGTTGATTTTCGTTAAAATCCCAGTTCCCACAGTCATGAGACTATCAGAAAATGCTGAACTTCACAGAATTTACACACTGAGGGTGTTCACTGTGTTCATCTCCTTGTGGTGTACTGTAAACAAACCTATATATTTTGAATCACTCCCAGTCTTAAAGATCTGTTTATTGAACTACTTTGCTCCTGAAAATTGGCAATCATAACATTTGATTTATGCATAATAAATCAAATATTTTATTTAATAAATATTTAAATTGTATTTAATAAATATTTTATCACAATAAAATAAAATACATGGGGTTCATGCATCACATTTTTCCAACTCATATTTATGGACTTTCGGTTTTGGAATAGGTGGTTCAGTGATTCAGATCTACGTACAACATCTAAAAACAGAGTCTTCTAACCATCATTCCTAGTTTTATTTGCTATATAAATTTATGGCCCTGTGTCTCTTTTCACTGACTTTATACTAATAGCCTTGCAATATTTTGGAATAGCACTAGGGTAGAGTGTCACAACATGAAAACTGTTATTCTTAGAAGGAAAGATTTAAATGAGTCAGTGATGCTGAAGCAGAGTAAATGAGTGGAAGGTAGAGTCTTAGAACCATTTTTTCTGTTGTGGTAAGATACAGAATAGCTGAAGAATAATGTTTTTTATTGCTTTCATATTTAGCTTCACTTCTGTAAAATCACTTTATTTGGATATTTAAATGTTTGCATTAATTCATATTTACCCTACCCCTTTTGTTTGTTAGTAGATGCAATATTACACTGACACCACTTGATCTAATGCTCCATCTCTGTCCCAACACCTGGATACCAAAATACCTGTTAAGAATATGCAGCAATAAAAGCTGCCGTTTTCTTCCTATTGTGATTTCATGTTGCCTTAGCACAATTTTGTGTGCTAATTTTCTGTTACTTTTAGTCTTTGAAATATGCAGACATGATTCAATCACAAAGAGATAAGACAAAAGCCTGTAATGTAACTGACCACAGGCTCCTCAGAGTGATCCTCTTAGGGCTTTGCTCTTTTATCATCATGGTTTGAAAAAAAAATATATAAATAAAAAGTGACTCCTGAAGGGCATTAGGGCTGTGGCAGAAACTTTTGTCTGACCTTTTGTGGATTTAAATTAGTTCTGTAACTAAAGAATAATTAAATGATAAAGACATTTAAATGAAACTTGAAAAAAAAAAAAAAAGGAACAATTTTATTCAGGTCTTAGTTCAATTTCTTTATGCTTTATTTATGGTGAGTTGATTTTCTTTTCAAAAAGAAAGTAATACTTGACAGGGTAAAAAACAAACAAAACAAAAAACACAACAACTTTTTCATGGGCAGAGTAAAGAAAAGATTTGCAATCAGAGGCCTATCAAAACCAGGATAATAAGTGAAATTGAAGGCAAAAACTGATCAGTTAATTTTTGTGTTTTAGATGCTTACAAATGGATTTTTAAATTTATGGAGGATTATCTGTTCCTTTTTAGCTAATTTAACATAGGATGAAACAGATAAAGTTAGTGAGCATTAGGTACTAGGAATTATGAAATTTAAAACTGTGAAAATGATCAAATTAAGATATATAACTAAATCACCAAACATTTTTATGTGTGTATTAATGACAGCTACAGACAATATGCTATCCAGTGCCCCAAATTAAGGCCCTCTAAAGATAGTGTTAAAGCTGCGTCACCTTCTAAGTATGGTAACAGACAACAATAGGTGCTGCAGAGATAAGATTCTGAACAGAAGAGTGCTTCTGCATCTTAAGAATGACATCAAGCACCCAAAATTTAGAGTTCTGCTTCCAAGTTTTCCCTAAAGATCACTAAATTCATTCTAAAACATCTTCAGGATATTTTATGAGTCTGTATGACTCATTAACATGTTGGCTGCACTAGAAAATAATAGAAAATGCACAAGAGAAACACTACAAGACAAGAAATCCAGGACTGAAGCATAATATGTATCTTTAAACAGTTAAAAGCTTCCCTAAAACAAGCATCTGAGACATATTAAATGGTTCCTTTCCAGAAGTAACCTGTATTTATTGTTTTTGCACCGTGTGAGTCTAGTCAGTGGGATATGCTGGTCAACCTAGGGCTATGCCTCTGTTGGTGAATCCCAGCGATGTGAGTGTTCCCAGACACTGGAATTCGGCTGCTCTGGAAGTGCATGCTGCTGGCCTGTACCGACTAGCAGTCTCCCAAGCAATTCCCAGGCACAGCTCGGGTGTTAGAGCATCCCACAGCCCATTCCCGATTTGCATCCAGCCGCCCAGTTCTGGAGGCTGAGCGTGTTTGTTTACCACTCTGCTGGTGAGTCAGCCCATGCCAGTTGGCTCCCAGGCCTGGGAATGTCCTTGGGAACTGTTTAATTTGCTAGAAGAAATGTACACATATCCCTTCCTCGCTCGTGCTTCAGGAGGGTAAATACTAAATCTATAAAGTTTCAGTCAGCTGGAATCACTCTTGATAGTCAAATCCATAAGTAAGGATGGGTCTTTTTTTTTTTTTTTTTTTTTTTTTTAAACAGGCTGCCTTCCCCTGTTGTTTTAATCCCACTGCAACACAGGTGGCACAGCATTAAGCTAAAATCAGAAACAGTTTAAGGCGTAGCTTGCTTTTATTCTGTATTTTGATTAATCCCATGCAGAATGTCTGGAGTTAGGTTTCAAGGCAGCATACATCAATATCCAACATTCTAAGTAATCAGAAATGACTGCCCGCCACCTCAAACACTGTCCTGGAAGTCACGAGGCCAAAGCATTAATTCTTTCAACACAACGCATGTGCAGAGATGAAGCTGCAATAAGGTGACGTCCCAAAGCAGACCACCCAGCAGCCCAATGTGCAGGCAGCCCTAAAGGGACGTAGGTTTTTAGAGCATCTGTGGCTGAAGAGGGACAAAATGGAGGGGCCAGTGCCTCCCATCTCCAGGCTGAATGCTGTAGCCATTAGGCTGTCCTACAGAAGTACAGTACTACCAAAGTTTACTTGTGCCCATCTCACTTGTCCCAACTCACATCCCTGAGGAAGTCCAGATTCTTACCTCACAGTCTTGCTATAGATATCTAAGTCCCACTCAGAATGAGTTTTCAGACAAACCTATGTATTGCCAGTGCCTTTTGGATAATGTTAAGTGGCTCTGTATCACGTGATTTTGGTGGGATTATCCTAAATCTGTCTAGCCCCTGTATTCTGTGTTTTGGATTCCACCCGAGACCCAGTCTCACAAAATTTAGCTGCTCCATGATGAAATTAGGGACTCCTAATCACTATAATAGCTTTTGTCTTCCAGATCTCTGCTGTATCTACACAGCCATGCTACTTGGGGCCAGAGGGGAGCACCCTGCGTACCATACTGCCTGCACGTTGACTCTCACTTTGATTCTTGCCTGGAAGGAGCAAGGTGCCTCTCCAAAAAGGAAACCTGAGGCAGAGAGCAGGACTGGCTTGCACCTGTGCTCCTGCTCCTCCAGGCCATACAGACACAGCTCGAGCCACTTGGCTCTTGGAATTCAAACACGGATTTCAAAGACAGTAAAATTAATGCTGTAATTCCCCATGCGCAACATGGGTGTAGCAGAACTTTTCTACCTTACAGGGACTAGGAAGATGACACGTTCACATTTTGGAGGCACTTGGGCAATACACCACGGGAGCCACACAAAACACCCTGCCAAAAAGATGAAACACACTTGGTGATGCAGATGGGGCAGAAAGATGGAGGCAGTTACGGATCATGGGCTCTCAGGACAGACATACACTGCCCTAAATCCTGAAAGCTTTATGTACACCAGCTGAGCACGTAGCTCAGGGCAAGATGCTTCCAGCTCTGCAGTGCAGGAGCAGAGCGGGGCAGGAGCCAGTGAAACAGGCTGGGTGCCAGCTGAGTCCCCCAGCGCCAGGGGAATTCTCAGCTGGGAAAACCTGGCTGCCTTCCAGCCTTGTTCCTCTGCAGATATATATATATATATGCACGTATGTATAGCAGAACATTTAAGGGAATAATTATCTTCCATATGTCTTCTAGTTTGACTAAGATCTTTATTTCATATCTGGGCTAGGACAGAATAAACCTGCAGCTGCCTGATCTGTGATTACCCTCAGCTTTCACATAAACCAGGTTTTTAAGCCATCACATGGACAAAAACCTCTATGTCTGTCTTTTCAGAAAAATGCAGCCTAAATATTCCAACAGCTTAATGGCTAGAGTACCTGTGCCTGAGAAGAAATATAGACAGGTGCTCCAAAGATCTGCAATAACAGAAAATATCTTTTTGCACCTAGCACAGGTATCCCCTTCTAAAAGCAGAAGAGGGAATAGCTAAGTGGATTTCAAGATAAAATCAAATGTTCATTTCTTCCTCTCTGGAAAACAAAACAAAACAAAGCCAACCCATTTTACTAGTTACCAGGTGTTTCTAATTTAATTCATTTCATTAACTTCTTATAACTTGTTCAGCCAGCTCTGCAGACAATTGATTTTTATTACTACATGCTTCGGTGACTTTCTACATTAGATTTTTCCATTTGCCACATGGTTATACAAATCTCTTCAAAATAATATTCTGTTTTGTTTCTGTCTTTTCAGAGTTTAGATCATCTTTTCAATCAAGCTTATCATTTATTTAGCACATTCTTCTGTAAGGTAAATATAATATACATTACATAACATCAAATATTTACATATATTGTTGCTACTTCCAGAGGGTTGATTTCAAAGTTCTCATTATTGTACTGCTACTAGTGAAAATTGCTGACAAGACAGAAAAATAGCATGACTACGATACTGTAACTATTTGATAGATATCAGACGTGAAACAACAGTATCTGGAAAGTATTTTCTAATAATACAGCAACTTCTAACATTCATATTAACTCAGGATATTATGTGAGGGCACTGAAAGTTGTTAATTGCATTGTTTACACCCTTAATTGTAGAGGCAGAGTTCACACTGACACCTGCTGTTAAGACTGCCTAACTTTTCTCATTTTAAGACCATTTTCAGTCTCATTGCTGATTTAACTCTGGGGACTGACCTTTTCTGAGATCAGTGTCATCTTGAGATTTATTTCAAAGGAAAAAAAAAAAAAAAAAAAAAAAGAAAGAATCAGTGTTTCAGATAAAATGTTTTTGTGATTTTCAAGAATGATGTAGGGGGTTAACAGCTCGCTTACTTTGTATGGGCTCTCTTTCAATTACTTCATTAAAAAGAAAATCACTTATCTACATCCCTTGAAACAAGACCTCAAGAGCTGGCAGAATTACACTTGTTGAAGTTCCTGAGAAAGGCATCCACAGCTGGCCAAGCTATGAGCACTGGAAAAATCAGGCGATACACACTGACGTAAGTGGAAGGGTATTACAGTTTTGTAGCTATCATCTGTGAAGATTCCACTTGCATTTTCCTTTGACAAATCGCCAGGAGTGAAAAAAGAAAGCTGTGGAAGGCAAACATGAACTAAGTGGGATGATGTGGACAGGTGTGATAGCAGAAGGGGTGGATGAAACTGAAGACGAAAAGACAAGCTTGGTAAGGCATGCAATGCCAATGAGCACTGAAAAAAAGAGAACAAATATATACAAGAAAAAGTAATAATAATAAAAAGGAGATACTGGGGAGGCAAATAAGGTACAAAAGGCTTTTAAAAGCTGAAGTATCTAAACCATGACTCCAAACCCTTGGAACTTCTCAAATAGCAGAGAGGCAAACTGCTGTAATTTTCCATCTCTTTCTGCTCATGTGTCCACAAAAGTGATAATTCATTTTTGTGAAAATTATATGATAATGAATGATATGATAATGAATGATGATTCATTTTTGTTGTTTATCTGGTAATAAAATGATGATGAAATTCTATGCCAATGACCAAGAACCCAAGAAGATAGATAATTCTCATAAAAGATCAGCATGCAGTTTTTCTAACTTTTCCGGAGAAAAATCAGCATCAGGTTTCTGTGCGGCTGACTGCATAACTAGAAACTCCACCCAGATATAAGCTATTACAAAATCATTTGTTGCTCTCACAGAAGTCATATTGCCTGATTCATGTTACATAGGGATACATTAAAGCAATAACTCTAAAACAATTTTCGTAAAAGAGATATGTTTTAAATTACTGACATCCCTAAAAAACATTATTGTGGAGTGCTCATCTGCTAAGATCCATACATGATTTTATTTTATTTTTATATTATTATTATTAATTATAATGATTCTATGCCTTATTCTCTCCTCATCGCTTCTCAGATGATTTGCAATCAGGAAGCTTAGATTTTAACCCTGAGTTTGCCACTGTTTTTCTGTGTGGGTTTTGAAAATTCACTAAACCCATCTGCCTCTGCCGTCTGCAGTACCTATAAAATAGATGTGAGCTTATCAGATTTACTAGCAAATTATAGAGCTTTCCACATATGCATTGGCAACTACCTTTTGGTCCAGGTCAGCAGCTGCTGGATGCAGCGAAGACTGCAATTAGCATCAGTAAAGGGCAATCCTCAGTATCTGTCTTTGATGTAACACAGCTTGGCATTAGCACTTTCCTTCTCCCGTACTGACAACTCGCACAGCCCTGAAGTTTTATGGTCATCTGCCACCTAACTAACACTTCATTAAGTAGAACACCTGCAGTGATTTTAACCACATCCCAAGGTAATTTACCCACTAATGATCTGCATCAGACCAGCAGTTATAATCTGATTGGAAGTGGCCTTGTTGCCTCAGTCCTACTGTTTTTTAAGAATAGATGAAGGATAGAAAATAGATGAATAATTGATTTATATTCCTTATTTAAATAAGCAAATGTATTAAGAAGTATTTGCTATGATGCTGATTGATGTATTTTTGGGATGGTATATTCTTCAAATACTGATACGTATTATATTTACAGGGAATAATTTATTCAAATAGCTGTCCTCCTGATGTTAATAAGAACTCTGTTACAGGTTTTGTTTAGTTCAAGGTGCCAGAAAAGGATCCAAAAGCTTAATGTGAATTTGGACTCAGAAACAAATAAAAAGATATGTGATTATAATGTGAATTTCAACAAAATAGTTAAAACAAAAATGGGGGAAAGCATATGACAGTAGAAATACTGCAGATGTAAACAATAACATCAAAATAACAGTATTTGATTAATATACATATATATGTGTATATATATATATAAACAGTCCAGTGTTAGTTGCTTGGTTGTGGCCATGAGTCTAGCAATGCCTCTGGGTACAGAACTGCTGGCAGCATTCATCTAGTCTTTGGATGCCCTCATGGAGCAATGGGTGCTATTAAGAATCAGAATCATTAATGTTGGAAAAGACCTCCAAGATCATCTGATCCAACCACCAATATTACCCACTAAACTATGTTCTTATGCACCACATACAAATACTATCCAGGTATTCTGCTGAGCATCTTAGTATCTCTAGTTTCCTTTTTTTCTTTTTACCTTTTGACTCTTCATTTGACTCTATTATTATTTGGTGTCCTAAATAGTAATTTAGTTTGTTCCTGGATCATTTTTCTGTAGCTTGCCTCTTGCCATTGAAATCATCTCCTTTGTCTAAATAGTTGAAGCTTACCTAAGTCATTTCTCATATGGAAGATATTTTATACCTCTGGTATAGAATCATCATTGCTGCCCTTCCTGAACTTTCTCCAGATTCCTGTATTATTTGAGATGGTAGGGAAGGACAAGGCCAGAATCATACAACACGTGACAGATATGGTGAAACCAGATTTACACAATGGCAGAGTGACATTCTCTCTTTTATTCTTCGCTCTTCTCCAGATGACTCCTAACCTTTGATTTACTCTTTCAATCACTACTGAGTGTCAAGTGATGTTTCTGTGTGACTATCATAACTCTCAATTCTCACTCTAGTCAGCTCGGAGCTCATGTAAGTGAAATTAGGATTTCTTCCCCTTATGTACATCACTGCACAATTATCTACACTGAATTTCGCCTGTCATTTTACTGCTCAGTCACTATGTTTTACTATCCTGAATAAATTAATATCATCAAGCTTGATTACCTCATTGCTAACGTGCCTTCTAGTCATTTATGTTGAACAGTAAAGGTCCTAAGATAGATCTTATGGAACCTCATTGGTCATTGCATTCTGTTGTGAAAACTGATCATTTATTCCTGTCTCCCACCATTTAACCATACAAAAGTCTTCCCTTTCATGATGTGGCCCTAAGTTTTCTTACAAGCCTAGAGTAAGACACTTCCCATATTTTTTTGAAAAACCAAGTAAGCTGTGTCAACCACACAGCTCTCAACATAACTGTGATAAGACTTCACAAAAGCCAACATGGCTTTTCTCAAAAAGATCATTTTATCAAGATACTCAGTAATTCTATTTTTATATTTCCTGCCAATCTGCATGGTTTAGATGCCATGCTTAAAAGCTTTGTAGCTCCCCAGATCTTTCTTCAAAACCTGTAATGCCTGAGGAACCCTTCAAAAATTTTGTACTTGAATTCCATTAGAACTTTTTTTTTTTTTTTGAACACAACTTAGTCCTGCTGCTGCTTTTCTGTTGCTTGTTTTCTCTATTTGCTCCATATGTTGTCTTCTGTTGAAATATATATATATCACAGCACCAAGAAGGCCCGCTTCATCTTTCATCCTCCTCATCATATTGTTTTACTGTTACAATCTTCCATGGATTATCTTTCTCCTGTCAAGCTTCTGGTATGCATACATGGTCACTTCTTTCACAAAGGGCTAAACTCACATCCCTCATCCTGGATCCTGAATTCCAAGCTCTTGTATCTGCCATGCTTTCTTTTTGACTAGCAGTCTGTCTCCACTTCCTCTTTGACTGGTTTATCTCCTCTGACCAATATATCAGAAATCCCATAACATTATCTGTACAAGAAGTTTCCTTTCAAACCACATCTTCTTCTGCACCTTCTGGCCTTCTCACCACTTTTTAGTTTAAAAGCTCACTCATGACATTCTTGACTTTAAGTGCCAGAGGCCTGCTTCCCTTACAAACCTCCATGAAGAGGCCTACCCCTCTCGCATGGCCTCCCTGTACTGAGGCAGAGTTCCTGAGGCTAAACCTGACTCCCAGATTTCTGCAGTTTGATATCTGGCTGAGGAGATGAGTTTGTGTTTGTCACCAACAGTGTTTTGTTCTACTGTCTAAACGACATCTGGATACAAAACAACATCTGTTGGACACAATAATGTGTCCAAATGCAAGCCTTCTGAAAAAAAATATACCACACATCCTGCACACGGAGTGAGAAATTTTCTAAACATCGTCTTTATAGATCAAAAATGATGTGAAGTGTAATTTCTATGAACTGAAACTCTCATTTCACAAAATGCTTTCCAGAGGGGTCTGTATATGTGGAAGAGAGACTAAAGTCCTGAGACTGTACGGTTTCTTTCAGTGTCTGAAATATTAATGCGTCAGAAACAAGTTTATTGTTGCATATAGATGAAATCAAATTCATTGTATACACAAAGACAAGGTTGTTTCGTAACGGCATTGTTGGTGACAAGATGGCTACAGGACTGCATTAGAACAGCCATGGCTTGGTCATTACTTTTAAACACAACTACATATTCCAGGAGCATCTGGATAACAAGAGAAGAGCAGGAAAGTTTATGTTTTTGGAGGCTTTCTAGGATTATGCATTCTCTCAAAAGCTTGTGAAAGGGAATTTTTAATAAAGTGAAGAACCAACAGACCAGTATGTCTCTGAACTACACGAAATGGCTGAATTCTGAAATTATCAGATTAAAGTCCTGATAAATTTGAAATATGAATGAAGCTGTGGGATATTGAATGAAAATATGCAGAAATCCACGCAAACATTATGAAGAGAAATAGACAGGTGCAGTACGAACAGCAGCCCCAGAGTACGAAAGAGCAGTCCCAGAGATATTTCAACATATAACAGGAAAAACACAGAAATGGAGAAAAAAAGCATGCCCAAGAACTAATCACCAACACTAAAAACATCTAAAAGCAGTACAGTACAGAGAAGGCAAGCAAAATGTGAGATCATGTAAAATAGTTCGTGGTATATTATGAAGAAAAATAAGATGACGGAGGGGCCTTCTCTCTAGTATCACACATTTGTGGCAGAAGAAATTATCATGCCAAAACTTCTAGACAAGGAAAAAGAAAAAAGGAGAGGAAAGAGAAGAGGAGAAAGGAGGAGAGACGAACAAAAGGCAACATAAAATAGAAAACATAAACCTCAGCCTATCATAAAATATCAAGACAAGGCAGCATACAAACAGGAAATTAAATGCCAAATACATAGTAGGGCATAAGTAAACCTAGTACGTTATGAAGACTCCCGTATTGTTCCTTGATCATTGAAAGCAAAATTGCAACCACAAGAAGATTTTAATTACGTAACACATAAACATAAACTCACAAAGATTATGAAATTAAATAAATAAACAAATAGATCCACACACAGAAAAAAAAAATAGAAAACTTAGAGGCTGGAATTTTGGGTGGTACAGACAACACAGAAACTAATGTCACCACAAGAAATCACAAACTAATTACAGTAAATTTCTGACAAATTATTTTAAACAGATTCAAAAGCAAAACAGATAAACCTCTCCTCCCACTATCTAAAGCAGATAATACAGTCTGGCATTCCCGCAGAAGAGCTGCTGAAAGATTAGGAGGTTGTATTCGAAGAACTGGAACGTCTTCCAGGCACGTTACACCCACAAACAGAAAAAAAGCAGCTCAGTCAGTGGAGTACCTGCACCACAGGGTATGTATTACATAAATAGTAGACAAATGGAAGTAACAAATGCAACAGAAATCGTACAACTACTTACAGAGCCTTTGACTGATCAATGTCCTAGCAATAAATGAATAATTAGGAAAGCTGCTCAAGTAAATTGTGATATCCTTGTTCAGTTTCTATGGTGGAATGAGCCTTAAAAAATCAATGTAAGATCCAACATTGATAACGCTTTTGTAGGGATTCATAGCTATCAATTAAAACTCCAACATTGATAAGGAACCTAATTTTTAATGTTTAGACAAGTGGTTTTGAGTTAGTGCCCAGCTGACAACAGGTGAAAGTCAAATAAACATGACATACCTAAGTTCAGCTGTGTATATTAAAAAGAAGCTGCTAGATTCAGTGTTCTTACTGTATTAGTGGTCTCAGTCCCAAAATACATTAAAATTTCACATGAAATACACCTCTTTTTCTCTTAAACTACTGAACTCTATATGCAACTTTAGGGCTGACAATGAGAATTTCACGGATGTTATTCAAGTGGCTAACAGTATTTTATTTTATTTTTTTTTTTTGTAATGGGTGTAAACATTAGATTTTACAGAGTATTAACTTGTTATCAAAATATTATTTTCCACTGGAATAGCACTTTTAGAAGCAAGCTGGCGGGGCTGGAAACCCAAGTCTTTTATCCAAACAATAGCAAACCAAGGCACCCTTTCTTTCATGAATGAACAAAGCATCCCAGCAAAGCTGAAAACATTATTGTTTCTTTGGAAATCAATATATTAACACTGGAAAACCGTTTCTTTAGTGAAACTCTTTACACAAAATGTATACTGCAGTTCTTGCAGTGTATAATTTCAACAATTATATACATGCCAAATATACAGCAGGTCTATTCTAGTTCATGTTATTATATTAATATGAGAGAAGGCTGCTGCTTTTATTTGCATTTCCACATTACTGCAGGTTCTAGTTCAGGTTATGACCTATAAGCCTAGAATTGCTCTTCCTGGTGCAGCTTATTTCATTTTGGAAACAGGTATAAGTAAGTCCTAACTGCATTCATTGCTTTGTGTCCACACTAGGCAGATGTGGTGGTACAGCTATCAAAACGCTCCTCTATGGAGGTCTGGATGTACTGGGTATGTAGGATATTGTGATGGCCTTCATTTCTGTCACCTCCGTCTGAGCACAGAAATACTTTGGTTTATTAGTGATTCAGTCTCTGAAATCATGTTATGAATCTTGTAATATGTTTTCTCATTTTTCTTTTTTCTTTCTTGTTCCCCAAAGTCAAACCATGATATAAAACCATATTCATTAGAAATACATTTCAAATTCACAATCAGTCAGACACACAAGAGTAAAATATGAGAATTCAGAATGTTGAAAGCAAATAAAAGGAACTCTAAAGCTGTTTTATTTAACTAAATAAATAAATAAATATCCTGATTTTAAACAAATTGTGGGAGGATTTGACATCCTGGAGTATTATATACCTACAACTACATCAGGGAAAGCGCTGTGCTGCTCCAGCTTGAAAAATATGGACAGAGATTTGTTACATAACTCAGTTCCTTAAAAAGAACAAAAATCTTTATTGAACATATTTATTTATGTATTTATTCTGGAACAAATTGTGATATTTCTGTCTTCTTTAAAAAAATGCTTGAAACATAATCTGACAAATAGAAGTAATACGTTCAAATCAACCAAACCCAAACTGAAGTTGGGCAGCACGCAAATTTTAGTCCAAACAGTTCAAGCGTGGCAAAGCTACAAGCAACTGGAGGTAGTGTCTCACAACTGTAAAGATCTGAATACTGTAACAGTAAACAGCACCCTAATTTGTAAGTACTATTACTGAGATGGTTTGCCAGATTTCATGAGCTTGCCCTAAAATTTAGGAGTACATTTACTCGGAAAACCTAGAATTCAACTTGTTCTGCGGCCTTGTGTCTACCTCACTCTCTCTGTAGCTATATTCTTCATCTGTAGGCAAAAAGCAAGCATGACTTTTAATTTTGCATATTTTAAGGGCTGACACTATAGCTGCTTTTCTTCCCATAAATCAGTGATACCAGATAAAATTCACAATGGAAAGAGTTAAAGGCCAGCCATCTGACTAGTACTCTCCCTGTATTACATTACAGATTCCCTCTGGGGAACAGACCCATGTTTCCTTTGCATGGAAAGCAGAGCATGACTAATGGTCTGCTAGACTCTCACCTGAGAAGGCAGAGGGTTGTAATACCACGGCACACCCAAAACCTGAAAAGTTCTCTGTGTAGCATCTCAAGAATAACACAAGAGTCTCTGAAGAGAAGCTGTAGTAGGTTATTTTATTATTCACAAAGTATAACAATTTTTAAATATGTTGAAATATCACAATTTCTGCAAATACAGACAACATATTTACTCAACAAGAAGAGCAACAGCTTTAGCTATGCATTAAGTGCCTTTCTTCCAGGAGCTGCAAAATGCAGGTGAAAAATATGTCTATCATATAGACAAAGAAGTGTAGTCACAGAGATTAAACAGCTTCAATAATCTGGAAGTGGTTGTGAAGTTAAATACAATGTTTTGGACATATGATTTATTGTTGTATTTCCCTATTAACAAGGAGTTACTTTCATGTACTGTTCAACACCTATTTTATTCTCTCCATTGAAAAGTGTTATTTTTTTCCTCCCGGTACCACAGGCTCCTTGGAGGTCTAAAGCAAAATCTGATGTCTTTTCAACTTTTATACAGAGCTGGTTTTGTAGAGAATGAGAGTGATGAACACTAATACACATTGACAAATATCAATAAATTGACAAATATCAACACATTGACAAATATCACATAAATTTGGAACAGACACATAGACTTTTACAGTACAGGATTAACGTGATTGTATGTTCTACTGCTGAACACTGAAAGAAATGCTGGGAAAAATAATACTGAAAAGCCAAAATAGGAACTAAAGCTGCTTTTTGCGTTAGACTTGAAAAACTATATACCTCTTACTTTCCTGTATACATTAGTTCATAACCGAAACAGAACTCACAGTTCAAAGTACTTAATCCTAACATGGAGACCTCTCCAGAAATACAGATAATCCTATGGCAGAATCAGAACAGAATAAGGACTAGTAGTTAGAATAATGAGCCTGTGCAATGACGTAAGATACAGATTCAGTTGGGTCTCTTTGTTTCAGAGTCCGGTCCCTAGGGTCCAACTGAAATCTTGTGAGCAGATGTCACTTTATCTCATGGAATTGAAGGATGTATTTTGCTGCTGAAAGACGAGCGGAGCAACATTCAGCACAGAGCTATCCTGCAGCCAGCAGAGGCCACTGCTGTTCTTCGCCTTTTCTCTGTGTGGAGCTGTGCTCTTAGCAAGCAGCCAGCTGAAAGGAGCCCCAGGCAAGGGTCACAGCAGTTTCAGTCCTCCTTTCCCATATTTATGCACTAATGCTGCACTTCAGCAGAGAAAATTAAACACGGTACATTCTTTTACTGGCAGGTAGGAGAAGAAATTATCTAAATATGCTTACCCAGCCTTAGCCTTCAGGAAGAAATGAGACCTTGCATTCCAAAAACCTGATTCCATTCCTTTATGTGATTAAATTTGATAGCTAAGGGCAAGTTTTTAGATGTAATTTAATTAGATATGTACATGAAAAGCATTTAACTCGGCACCCATGAAAAAACAGCTCCACACGTTTCCAAACAGAAGATGATAAATAAGTTAAGGTGTTATCAATATTAAACGATGGGAAAGCCATTGTGTAATGTTTAGCTGATACGGTTTACAGCTATCAGTGCCTAGCCTGCACTATAGTTTTGATCAGTCATCTGCAGCACCCATTTAATGCTATTTCTGAAGAATACAGAAGGTGACATAAAAGAAGTAAGTAATGAAGGTAGGGTCATCAAATTTGAGCGATTAAGTAGCTCTGTGTAATACTAAATGCATTTTAAGAGAGGCTACTGAAAGACTATAGTTTGAAATAAAGTGGCCATATGAGGTAGGGGGAGGAAAAGAGAGATATAATGGAAAACAACGAGAAATTGGGCATCTTAATAGCTGAGTAAATAGGAGCCACATGGCTCAGGGGAAAAGTGAGTTTTGGGTCGACATTTGGGTAAAAGACTGAGTAGTATTAAAGTGTAATTTCAGCCCTGCGCCACTGCGCATGCGCCACCTCCCCTCAGCACCTCACCACCCCCTCTACAGAGATCACTCAGCGCGCATGCGCCGCGCTCCCCGTGCAGCGCCGGCTGCCTTCCCTTCCCGCCCCGTACCACCCTCCGCCGACGGCCGCGTCGCGCGCGTGCGTGCGTGTGTGCGTGCGCGCCGGGGGGGGAGGGGGGAGGGAGGAGGAGGAGGAGGGGGCAGCCATGCCGAGGGGGCGGCCTCCGGGGCCCGGCGGGGAGAGCGGCAAGGCCGGCAGCGAGGCAGGTAAACGGCGCGGCCGGGGCCCGGGCCCGGGCGGGGAAGGAAGGGGACCGCGGGGTGCGAATATAGTCCCCGGATATGGGGGGGAGGGAGCAGGGAGCAGGGCCCGGCCCTGAGGAGCCGCGGCGGCGCTGGGCACGGCGAGGGGGAGCGGGCAGCGGCGGGGAGGGACCGGGGGCTGAGGGAAGGGCTGAGGGGAGGAAGGACCGAGGGAAGGACTCGGGGAAGGGCTGAGGGAAGGAGCGAGGGCCCGGCCGGCGGCCTCGCCTGCCCCTTTCTCCCCCCCTCCCCCGAGTTTCTTCACGGAACGAGGCGGCTGAAACTTCCCCGCTTTCCTTCCTATTTATTTATTTATTTTCATTATTATTATTCCACCCAGGGTTTTAAAAATGTTGTTTGTGAGTAGGGAAAGAGCGCCGGCCCCCGCTCGCAGGGAGCTCCCGGTTCGTCCCCCACCGCCTTTTTTTTTTTTTTTTCTTTTTTCTTTTTGGTTCTTGTGTCTTGTGCCTCGCTTTTTTTTTTTTTTTTTAAATGTCACTGTGAGGATCGAGAAATACTCCCGGGCGGGATTGCTTGTGGTGGCCTGGGGGTTTTGACAGCGGTTTTCTGACGGTTTTGTGGGTCTTTTGTGTCGTTCGACCCTGCTGATGTTACTGGGATCCATTAACAGCCCCTGAACAAGGCCCATAAGCTGCAAAAGTGAACAAAACCCCCTTCAGTGATTTTCTGCACAACCATGTATGCCTATTTTTTTCGGGTAGGATGGGGAGAGATTTCATAAAACATAAATACCGTGGTTATTTCAGTCACAAAAAGCCGGTTAATTAATACTTGCTGCGTGCACTTTAAATGTCTGGCTTTCTGAGCGCTCGCAGATGAGCCCTGGCTCTTGAAGAGGAATGTGTAGGTGAGCCTTCTGTCTGGAGTACTTTTTGTGGAATTAAAATGTGCTGGCAGGCAAAAATAAAACGCTGCACTGTTACATGACTGATGTTTTTAAAAACATTTTCTCCTGTACGGAAAGCCAAAGAGGCCACAGGTTCCTGTCAGAATATATTTTTGTTTCTTGGAGCAGTTGATGTCAGCTCTTTAATGCCAAATATAAAGAAGGACCCAAAGAGCTTTGGCTTCTGCAACTTTTGGAAGTAGGGATTTCTTTATGTTCATCTTGACTAGAGTGTCTACTTAATTCTGAAGTAATTATTGCAAGGTTATACATACATGGTGTGCTTGTAAGCCCTGTTACAATGGCATGGGGGTATGAATGGGAAAAGATTGAGACAAGGAGACAAGCTGTCCAAGAACGAGAGCCTGGTGGCTGTATCCATTCTGCTTGTAGTCAGACCTTGATCTTAAACCCTTCCTATGTAGAAAATATATGGCTGAAAGAGATTGCTGTGAGCTGATGTCTAGTTCAATTGTATTTTGTAGTTTTCATATTTTTTAAAAAAAGGAAACTTTCTAACTTATTAAAGAAATTGCTTTATGGGGTAGTTTGTCAATAGCAATTTAGAATTACAGGGTCTAGGGCTGCTGCAGGGATTCAGAGACTCGTGCAGCCTGTAGTTGTGAGGACTCTGCCTTGCACAGGCAAATATTGTGGGTGCTGGAGCTTCTGGATCTAGAGGTCTCAGAAGTCTGAGACAACAGCAATATCAGTGTTGTCAAGCATCGTGTCTTTTTTTCTATATTTCTGTGTGGCTGAATAAAAGTCATGACTGAAGAAGCTCTAGTGGAACAAGGCAGCTTGGATCTAGAGAAGCTGTGCTCCCAGGATATTTGGCTCTTTGTCTCATTCAGGTGCCTGCTGACAGACCTGGAACACTGGTTGTGAATCCTACAGGCTTCGAGTTTGGGGGGAGGAATTCAGTTGGAAAATAGCTGTTTACAAAAAAGATTGCATATCTTTTGCTTAGGAGTCTGTACGTGTCTAGGCTTTGTTCCCTGTCAGTCCCCCTCCCCCCATCCCCCCCCAAATTCTGATAGCTGGTATGCTCATCACTTTCATGGAGAAGTGTTGATCTTGGTGGTTACACAGTCTGTATATTTATGGTAATACAGCTCTGCTTGGAAGGAAATGAAGGTGAATCAGTAATGCTTTGTTGTGCAGCTTCCTCAGACTTTGACTACCATGTATGTCAAACACTAGGCTTGTTCTTTGTCCTGTGAAAACTAAAAATGTTGGGTACAAATCTGAACTCTAGGCAGAATTTGTCAAAACAGTATCTTGACCTCAGTGGCCACTACTCTAAAACAACTTTTTTTTTTTTGTTGTTTTGGTAATGCTTTCCCAAAAGTGATTTTTGATTATTGTTCTTAGTTTTTATTTTTATCTTGATCGAACTTTTCAAATTGACCTCTCCTTTGAGGTGAGTGGACGTGGAATATGATTCAAAGGAAGCTTCATGAGCTAATCTGCTGTGATTTGGGATCTTGCCGCACCTTGATTCCTCCTGGCTGCTGAGTTGTGGTTATATGGCAAATCCTAATACAGAGGTACAGCAAGATGTTGGCTTATGTCCTGAAAATTTCAGGATGAGACCTTGAGTCTACATAAAGCAAGAATAATACGTTAGAAAAAATGATTCTCTTCCACTGAGATCTTTTTGAAGAAAGAAGAGGACAAGCAGCGCTTCACATGTAATGGGTGTTAACACACTAGGAATACCTTCACACAGGTTCTGGTGACAGCCTCTAACCTGAAAAAGAAAGTTATGAAACAATTACTTGTGTGTGGCCTCTGTTTCCAGTGTGGCTGCAGTGTAACTCCCATTACAGTGGTTGGACTGTCAGATTTGTAGACTGTGAATTTTCAGCAAAGTGCAATATTTGCAGGATGTACTCAAACAACTTTTAAGCCTGTACGTATGTCCTATACTTAAATGCAAAGACTACGTTTACATGGGTTTAAACTAGGTATTTTGTGCCTTCACATGGCATAAATTTTAACAAAATTCACAGATGAAAGATGGTAAATGAACAAAGTTAAGAACCATAAAGAAAGCAGTGTAGCTTTAAGTCTTTTGTTTACTACCTGTTAGTTCTCTAGCTTGAGTTAGGGTGTGAATATATTGAATTAGAAGAAAGGCGGTCTTGTGGCTTTACTTTCCAATGTTGTACGATTGAAGTGAAATGCTACTTGAACATGCTGGTTGATACCAATCCAGAGAAGACCTACGTCGATTACTTTAGTAGTTGTGCTCTAGAGTTTTATGTGTTGACCTCTGAGAAGTAAAAGTAAGACTAGGTGAGTGATGTTGTGCAGGCAAGAATGAGGGGTTTGTGGTATTGCCTCTGTGATGTGGGCTAAATCTTTTAAGTATGATAGATAAAGGTAATTCCTTGTTAAAACATACAGGAGGGCCACCTGCTCAAATGTTTGCTGTAGAAAAGAGAATCTTTAGGCTTTAACAGTGATAATTTTGTTCTGTCATCTCAGTGTTATACAGCAACAACCAGATCTAAGTTTATGTGTGAGGGCTACATTGGGTTCCTGCTGGAAGAAGAGAGCTTTAGATTACATTGGTGTTCTTTAATTCCACAGTCGTTCCTCACTAGGCTTAAAATAAATCAATGCCTTTTCCCCAGTAATCTAAGCAGTTAAATAACTGGTGTTTAAGTTCTGGCTGTGTGATAACTTCAGTCCTTGTTATTTTGTTCCCTGTTGTGGTCACACTCATACCTTCATACCTCGTATGTTCCTAAGCATTGTTTTCAAATACATTTAGGTTTTTATTTGAGACCTCTCAGGTCTCTTTGTTTTTGAGTTTTCTTCTGTAAGTGGATTGTGTTCCTTCTCAGAAATGGGGAGCATCACCTAGCAAATTATTTAGTTCGTACTTAAATTTTTATTAATGATATAGTACCTAGACATTGGTAAGGGTCAAGGTCCAAATAATGCAAAAGCAAACATCTGAAAAGCAATAACTTGGTGTTAAATGTGCATCTGTCAAAAAGTGTAATTCCTGTTTTAGAATGTTAAGCAATAAATGTAGCAATATTTTACCTGAATGTCTTGTGAAGCTATTAGATTTGGTTAAGGAAATGCCAACTTTCAGTTATCTTTAGATTAGGGGGAGGAGGGCTGGGTTATTTTATGGGTTCACCCTAGCCACCAAAAACTCACTCATTTCCCTCACTTCACTGCAGAATAGAATTGGAAGAACAAACGTGTGAGAAAAAAATTATGGCTTGAGTTACAGTTAGTTTAATAAATCAAGGAAAAAAATTAGGAGGGGAAAAAAAAAAAGCTGTGTAAAGGCAATCATTCATTGCACCCTATGAGCAGACTGATGCTCAGCTACCTTGGAGGGACTGCCCTGAGTTTCTGTTGCTGAGTGTGATGCCAGATGGCAAGGAATATCCCCTTGGTTAATTCCTGGCAAGGAACATCCCTTTGGTTAATTCCCAGCAGCTGTCCCCTCTCCTCTTGCCCACCCCAGCTTGCTCACTGTTGGGGCAAGGTGAGAAGCGGGCAGCCCTCGTGCTGTAGAAGCAGTGGCCAGCACTAATGGAAGCACTGACGTGTTATCAGCACTGGTTTGTCACCAGTCTAAAATAAAACCCAGCACTGTACAGGCTGCTATGAAGAAAATTAACTCCAGCCCAGCCAGACCTGGTCCAATCTACTTTGCTTCTAACCAAAGAGGATGGAGCCCATCAGACTTCTCTGCTGCCTGCTGGGCGTCAGTGTGGTCGTGCAGTTCTGGGATTTACCTGTGGTCCATAAAGGAGCATGGCTGCTCTGTGTTGGCAAATACTGCTGCCTGGCATCTGGACATCCATCTCACAGTGTGCTTCTGGAAGCTAAGTGTCTGTATTGGTGCTGCTTGAAATTTGAAATTGAGAATTGACCAAAAAATAACAAAAACTACCCTTTTTCATATTAGCAAATCATAATTCATCTCTATATTTTGGTGTGATGTGTGGGCTGAGAGCTGAGTCTTCCCCTTTCCCCTCCCATCAGAAGCCATGAGGAATGGCTGTTTAATTTTTTGTTTTGTTCTGTTTTAAAAAGCGCTGAGTTAGGTTTAAAGAAATCTGATTCTGTTATGGTTACAGAACTACGTGTTTAATGATTCATACATCATTATTCATCATCATGATTTCTAGCACAGTATGAGGAGACAACAACTTTGCCATCCCTGTTTTGTTCTCTTGTTCTACCACTTCTTAATATTCAAAATTAGCATATAAATTTTGATAGGCTTGGGTCCTTGCATCCCTAGGCTTGTCAGCTGCCATATAGATTCAGTGGCAGCTGTTCATAGGTGACTTCGGTGAACATGAGAGTCGTGTTGGATTGTCTTCTCAGTCTGATGCCAGCAGGCTGCTCGAGATCTACCGAGGCTGTGCTGTGTTTGCAGCTGAGTGAGCCCATCTGCGCCTTGAATGGAGAGTTGCTTACTGCCACGGGGCTGCTTACATAAGGAAGAAATGTCCGGGAGCTCTCCTTCTCTCTTCCCCCTTCCACATTGAGATGTTACGAGGCGTTTGGAGCAGAGAGCACCTGCTTGCTGCTGACTCAGCCCCGAGGTGGATTTTTCAGAAAGCAGCAGCACGGAAATCCAGTGGAGTTGACCCAAACCTTGATGGCTGGTACACTGCGAGGGACGGGACACTGCAAACAAACTCAAGGCTGTAAAATTAAGAATCTTTAAACTAAAATGTTATCTTTGATACTTTTCAACCTTTGCACTACAAACAAACTACTAGAATACAGACAAGATCTTTGTTAGTGCATAAGGAACTCCCTTATATTTGTTTAGTTTAATTGTATTGATATATAACTGTCCCTCAATCTGTGATATAATGGGGTTGATTTAGGTTGCAACTGGACAAACATTCAAATTGCAACAGAACAAAACAAAACTAGTACCTTTTGCACTGTTTCCATGCAGTTAATATTAATAAATGGCAATGGTTTAAACTTTGCAGCTGCTCAATAAGGATTATCATTTGTTGTAGTGTGCAGACATGAAATAATCACTTGTCTTACAGGGCACTGGTTGGTCTGACGTTCACTTCTTGTTTATGTCAATAAATAGCTTCTCTCAAGCAAGAGTGCCATATTTTCATGTGATTTTGTTGGAGGTATATGGTTAATAAGTTATGTCTAATATAAATAAATCCTCAAACTTCCATTACTGTTGTTAACTTGAATAGCATTCTGTTGTCTTTATTAACAGGCAGTGGATTTGTGTTTCCATCTGGACCGAGTATATCTAAGAATAGATTGCTTAATCCATGTATGCAATATTTACTTTTTTATTAGAATTTAGCTCTTTACAGAGCTTAGGTGCTACATTGGATATTTATGATAGAGTTGCTAATTGTGACCATCAAAAGCTTTATCACGTGTCAGTATTTGTATTCTCTTTGGTAAGCAGGGAATGCCACGAGAGTTTTTAAATGAGCAAATTGATCAGTTCATTTGAAAGAATAGGAAGCATATCCTGTTGCTGACTTCTGTAGTTAGCCTCATCTCCATGTTTTAGGGTCTTAAAAACATTGGCCTTTGAAAAATACCCAGCCTATCTTAGTCTTTTGCCTGTATAATGGCCCAGGCTGATGCATTTAAAAGCATTGCTCCTCTAAAATAAGGAAAGGTGATAACACAACAGGGTTTTATTGCAGATCTCCCTGAAATATGGTAATGTGGGTTATTACTTTGGCTTGCTGTGTGGATGAGGTATCGGTGTAAGTAGTGTTTCCATCTGTTTATTTATTCTTTCAACAAAAAGTTCTGTCAAGCTGTTACTTCATTTTTATATCTAAATAAAGACAGGCCCAAGCTATACTTTGAGTCTTTGATGCCTGCCTAAAAGGTTACAATATATATCGCTTGTTGCTTTTTTTAATTGTCAATGTCTTTTCTGTTCTTCTGTTTTCCCCATTCTAAACATATGACAGTTTTGTCCTTGCTGTTATCTAGTTCCTTGATTTCTGCAGGGATATTATGTTGAATACTTTCGTTATTACTAGAAGAATGGAATAAAAAGTCCCTTCCTGCATCTTAATAAAAAGGAGCTATGCCGTTCTCAGCAATACCCCAGCTTTGGCTGGTAATAGAGACTAGACTGTACTTCAGTGAGAATATAAGTGAAAAAAGATTATCATAATTTCATCATTCCCTTAAGCTGGTTCAGACATAGTGATAATGAAGAATTGAATTTGTTTTAATTTTAATCTGCATTAGATCTCAATCCTGCCCTTTGAGTAAAAGTGAAACAATTGCACTTTCAAAGTTTGTTTGAGTCTTCTAATTGGACTGTTTTTCTATTCATAACTACTTAGAGCAGTTTCCAGCTGATCTTCAATAGCTGAGCCTTTGAAGATTTCTGGATCTAACCTAAATTGATTTGTTGTGCCTTACCCTTGAGGCTTTCAGATGCATTTCTGCAGTAAGAGTCGTCTGCCAAGCAGCCTTCTTCAGCCTGGACTGGGCAGTCCAAAGTCCAGTCCTGACTCCCCAGCCTTCTTTCTTTTGGGACACCAACTGTGAAAGATGTGATCAAAAGAATGTAACATTTGGCTTTGCAAAGTGTTACAGAGGTTTGCTTTGAAAGAGGAATACTTAAGACCCAACAGTCATACGCAGTGCATTTTTTAAATGTGCCCTCTTCCTGGAGCCTGAGGACCTTTAGGAGAGCAGAAAAGCTTTCAGGCAGCTCAGAGCTAGACCAGCATGAGGTGGTCTTGAGAAACTTTTGACACTTTGATATGGGATGTGATGTGCTCGTTGCTGAGTTGCCACAGTTCAGGCTCTTTCCCTATTCTGTACTATGAAATATTTTAAGATTGTGTTTGTTACTCCTTTCTGTGGTGATCATTCCTTTATTTTTAAACAAAAGCTGGAAAACGTTCTTCCCATATATCAGTGCCTCAGATGGTATGACTTCGTACACTGTTATCACTCAAATTCTGTTTCAAGATACTAACTTTTTACTAACATATAATTCCACTGAAGTCCTTTTTGAATTCCAGAAGAAAATTCATAGCCTGTAGTGTTATCAGGGTTGTGCTTTTGCAGATATGATACACGTTTTAATAAAAGTGGAGTAACAATTAATAAATGTTACTGATGTGAAAAATAACTGGTAATCTTATTCAGACAGTAGTGAGCACATTGCTTCTCAGTGTTTCAAATTGCAGGCAAGTTAGCACCTTTAATTATTTTAGTGCTAGTTCAGTTGCTTAAGCATTGTTTTTGTATGTTGTCTGGTCTCTTTGATCTCAAGAGTGAATGTTTAAAGATGATAATCTCTTTGGTTCTTGGAGAAAGTTTAAAGCCTTTTAAGAGTCATGGATTGGATCATTTTTCAGTTGTCAATTTAAAGTGAGAGGTCAAGCCTTCGTGGGGTTGAACAATCACTCATTTCCAGGGAAGAGGAAAGCTCCTTGCATTAAGTTTCTGCGTGGTTCAAGTATTGGAGTAGATTTTTCTTTTACTTCTCCCTTTTTTTTTTTTTAGTCATGCTAGTATTTACAGAAACTCATTTTGTGCCATTTCTTCTACTTGGGTATATTTATCACAAAAATGCTTAAGTGACAGTGTCTGGTAACTAATGCTGTGCCTACCAGCTTTGGAAATGTTGTGGCCATTTCAGGGATGGAAAGGATACCTTGTTATTAATAGTGTTTAAATATGTTGTGAATTTACTGCAGAGTTCTTTAAAGGATGCAGTAGGTTTAAGCTTACACATTTAACATCTATGACACTGAAATTGTCTCTATAACAGAATGATGCATAACTAAACTTGGCAGAGCAAAAGTTAATGGGGTGACTCAGATGGCCCAGGAATGGGAAGCACGAGTTTCCAGGATACTGTTTTGAGTTGTGATTTCTCACCCCTGCTATCTTGTCCTAAAACATTTTCTGGAGCTTCCTGAACTACAAAGCTTTTTAGGTTGAGTATGAGAACTATAGGTGGAAGAAAAGGTGGTCAGGGCATAAGATACCACTTTTTATTTTCTTTCCCTTATAAGTGATGTATTGAATTATAGAGGACTTTGAAGTAGGTATAGTATTAAGCAGATACAGTCTATGTTGCTGAATTTCTTCAGAGGAAATGTAAACAGGATACCGTAAACTCCTAGTTTTGTTTCTTTTTTGTTTTATTAATACAGCTTTGAAAACTCTTACATATTTTAACCCCTCCTGCCTGTTTCTTTCATTAAAGTTTTCCTTAAATAATTTCTTAGTCGTACGGTATGGTCTCAAGTGCAAAATCTGTTTGTCTTGGAACCTATGATTTTTCAATTTCCCTTTTCTATTAAATATTTAAGATAAAGGGAAAATAGTAACAAGACTGACTTCAGCAATCTGAGAGAATACTGAATGCTTTCAACTTGTATATCAAAAATTATATGACTGGTCATTCAGAACAAGAAACCTATATAGACCCAGTCTAACCCTCTAAAAAATCATTTTCTCCATTGAATGCATGTGTACACAATTTGACTTGCAGTTTATTATATCTCTCTCAGCTATTTGGAACATTGGTGTCAGTTTTACAACTAAAGATAGCTAATAAAGGTTTTACATTGCCAGAGGTAAAAGAAATAAAAGATTCCTAAATCTCTGTTAAAGGAAAGAAATCCTGAGTAGTTAGAGGTACTGGCTATGTTAATAGGTAATATTATTAAAAGTAACCTTGGTTGGTATCTTATGTATACCTTGCTGTCTTTGGCATCATTTCATGTTGTTGCAAAATTGGAGGCTCTTTATGAAGCATGGAAAGAAATTATTTGTAATCTTCAAGATCCAGCACAGTTAGAATCTTACATGGGTTAAAAACTTACAGGAGTTAGCTTCAAAGAACTCTTGTTTTTACATTAAATTATAATTGAATGAAGTACAAAATGTCATACAAAATGTCTTGATGCTTGTTTTGTAGATGGCGTGCTGACCCCAACGATAGAGAACAGTAATTTTCCCTACCAAGTACCCAACTTCCATAAGTGTGAGATCTGTTTGCTGTCTTTTCCAAAAGAGACCCAGTTCCAGCGCCACATGAGGGATCATGAGCAAAATGACAAGGTATGAGTTTTAGTAGATTTAAATTTAGAATGCACCAGTGTGTATTGATACTTTCATATGCTGACAAGTAAAGCTAATACCAAAAAAAAAAAAAAAAAAAAAAACACACATTTTTTTTAGTTACCTCCCTTATAATTACTACTTGGGAACTATAGAGTTTTATGAAGTTTTTTTGGACATTTTCTCACCTTTCCTTTGAGACAAGACCTTAATTTGATACCATTTAGTTAGGTTATTGTTTGAAGTACAGTAATTTTTATTTCTAACTGTTTCATTTGATTTATAAAATACTCTAATGTGAAAAGGTACGGCATCCTCTTAATTGAATTTGCGAACTGTTTCTACACATTAGCAATAAAAGAAAATTATGATTATATTGATTACCTAGACCCAGCTAATCTTGAGTAACTGTCTTGAACAAAGTCAAGCTACCTAGTTTAGTATGCTTGTATTAGTCCATAGATTAATTTCATCACTTCAGCTGCTTACAAATCAAATTTAGGAAAGAATGAGAAAATTATAGATATGTTTGACTGCTGACTTTTTGAATAGACCTTTTGCCCCAGGTTTCATATGTAATTTGAAGTGTTTGATTTCATTTTGTTCCTCACTTTGTTTCACAAAGCTAAAACTATTCCATGTGATTCAAAAAGTTCTAGTACTGAGGTAGGTGTAGTTGTGGATGGAATGGAAAATGTTGAGGAAATATTTAACTTTCATATGTTAATTCATGTGTCCAAAGAGCTATTTACACAAATTTCAGTGTTTTAAAGTTGATACATAAAAAATGGAAGTTAATGTTGTTAAAACCATTTTATTCAATGCTTGTATAAGAGCTTTTATAATTAAAAGTGAAGGTGTTCTTTAAAAATGAAAAGTGATTGTTCAGATTTGTTCAGATACCAACTGAAGAGCAGGTCAATTCTAGCATAATCTAAGATTTGCTTTGCTGGTTAAATAATTAATTGAGATTACGGAGAATTCAGTATCTCAGTTAAAGCGGAGAAACTTGTCTCTTGCTTATTCTTTTTCCTGCTAACTTCACTCTTCTCAGAGAGCCTGTATTTTGACTCCTTGCTCTTAGTCCCTGCTTTCTTTCCCTAAACACTCTTTAAATATTGTAGTAGCATTTCCAGTAGTGAGAGCTGGAGAAAATATTTTAAACGGGTGTTATTAGGAATTGTTATTATATGTGGGGACTTTTATTATTATTTTTTAAATTCATTTGTGTAGTTACACGTCATCTATATTGTGTATACAAACTTTTGGGAAGATTGAATTTTGTCTTTATTTTTGTGGTTTAAACAAACAGCCTCACCGATGTGACCAGTGTCCAATGTCATTTAATGTTGAATTCAACTTGACACTTCATAAATGCACTCACAATGGTGAAGATCCTACGTGTCCTGTGTGCAACAAGAAATTCTCCAGGGTAGCAAGTCTGAAAGCTCATATAATGCTACATGAGAAAGAAGAGGTAATCCATCAAACCTCATAATTCAAGTTTTAAAAAGATGAATGTATTATGCTGGTTGTACTTAATCCCACAGCGGTGTGTTTTAGATTGGAAGATTGGAAAAAATGGTCTCATTTAGAAGAAGCACAAAATTTCTATTGGGGAAAGTATTTTTAATAATAGAAGCAGAAATTAACATATTGGATATAAACGTGTTCCAATCCTGTCTTCTCTAACAGAGAGAATCTGTGTGTGTTCTGTAAGTGTAATACCCAGTCAACGATCATTAGTTGATGAATACAGTATAAGTAAAACAAATTCTACCTAAAAATTTGGCTCTTTTAGTTATTTACAAATACTTTTATTTGAAGCAACTGCTGTGATTTTATGTACATTGATATGCACACATGTAATACTGTGTGATAATTTTTTGATGGCTAATGTCACTTTAGATAATTCCTGCTCTTAGTATACTTATGTCTGTATCATAGAATCATTCTGGTTGGAAAAGACCTTCAAGATCATCTAGTCCCACCTTTAACCTAGCACTGCGAAGTCCACATTTAAACCATGTCCTTAAGCTCTACATCTACGTGTTTTTTGAAGACCTTCTTGGATGGTGACTCAACTACTTTTCTGGGCAGCCTTTTCTAATACTTCACAACCTTTCAGTGAAGGAATTTTTCCTAATAGCCAACCTAAACCTCTCCTGGTGTAACTTGAGGCCATTTCCTCTTGTTTTATCACTTGGTGCTTGAGAGAAGAGTCTGATTCCCACCTTGCTGTAGCCTCCTTTTAAGGTAATTGTAGTGTGCGATAAGGTCTCCCCTGAGCCTCCTTTTCTCCAGGCTAAACAACCCCAGCTCCCTCAGCTGCTCTTCATAAGACCTGTTCTGTAGATCTTTCACCAGCTTCCTTGCCCTTCTCTGGACACAGTGCAGCACCTTGATGTTCTTCTTGCAGTGAGGGGCCCAAAACTGAATACAGTATTTGAGGTGTGGCCTCATCAGAGCCGAGTACAGAGGGACAATCACTTCCCCAGTGCTGCTGGCCATGCTATTCCTGATACAAGTCATGATGCTGTTGGCCTTCTTGGCCACCTGGGCACACTGCTGGCTTACGTTCAGCCAGCTATCCAACAGTACTCCCAGGTCCCTTTCCACCGGGCAGCGCCGGCTATCCACCAGTACTTGCAGGTCCCTTTCCAGCAGGCAGCTTTCCAGCCACTGTTCCCCCAGCCTGCAGCCTAGCATGGGGTTGTTGTGCCCCAAGTGCAGGAACCGGCACTTAGCCTTGTTGACCTAGTGTTAGTATATTTTGATTACTGCTGAGACTCTTTCACAATCTATTTTTTGCATCATGAAACTGTTTCTTTATGCTATTACTATCTGTAGGGAAGGTGTTCCATCTTCAATCTTGTTATCAGTTCCAATTTTGTCATGTACACAACCGAGTTAAAATGAGAAGACTTCAGTACAATTTTGTTAGGTGTTAATCTGTCTGTAGTACTAAACAGTTTAATGGGCGTTTATTGAAGAAACTTAATTTATGGATTGCTAAAAGAATTAGAATGAGGAAATTGAGCATCAAGGAAGATGCCTAAAAGTGAATTTTTAGTATTCATTTATACACTTCAGCTACTCTGATTTTGATACCTGGTGCAGATGCTAGGGGAATAGATTGTGTGTTGCCTCACAATTTAAAGAATAAACTGCAGCTTAAAAATTAAACTCAGAAAAATATCAGCAACTTTCAGTTGTGAATTAATATACTCTTGTAATACAGTGTGATTCTGTGATAAAACAGATGACCATAACAATTAATTCAGAGATTTGCAGGAATGACTTTCCCAGTGATAATGTTCAGGGCCTCATCACTGAAGAGCTGGAATTTGAACTTGAACCATAGGGCTATTGAGCACAGTACTGGCTGTCATTCAGGAGTTCTTCAAGATGTGCAGTATAAGAAGTTAAATGAGCAGTGGAGTACTTTCTACCTCTTGTTTGCTGTCACTTTCTTGCCCTTGCTGTTAGACAGGTTGAAAGTCTGAAAACAGAGCAGGGATGTACTCACTTAGGGAAACATACATAGCAGTGGAGGAGGCTACTGTACAAAGCTGAGGTTTGGGTAACTTTAGTCTTGTTTTGTGCTCCATCAGCCAGCTTTATCTACAGGTGAGTGCAGAGGTAATAAGAAATTGGTGTGATTAGCTTCTTAAGCTATCAGATTAGGTTTGGGAAAGCATATCTGTGTTGAAATGCAGAATTTCATGATTGATTGCTCCTGTGAGACGTTCAAGAAGTTCTCTGGGTCATTGAAATCTAGTTTGCAAAAGGCTAACTTTTATCCTATTCTTTGGTGATTTATGGATTCTTTTGTGAGAAAGTGGTGTAACAGGAAGGAAAACAAAAACACACACAAAAAACATGTTTGAAATTCTTTACTTTCAGGTAGCTTTTTTCTAAATCATAAAGAAAATGCCTTGTGTAAATATGTCCAGGCTTGTAGAGTATTTTTGCATTGTCTGTTTCTTCTAAATGATGCTGGCACCTGGTGTTATTTTTTGATCTGGTGAGACAAAAACTTAATTGAAACTTAAAATGTTAATTTATTACTTTAAAACTGCAAATATGTGTCTTTGGGAAACCAAATCTTTAGGAAAACCTTAATGTATTGAGAAAGTTGAAACTAACGTTTGGTAAAAATGTATGTTGTTGGATGTGATAAGATAAACATAGTTAATATAGGCAGAATTAGATAAATTTTGATAAAATTGTTTTTGAATTTTGGAATGTTAAGTCTTACCTAGCAGTGTATGAACTGCCTTTTTTCTTCAAGTGTCAGAAGGTGGGTTTAACCACAGTGAGGTTAACATTGTGCAATTACTTGTTCTGTGTGTGGTGGTAGTTTTTTTGTTTGCTTGAGGGGGAAAAAATATATTTGGTACTGTCTATTCCAGGGAAAGGCTATTTGGTTTGATGTATTGCTGAGTTTTGTTTCTTCTGCCTTACATTGTCCTTGCTTTACTATTGCTTTACTACTCTGCCTATTTACTCTTGCAAACTTTACTGTACTGGAGAAAAATACATAAACTTTTTGTATCAAATACTTTTTCTTAGATTAGTCTTTTGTTTGTGCAAAAAAATCTTAAGATATGTGCAACTTAACACAGATGCATGTGTCTGAAAAATGCTGAGAAATGATTGATAAAACTGTTTGGGGGACATGAGCTTGGTATAGTATGCTTTATAAGCTTCTCTTTGGGTAATTTTTCCCCACTTGTACCAAAAGATCGTTATGAAATGAATTTGTTATATAAACTTTCTTTTGAAGAATGTTTTTATTCAGACTTGAAAGTAGGTCCTGGAAAATAAAGTAATATTTATAGGACCACACTGTAACTTCATTCCACTAATCATGATCTCTAGGTTAAACTAAACAAGTCATTTTTAAAGTAGTATTTAATTTCATTAAGGGACTTATCTTTGTCTGACAATTAAACGTTGCCAATATTACAGTTTTTTTTCAATTTTTTTTTAGGCTTGGGGAACAATTTTTTTGTCAGCATTTTAAAATAGCACTGCATATCCTTGTTGCTCTTCTAATTTGCATTACAACAATATTTGACTTTGAATCTTCCTCCAAATTTTAAAGAAACTGCATTAAACATTGCAAGTATAATTTCTATTCTAAATGATTAACTAGAAAGTGGCATGTTTAAAGTTAATGGATTGAAGTGATGCCTGTCAAAAACCTTGTGTCCCTACTTATTTCTGTCTTCTTGTCTGTGTAGATAGCTTGAGGTACCTTAGTATTGTGTGTGGTGGGTTTACTGTTACTGTTAAATGGTACTCTGTATCATTTTAACTAGTGAAAGTGTAAAAAACCTGAATCTGCAGTTAAGGTATTTTTGGTTAGGAAGTGGTATTTTTTACAGATGTTTATGTAGAGCATAAATGCATTTTGTGTGTATCTTCAAATAGCCAACCAAGGAAATAGGCAGTGGAGATGACCATACTGAACTGCTTGTTCCTGCTGTCTTATGAACTATTTCAGAATTCAGTTTCAGTGAAGCTTCTTGAAAGATAAATATTAACATAAGTACGCAACAATTAGTGCTCATGATTTATATTGTGAGGCTTAAACTTTTTTTGCTTGTATACTTTTATTGCTGCTTGCTTCCAGCTGCCAATGTCCTTAGAAGTATACATGCATCTACTTGAACAAAGCTTGTGCATGCATACAGCTGTTTGTAAATCTTTTTAAAAATCAGTCTCTATTATCTCTTTCAGAATCTTATCTGTTCAGAGTGTGGAGATGAATTTACTTTACAGAGTCAGCTGTCCATACACATGGAAGAACATCGTCAAGAATTGACAGGCAGTAGAATCCACATCTGCAAATCTTGCAAAAAGGAATTTGAAACTTCCTCCCAGCTAAAGGAACACATGAAAACTCACTATAAAATAAGGTGACAATCATGGGTTTGTAACAAAATGGGCAGATGTTACTTTTATCTGGGGAAGGAAGGAATAGCATTCCTAGTCATTGAAGTACCATGATCTGTGGAGGGTCGCTTTCTTTCTTTGGTATGCTGTTCTGAAATGGCACTTGTTTCTAAATCCTTGCTAAATCAGTTGGTTCCTTTCTGAGGTTATTTTCTTGCTGGTTTTGTATTTAGGAACCCATGCTAAGCACTGTTTCATCTGCCAGCTACTTATAAACACAGGTTAATTTTTTTCTGACATAGTGTTTTTTGAAGTTTGTTTGTATGATTTTTAAGCTTAATAGCAATAGGTTGAAACTAATGTATGTTAATTTTATATAGCAGTTACTGAAATTGCAAAATTTCTAATGCTTCTCTTTTGCAAAGAATAAAGGTTTCCCTTGCAGTGTAATCGTATGTTGCTAGTCCCCATCACAACCTGTCATGAGTTGTAAATCTGAAAAAGCACAAAATGAGGGGAAAAAAGAGGTATTTTGGTAAATATTTGCTCTGCAATTTCTTTCAGGTCTCTATTTTAACTTCACTTTTAGGAAGGTGAAGATAATTTTATGTTAGAAGAAAGCAGCGCTTCCATTGGTTTAGTTTATATATATTAACAAAGCCTAAGGTTTTGACAAGAAACTTAACAGACAGGAAAAAATGCATTTTTAAAAATGAGAAATATCAGGTATTTCCAATTGTTTTTCTTAGCATATGTCTTAGGTTGAGCAATCTTACTTTTTGTGTTCCAGAAGGTTTAAAAATGAATTGTAGTTTCCATGTACAAATTGAAAACTGAGGGCTTGGAGCATAAAGTTGTTATGTTTGTATTGGGTTAGACAAGCATATAATACTAGCCCAAAGGTGAGTTCTCATTGTGGATGTCTCCTGTGTAAGTTACGACGAGTAAAGAATAGATGAGTGAATAGGACAGCTATGATTTTTGAGCATTAGGCATGTTACATCTTGATGTAAATGAAATACAAGTATAGTTTTAACTTGTGTTTGTTAAAAATGTTGAAGATCAGAAGTTTTTTCTTTTTTTTTAAGGGGCAAAATTGATATGACATTAATCGTAGCAGTGAGGTTAGTGACAAAACAGAAAAAACAATTATTCGCGGTATTTCATTCACAGGTTGTTTCTTTTATGAGTAACTTTTCTCATTTTGTAGGAAAGTAGAGCTCTGTGATGATTTGTTAATTTACATCTAGGAAAATAGAGATTACTTTTGGATTCAGAGCTTCCTTATATGAAATTCACCTTATTTATCAATATAGGCATAGTGATGTGTTGCATTTATATCCAAGAAACTATTGTTTATAACAGTTACTGTCTTTTTACCTGCTCTTCCAATGCAACACATGTATGTGAGCCAGGTTAATGAATTGCATGAGTGTTCCTGCACTGTTTCATCACAAAGCTAACACAGCTCAGACGTTCTGTTTCTAAGTTAAAAGTCTTATTGACTCCAGCTCTCCAGCTCTTAATTATTAAATAAGGTTGAAATTTTTAGGACCTAAGGAAACAAGACTTCTCATTATTATTTTTTTCCGGCCGCAGTAGCTGCCCTTCCCAGAAGGTATCTGTTCTATGTCTGAAACATTTGAATAGAAACTATTATGAAGTTATAATTTTAATCTTCCACTAAAAAGAAAATGGTTAGCGTAACTGTAAATGCTGAAATATTTCAGAAGATGACCTGATCTTGAAGGACTGACCCTGCAGCTGTTTCCACATTAGTTACCATTTCTTTATTAAAATGTCACAGCCATACTATGCAGATGTTATTACTCATCAGAGAGCATATTGGAACAGTCAGGCTGCTGTAAGTCTAACCTGAGATGGAAGGAAGAAGAGACTCTAAAAATCTATTATCTGTTCTGCTTTTCAGTCTTCAGCAGATGTTACTCTGGATAATTCAGTAACTTTAGCAGACATAATTGATATGTATTAGTAACAGTATCACCCAAACTCTTCTTTCTCTGAAAGGGTATAAAGCTTTGTTTCAAGTAACTGGAAGAGAAAACGTGTTGTGCTTTAAATACACAATGTATTTAGACACTGACTCTGTTTTGGAGTAGAAAGATGCATCGTTTCAGTAGAAGTTTAAAGATTTCTTCTTATGCACAGACTATTTCTTCCCTGCTATTTTTCATGTTGTTGTTACCAGTTTATGCTTCAAGTTATATTTTGCACATCTGATCCGTGTTAGCTAATCCTTATTTCTCATTTTCTTTAGAAAAACAATAAGTATTAAAATCTGTAATTTCAGCTTGCCTTGAGCAGTATTGGCAAGCTGAATTACTGTATAGGCATAAATAGTCAGGCACTAATGAAAAGGTGAAGTGATCTGGATATCATAGTGGTTAGCCCGCTACCATCCATTTTCTGTTTCTTTAACTGAGTTGTTGTAATGGTCTGTAAAGTAACTCAGGTTTTTGTTTTTTATTTTCTTCCTGGATAAAATTAGTTGTTGTTTTTCCATATTTATGCTGTTGATTTTCAGCCGTCATTTAAACTAGTTATTTTGATTTGTAGAGAAATCATTTATAGAGCTTTGTCCCATATGTTACTGTGGCTCTGTGGAGATTGTGATATGTATTTGGGATATTAAATTCTTAACCAGTTCTTGTTAGACATAAGAAACTGTCTGTGCTCATGAGATACTCAAACGTAGTTGAGAACAAAAATTTTGCTGTGTTCAAGGAACAGAAATGAATTTGCAGTGTTGAAAGTTCCTACCAAGACAGTACATTTGAAGTCTCTCTATACTTCTAGCAGAATTTACAATGAAATTGTCTCCTATAGGATGTATCAATTTTATTACAGAAAAACTATAAAATTATTGGTGATGTTATGTAGGTAACATAAAAGTGCTCCAACTGTTTCCATTGTTCTTTCACTTCTAAAGAACTTTTTAAAACTAATACAGCCGATGGTATATATATGTTCATGAAACTAAAGGTATATGTTAAAAAAATGATGCAGTAAAATAAATTTCTTCAAAATAATGCTTAATATTAGCATTAAAAAGATACATTTTTTAAATGACAGGGTATCAAATACCAGATCTTATAACAGAAACATTGACAGAAGTGGATTTACCTATTCCTGTCCTCACTGTGGAAAGACCTTCCAAAAACCAAGTCAGTTAACTCGACATGTGAGAATACACACAGGTAAGACTGTGAAAGCAACTATTTTACAAAATTCTATTACCCCTTGAAATGTTAAATACTTTTCTCTCTGTTGGGATGTGAAACACTGTTACGATGTTACCTGTTGGTTTAAAACACCCTTTACGTAATTCCTTTGATTAGGAAAATTTATATGCTTAAGATTTTTTTAAAACTGTTTCTAATGGTACACATCTGGAAATGTTAAGTACTTCGTAGGCCTTGTTTGTTACAGAATGCCACTTAGTTCTTATAGTTTCAGAGGGCCATGAAATTTGAATCTCTCGATCAGGGCTTGTCTGTTACTCTAAATAAGATCTTGCATATTCTACAGAATAGATTCTAAAATGTTAAATCACAAAACTAGTAGAAATACGTGAGAATAAATAGTAAATTAGTGGCATTGCTTTTGTTTTTATATAAATTTATTTAAAGTTAAACCAGTATTTTTTCTGACGTACTGTAACTGCCACGTTCAGGATGTCCAAGGTGAATGTAGGAGGTGATAAGACTGTACTTTGGATATTTAAAGAAGAGTACAAGAGTGATCAATTTTGCAGAATTAATAGCAGGTGGTTTGGGCTAAATTAGTTTTTAAAAAAATGTATATTTGTTTAATCCTTAAACAATAGAAATAACTGAAAGTGGTGTATGAAATTAATACAAAAGTTTAGGAGGAAGTGTACAGAGAACTGTAAGAATAATTAAGTTTTAACCAGCCATATATAATTCAGGATGAGATTAGCTTTAAATAAAGTATTGAAGGTGCTCCGATGATGTGCAATTTATATGTATTTTCCATTCTGTGAATAAATTGCTGCTTCTCTAGTTTTTAGCTAATTATGGTAGTAAATTATATAATTGCCCAGTTCTTTTTGTATTAGCATTGTTCTCAGACCGTGATATCATGAGTCATCATGTGCAGGAATGACAGCTTACAAAGAGAAGTAAAAATTCCCTTGGAATTCCACTGTGTGACCTTTTCATAGGAACATGCAAGTTTTACAGATTTTAGTTATGATGCCGTGTCACAAGAGGTCACCCTTGTACCTGCTTTAAAAGTTGCCTCAAAATATCCAAAATAATATAATAATATCCAAAAAAGTCATTGAAAAGTAATTTTCTTATTTTAGAGTCTAGTTTCTTTGATACGTTATTTTAGCTATTTGGATCAGAATTAAGCAAAATTATAGTTGGTTGAGGACACAATTTGTAAAGCTTTAATAGGTTCAAGAACACTTGTAGTTCTCTTGAAGAATAACAAGACGTTTGTCTGTTGGGGAAACCAGAGACAAAAAAAACAGTCCCAATCTACACATGACAGTATGTCATTTCAAGTTTCAAGTAGCTAGGAAATACTCATTTAAGATACGAATTACATTATTACTTTAAATCCCCAGCCAGTCTGTCTGGCATCCAATTACTTGAGGCACTCTGCAATATATGGGAGAATTTAGAATATGTACATCTTTAATTTTGGAAAGAGTATGTCCGTGGTGCATATACAGTACTATGCTACTATCATAATTGCATTACTTTTTGTTGATAGCTATTAAACTAAAACACTTTTCACCCTGCATGGTGGTGGTGGGGTGAAGTCTCAAATTTTGAAATTCCCATATTAAAATCAGAGTAATGCCCCCCCCCGCACCACACACATACTAATCGGTATTTTACTGTTATGCTTGAGAGTTACATGTATTGCACATTTCCACACTAGAATTAAGATATAGTTTGTATAATGAAAGCTACTTAAATAGAACTTAAATAGAAGCAATTATTCTGTGTGTCCACTAGTACTTACTAGTGGTAACTAAATATTTTACTTAGGAAATCCCAATATGAGTTTTGACACTGTTTTGAGAAGCTTTGAATGTGTTCCTGAATTTAATCTGTATTAAAAAATGCATACTAAAACCCGCAGACCTTAAAACATCTTCAAAACCCAAATGCAGCAGAACAGTTCCTTAAGATTTGATGCTATGATATTCTTGTAACCTGTTTCTGAAAATGCCTACCTTCACTGCAAACAATGTGAGCTTAATTAAGAAATAATTGAGAATGAATTAAGAATTAATCTCATTAAATTAGTTGTTAAACTACAGTTATTAATATAATTAGAAGTAATACAAAAACACTGATTGAAATTGTTTTATTGTGTATAATATTTAGCAAATACTAGTGCTTATTCCTGTAGCAGATGCATAGCCTGTACTGGCTTTGATATAGAAATGTTCAAAAGCAAAGTATTAAATTTTCTCAGGGTCCTGGAGTTACCACCACAAAACTGCTTCATTAAAAAATATATGTATGTATATATTAATACTCAATTCACAGTGGAGATTTCCAGTACTCAGTTGAGACACAAAGTTATAAGAAACTGAATTTTGTGCTTGATGTCTGTTGAATACATGCAGCTTTGTAATGTGTTATTGTAGTTCTGTTACTTTTCATCACTTAAGATTTGTGTTTTTTTTTTTTGGGGGGGGGTGGGGTGTGGAGGGGAAGGAGGGTTAATCAATGTGCAAATAACTGTAGCTATCTACAATATTGAGAACACTAAAATCAGGGAATAGTGACAGATTTTTGAAACAATATTGCCCAGGATTTTCTTTAATGTTCAATAATAATATGAGGTTCTTGAAAAAGAACATTCAAAGTTATAGTTCTTGAGTGGGGCTGTACAGTATCCCAAATAATAAGAATATTATTTTATTGCACCTTTTTGGATAGGTGGTTGTTAATACTCATTGTAGGGCAGGAACCTTTTGCAGTGTTGTTGCATGGCTTTGATTTTAAGTTAAATAAGAGGTTAGATTTTTGAGCATTATTTATTACTTTCTGTGCCCCCCTTAATCCTCCTGCTTGTTTGTGTCCATGCAGGTGTATATGTTTAAAATGATTTGGTGTAAAGGAATGGCCAATGATTTTTTTTTTGCCTTTTTTCTCTCCTTTGTTTTTTTCTCTCCTTTTTTTTTTCTCTCTTTATTTTCCTCCTCTGGTGCTTTTGCATAGTAACTTTTTAGATCCACAGGTTGAGTGAAGCTGTTATAAATATTTTTTTTGCAGGTTTCATTTAATTTACACGCTTTAATAATCACCTAGGTCATAGCTTTGTGAAAAAGTTTCAAATCTTTGTCTAGATACTAGGATTAGCGTTTGAAGTAAAGTCATTGTCAAAACACCTAATAATTTGTTTCTGTTCTCATCCATGTGCATACATCTATCTACATGCAATAATTTATTCTAGTGATAGAATTTTCATTTCAGATATGGGAAACTGCTAACATTTATTTAAAGCCTTTTACCCCACAGCTGCCTTTTCCCCCCCTTCCCCCTTTAGGTGAAAGACCTTTTAAATGTAGTGAATGTGGAAAAGCCTTTAACCAGAAGGGGGCATTGCAGACCCATATGATCAAGCACACTGGTGAAAAACCCCATGCTTGTGCCTTTTGTCCTGCTGCCTTTTCTCAGAAAGGCAATCTTCAGTCCCACATACAGAGAGTTCATTCAGAGGTAAATGCAATTATTCATAAAGTGGTTGGTGCTAATATACTGCTTATTGGTGTTTAAGCTTTCATTTTCAGTATTTAAAATGTACTGTTTTCTATTTCTATGTGCACTAGTGCTTTCTTCAGCCAATATAGATTTTCTGCTGTAGTATAGATTCCAGTTTGTTGGTTTTTACCAGCAAATTCAGCTTGCTTAAAGTAGCTTCATTTGAATAAATGGATGCTTAGGATAATTACCAAGGCCGTCATTTACCATTGTCTTTTTGGTACATTGAAAGATTAAAACGTTGTTTCCTTTAATACCTAAAAATGCTACTTACCCCTCAGTATTGAGAGAATGAGGTCTGGAATCGGGTGAAAGTAAGCCAAATACAGCAAAGTAGAAAAGGAGAAATTTAAAGCCCAAACAGCAAGTTACTATTTCTGATATAAAGCACAGTTGGTAATTGTCTTTGAAGAATGCATCTTGCAGCCTTTCTCAGAAGCTTTGCAGTTACAGCCAAAAAAAAAAAAAAAGAAATTAAACAAAAAAACACAAAACTTGGACCTCTTCATGATATATTTTTTAATGCTGATATTTTTGTCTTTGTGACAGATAATTGTTAAGATACCTAAGGTACTGATACAATATTGTCTTCTGAGCAGCACTGGCTATGCAACTTTGTTCAGTAATTATTGCACTGACTTCAGTGATTTGTGGTTTGAAATACCCATAGAAAGATACCTGGGTTTGATTTTGAAGGTATAAAGTGACAGCTTTTTTTTGTCTTCTTGCTGCATGCAGGCTGCCCTTTCCACTCTTAATCTCAGAGTTAGGAGAAAGAATTACATTCTCACTTCCAAGTTTTGTGTTACAATGGCAGATTTTATTTATCTGATTTTTTTATTTTTATAAGGAACCTTCTAGTATTATAGTTTCTTATTTTTAGGATTCAATCCTTCACAGAATGTTTTGTGTTACTCCTGGTTATATTAAATCACGTTTACACTTCATATGGATTCATGTGACTCGTCTTCCTTATTTACAACTTCCTATATATGATATAGGGATATCATGTGTATTTTATATTGCTATATAAAATAACTGCATCAGCATTAATTTCATGATTTGCATGGATTTTTTTAGTATTAAGAGTTTTGAGGTATCAAGCCAAATATATTTTTCATTTTTGTTAGTATTTCATTAGTTGATAACTGGCAATAAGACATTTCAGAAAGAGGTAAAGCATAATGTCAGAAAATAGAATTCCATATTACATTGTAAGCATAAGAGCATATTTTTGTTTGAAGACTTTGTTGTCCCCTACATATCTGAAAGTACTGCACTGGATCTTACTGCTATGTGATAAACTGAGGAGGGGGAGGTGAGATGTGAGCATGGTTAGATGTGGTTAGCACATTTAGTTGTCTCAACTACCTCATGTCCTCTCAACCCCTCGTCCTGGAGGTCTCAAACAAGTTGTTGCTGATCACTTTCTTATCCTATGTGTTCAAATAGTACATTAAGCTTCCCTGTCCTTCACCATTCTTTTGTCATGCAGTCCTTAGTAGCCCAATCTCTCTCACCTTCATTTTACTCTGACCTGAAAAATGGATTTTATTTGTTCTTGGAAACTTATCAGAGATGCTTTTGCAAAAGTAAATATATGAAAACCAAAATCTGAAGATAAATTTATCTGCATTCTTTCCCTTCATTTTTCCCAAGTTCAGCAAGTATTCTGTATGTTGCTACTTTTGCAGGCACAACTTATTTGATAAAGTTGCATTTTGGTTTTGTTTTTGAGTGTGTAATGGTAGGAAATTGTAAGGAAAGAGAGGTCTGAAGCCTGATCAGCCAGATGACATTTGCCTCGCGCTCTGGTGCTTTCCAGCGTTGAGAAGTGGAGATGAGTCATGCGCATAGATTACAGTTGACTTGATACCAGACTGATTCCATAACGGGATATTAGTAACTTGGAGAAATAAACCGTTTTAACTCTCATAATCCCATAATATATTTGTAATACAAATAAATAACGTAAAAGATAATTAGGTAGGTTTAGGAAAAATGTACTTAAACACTTCTGTTTTCCTGAAGGTCAAGAATGGCCCTACGTACAACTGTACAGAATGTAGCTGTGTCTTCAAAAGCTTGGGTAGTTTGAACACACATATCAGCAAGATGCACATGGGTGGTCAACAGAATTCTGCAAGCTCCTCAACAGATGTATCTCATGTTACACCGGTAAGCTTCACTTGGTGTATTATGAAAATTCCCTTAGGAGTTTAATTGGGTCTGTATTTTAATTCCAGTAATTATTCGTGTAACTTTAGTTCTGACCTGTTGAAGGTCCTTTGTCATTTTTTTAGATTTGTCTTTTTGGAATTGATTTACATATCAACGTACACAATGGCACAGTGGAGATTGGTCAAGTAAATGCAAAAAAGGATTTACAGTTTGGGGGCTTAGGAGGAAATACAATGATTTTATTCTACAACTAATTAAAACATAACTCTTGTAGTTACAGATTGCGTAGGAAGGAAAGGTTTTCTTTCTATGTAATGAAACTAATTTGAAAGTTACATTGGAACAATGAAACCTAGATTATTCCAAGTCTAGCGTTAACTCATTTTCATAAATTAATTGTTGATATAATTCTAAACCATACAGAGGAGATTCTTTTGGGTGTTTCTTATAACTTGCTTTCAATGTTAGCTTCTTATTTGGCAAAATCGTAAAGGAAAAATCTTATTAGCTTTATTAGCAACACTGAATGTGTTTTCTTTCATTACTGAAATAAAAGAAAATACTAAGATTCAAAAAATGATTCTGCTTTCATTTGACTATTTTTATAAGCCAATACATATTTACTACATCATAACATATTCTTTGAAGAAAGCTTCTACTTTTTCTGCCTTTCTTCCGCTGTTTTTTACCGTTTCCAACTTGAGTGCTCTGAAGTTCAGTGTATGACAAGTAATATCAGACTTCGAAGAGGGGGGTTAAAATTTAAAGACCCAGGTTCATTATGCAGCTCTGTCTTGTTGACAAGTGTCTAGTAGTATTGTGTGGAGAACCATTTTTCTTTAGATTCCATAAAGCTGCTTTTATATTGCAGATGCTATTTGTCTCCAGGTTAAGTTGGGGGGAGGAAGAAGTAATGCGTCCTATTTACTTGAAAGTACAAATAATCTATACATCTTTTTGTAGATCTTCACATTCACAAATTTTATCTTAAAAGTGGAAGGGAGGATTCCTTCATACCTACCTAATGTTTGCTTTCCCTGGCCAGCTGTGTTTTTCTTGCTTTGTTTGGCTTGATTGAGTATTTTGCATTTGAATTGCATATTGATGTTACAGAAGTTTGTTGCCATTATCTTTGCCTTATGCATCTATCTTTGCTTGCATGAAGGCAATGGAAAATAATATCTCTGCACAATGGTATAAGCAAAACAGAAGAAAAATAATTCATTTTAAAAACAGATGCCAAGAAATTTAATGAGGAAGAACAAAGATGAATGACATCTTAATTGTGTATTAAGAGCATTATTTCCATATTTAACTTTTAATCTGAAATTGCAGATTTATTTATTGCCGTAGAAAGATATGTTCTCTACATTAGATATGTTCTTAAATTAGCACTAGCATTCTTACATTAGAACTGACTTCCTTATCCTGATCGCAACTTGCAGATCTTCTTTAACAACTGTTTTTTTGTATAATACTTTTCCTGTTCAAAAGTTTGTGATTTTTCTTTATTATCTCTTGCTATGCATGTGGGGATGAGCAATGATTATGTCCTAAATACATTCATTCCAAAAGTTGATGTCACCTGTATTGCTGCACTACCAAGGAATGCGTTCTTTTCTGATACATAGGTACATCTTGTAAACTTGCTTACTCTAGGGCTGTTACATGTATTTGCAGTATCAGTCCTTATAGCTCAGGTATGTTGGTTTCTAAAATTTGTGTTTAATGTATATAAACTATGAAGCAACATTGGTGATTCTGTGTGCATTAGTATCTCTCCCATAGTCTCCTTTTATTTCTTCCTAGTCTCCACACTGTGGGAAAAAGAACTGTGGTACTTAAGCTTTTTTTTTTTTTTTTTGTACAAAAGCTTAAAATACTGCTTTCTATTTTTTTGTAGGACTCTGTCACCCAGCCTTTAACAACATCTCCTGCTAATATTTTGCAACCTGTTGATAATAAATGGAAGAATGTAAGTATAGGTTTTTTGTCAAGAATAAAAAGGGGAGGAACTTTACAGAATTTGGTAAACTTCCTGGTGGAAAAATGATACATAGTTGTCTGCTGTGATAAGTTCTTCAGCTAATACATGAAGGCAGACTTATTGGTGATTGCAGGTAGGTACTGTGGATTATGCACCCCTTGAATAGGGTGCATTATTTTCAAATGCTTTCCAACAAAGCATGTTCCAAAGAGGAGCTGATGACCTTTTTGTCAAATTTTGAGTCAAGAGGGTAGTTCTGCCTATTTTATTAGGTTGAATCTGAATGTAGAAATTAGGCTAGGGGACACCCTGACACAGTTCCCTCTACTTGATGCAGAGTGCTGGTTCTTCCCTGGTGGTAGGTGCCAGCTGGGAGCAATGGGTCCCCATTCCCACCTTCTTCAAAGCAGTGTCTGATAGTCTTTCCTTGCAAGTGAGAGAACCATCTCCAATTCCACCCTTAGCCTCAGGCTCTTCAAACTAGTGTCTTCTCAAGAGAATGCCTTGGTAGCTGCTGGGTGCCCAGGCAGTTTGTGTGCAACTTGGCAAAATCAGCTTCACCTTATATGTGGGGAATCTAGGAAATCAAGCAAAGGGAAGTCTGACTTTGTAGTCTAGCAGAGAAGAAACTTGAATTCTTTCCCCTTGCTAGGGTACCTTCTATTTTTAAACTAATAACTATATATTGTAACATATATGGGGATTTTGAGGAAAAGGAGCGTATGGCACCACCTTCAGTACAAAAATGAATCAAAAGCAATTTTCTTACATGCTTTCAAAGTCTCATTCCTTATTGTAAGACATGCTTGTTCCCATGCCATCAGATATGCAATCTGGGCACATCTGGGCAGTTTGGCCCAGAAAAATGGGCCAAATTCAAAAGGACAGACATTTTATTCATAATAATAGGGATTGAAAAGGTTATAATTGATATGTCAGCAAAAAGCGAAATTTTCCTTGCCTGCAAAGATCAATTTGGTCTTTTCATTTTGAGAAGAATCTTTACGTGAAAGTGAAAAGCTTATATGCACTCTGTGTTTCATTCTGGCAATTCTTGCTTTTACCATTTGTCCGTTTATTATGTCCACTATTCATGATCTGTATTGAAAGATACACGAAGAATCACCCATCAAAATTGTTGAACTATATGATGTGTTTTGTTATCAAAGAGATTCAAGGAGCTGTATCTATTTTGCCCATCAGATGAAATATTTAATGATGACTTGGTATTCTGTTTTGCAGAAAAGGGAGAAATCTATAATCTCTGTATTAAAAAGAGAGGGGAAAAAAGACTTGAGGGTTGAAACTAGATAAATTAACACTGTAAAATGACGTAGGGAATTGTAGTGTGGATAATACACTGTTGGAGCAACTCATTGAAGTTTGTTAGCTATAGAAAGTTACCATAATAAATTACTTAATTCAAAAAAAGACTATTCTGTACAGTTACTTCACTTGAGGGAATAATTGACTTAGCGGTGCAGTCTGTGTTAGTTACACAGCCAGATCAGAAAGCCTGTGATCACAAGGTTCACTATTCTAATTGAACAAATGTGGAATCACAAAGTAGTGATATAATACTTCATTTTCTATGCTAGTTTTAAAATTATATATTTAAATATTCTAAGGGGTACCTAGAAAGAGATCTCTGAAACTTTTCATAATGAACAGGTCAGCTTAATGGTAACAAACCTCATATGCATACTTACGTATGTATTTTTCAAAAAAGATAACCTCTGTGAGACTATATGTAAACTGCTGTTTAATACGTGAACACGATGGGTAAATGCATGTAATTTTGAAGATGATGTTGAGCTAATTCCTTCCTTAGCAATTTTTTTTCTTGTGTTAAAACCTGGGAGAATTTTTGTCTAGGCTTCCCTGCATTCTGTTTCATGAAAAAGAGCAGTCTTTTCAAAGAGCTGTTACGGTCCTTAACAACACGCTTTGATTCAGTTCCTGTTTGTTGCAGTGAAAATGTCATATAATGTGTCTTATTTTTTGTAAAATACTTACTGAAATGCTTATAATTTTTTTTTTTAAATTGGAATCTGAAAAGTTTTTCCATCTGTCCTACTGGTGAGGTGAAAAAAGATGAACTAATGATAAAAAAAAAAAAAATTGCAAGCAACAGAGTAACGCTTGCAAGAAAAATGAGAGAAGGGTTAATTTTATATTGTCTCATGCAAAGACGTTAAGAATACTTCATGAAATTCTCAGAACTCAATTGGAAATTGGAATCAAGATGATTTTTCTTCATACATTTCTTTGGAACCATTCTCATGTATGGTGACAGTGTCACTTTAACTGTCCTGTGTAATGTGTCAATATAAAGAAAATCTTGGGGAGTTTTCAGATTGAAAGAAATATTACATGCATGAAGGCTGAGATTGTTCTTTGTCAAAAATGATCTAAAGAATATAGTGTTTTGTATATGCATTTTTGCCTGGAAGTGATTACTTTTGGGGAAGGGAAATATTAAAAGCAAATATCCAGTGTGTTCCAAGAAACAGAATTACAGGGCCAACCACTATGTATGAATACATATTTATTTTTTGCAGTAAAATGATTAAAAGCATTTGTTTCAATAATGGTATACTTGTGCAGTGTGTCTCAAGAAGTCCATAAACAAAAGAGAACTGAATGCCTTTATGATTCTAAAAAGAAATACCAAGATTTTTAAATCTTTTTTTCTTCATTTGTTACTAAGGTAGCTTAAGGATACAGTTATCAAACTGGAACTGAAAAAAAATGATTTCTAGACTAAGATTTTTTTTGAATATTGGAACACAGCTCCATGTATATTTAAACTTTCAGGGTATAAATAGTTCCGTTTAAAGCTCAGAGATTTAGAAGATTAAAAGTTGGAGGTAAACAAGTTAGTAGCTTGTTGTGAAGGGTTTCACTGTAACAACACTAATTATTTAATACAAAAATCTCAACTAGTATTTTTTTCTAAAGGACTTGGTTTAGTTAAACATGAATTACAAAGAAATAACCATGTCAGTGTCCTGTATTTGTTTTGTACTTTTCATGTGGCCTATACATGTGGAATTCAGTAACTGATTCCTGCGTTTTGTAAAACTGGTTGAAGGTTCAGTAATTGCTACAAACGTAATTCAAGATTTAAGCTTACACTTATGCATCTTGAGAAGAACTCCAAAAAAGGGAGTGAGAAGACCTTAAGTGACAGATCTGTGTGAACTAGTCTTATAAAAGTCCTTGTAGTGGACAGTTAACAGATGTTTCAGATAAGGGAGCCTAATAGGTAAGTTCATATATGCATTTCATCTTCCTTTAAATATACTGCTGTATATTTCAGGCCACACATTTCCGGTCTCCGCTTCTTCAGCAGACAGAAAACCAGGTGGCTTCAGCTACTGCTAATCAGGGACAACAGGCTGTAACCGATGTCATCCAGCAGCTCCTTGAGTTATCAGAACCAGGTCCTGTAGAAAATAACCAGCCTCAACAACCTGGTCAGCAGCTCAGCATTGCTGTGGGGATCAATAGAGATATTTTACAGGTAAGAGCTGTGTGTGAAAACATCTTTACATTTCAATGGTTTTTCTAGTTGTTTTTATTTTAGTACAGTTTAGTTTCAGTATTTTCAATGACAGCAATCCTCCTGTATTTTGAAATGACTTATCAGTCAAGAGAGAATTGTAAAGATCTAATGAACAGGAATGGAACGTGCCAGGATACCGTTTTATATAATGTTACAAAAGGAAGGTTACAAAGATTGATTACATGGCCTAGAGGAAAGCTGTGAGCGTACACATTCATTCATGGACATTTTACCCTTTGACTTTTTTTTGTCTGTTGCCTAGAAGCAGATTTTGATATGCCCTTGAGTTATGACTCTTAAAGTGTAGCCATATTTAAGAGGGAAAAATGAGAATGTCTCTGGGCATTTATCGTGATCTAATTAATATGGGCTATTCTGAATTTTTCTCATCTGTGCAAATTCCTTCCTGCGTTGTTTTGTCTAACCCATTATTCTGTCCTTGGTATTGGCAATAGGAAATGCTGAGAAGTATGGAAGAGCTGTAGGGCAGTAGTTCAACTATCTATGCCTTTTTTGCACCCTCCACTGCGTTAAAGACAAACAGGATGGAACAGGGCAGAAAGTGTTTTCTTTAGCATTGGTGGTAGCCTGCTAACCTTTAAGCTATTCCTTATTTCTAACCTTTTAAAAACCACTTGAATTTTTTGGGGAGACCTGAACATTACATGCAGCTCTGTGCAGGTTCACCATGCTACCTGTGCTGTGTTTCTTAATGTCTGGAAGGTTGTGTGTAGCTGCAGCAAATTATAATACAAAATATAACTATTGATAGCTATTAAAAAAAAAACAAAACAAAACAAAAAAAAACAACACATGGGAAGTATGAGCATTTAATACCCTAAAGATATTGTACAAAATAAAAATGTTTTCTTTCCAGTGATCTGCAGTCTTACTGAAATGTGTTTGAGGTCTTTGATCCAGAATCTTCTCATACACAATAGTATCCATGAAAGAGCCTCCACTTCAGTCCCTTCAGGTGTATGTGAAATGGGTGCATTTGCTCGTACCTCAGTCAGAGGGTTATCAATGATACATTAACAGAGACTTTTGAGCTTTTCCATGTCTGTCTTTGATGTAGCATTCTTTTTTTGATTATACCATCTATGGCTTCTCCCTAAGCTGATGGGCTCTTTTGATTGACTCTTTACAGGAAACTATTCTGTTATGTAGTAGGTGTAAGACATAGTTGTGTATTTCTGGCAAATGTTTGATTCTATAGAGACAATTGGCACTTTTCTAAAAGGTAAGTCCTTTAATTATATTTGCATTACATCTTCTAAATGTAAAAGTCTGACAAAAGTTGGTGCAGCTGGAGAACGCTTCTTTCCTAGTCTAAAAGATTTGTTCTCTTCTAGCAAGCTTTAGAGAACAGTGGGTTGTCTTCAATTCCTGTCTCTGCGCATTCTACTGACTGCAGCCAAGCTAAGACTCCTGGGACCCAGGATCAGAACCCAGATGTCCAGACTATCTCAAATCATCAGACTGACTCTAATAATGCAGATCAAGATAAGGAGCAAGAGAGTACAGATAAACTGGATAAAAAAGAAAAAAAGGTTATTAAGAAAAAATCACCATTTTTACCTGGTAATGTTGCCACTGTTTGCTACTTTTTGTGCTGTAAAGACTACAGTATTTTGGCGGATGTTGATAACTTAAAGGAATTTCCTAAAACATTGCAGATCAGTTATAGATGTGGACTTTTTATCTAAAATACAATATTTGCATAAGCTATGATCAATGCAATTTATAGATTTTGTACTAAAAACCTTACGGAGTAGCAATAACTGAAGTTATACTATTAAAGCTTCTGGATTTATATCAGTGGAGTTTTTGGAAAAGGGCAGAAAATAGAAATCTTCACTGTTTCTCCCATCATTCTTCTTTGAGGAGGATTGGGATTTCATGGTGTGTCCCACAGCAGAGGGTTCTTGCAAGCTATCATTTTCCTCATTTGGAAGTGAGGCCTCACAGGGGCACAAGTACAGTGCCGTTGCCTCATACAGATCATCACTGATGTTGCATGTCTAAGTCTGTAATCTGAAACTAGTGATTGAGCTGTAAATTTATGGTCACAACAGTACAGGCTCTACTGGGCTGATGTGAAATTCCAGCGTATCTGCTGAACAGCTCTGCCTTTATACGGGTTGCATTTGGACCAATGATATTACTTGAAAACACACCTGTAACTTTCCTTTCAGTTGTTCACGTCTTGTGTTGCAGCTGTATCTGTATCATAAATTGAACTAGAGATAGAGATAAACGGAGAACAGTGTACTTTGAGCCTGAAAGGGTCCTTAGATGAGAACTGTGAGGGATTCATAGCTTTCTTGAATATGGATAAGAGAGTGCCATATAAAGTACCCTCTCCAGTGACATACTTAAGTATTTAGTACTTAAAATAATTTGTAGGTGTGGTTATGGTTGAGGAGTTATATTTACTGCTAAACAATTTTGTTTTAGATGTGGTAACAGGTACGTTATACTGCATTATACCTACATTTGAAGTGGCATTCAAGCTGCACTGTTTCTTGTTACTCTGTGAAATCAGACATTTCTTAGCTTCATTTTTCTTTCTTCCTTTTCAGCAGCATTAAAATCTTTGAATTTCAACAGGATTTTGTTTGTCTTTCCAGCCCGTCACTACTTTTGTGAAGTAGAATGCATCTGATTGAGATGTTAATTGTCTACAGAGTGTGTTGTAGTGGCATCTGCAGTGTGTTTGTGTTCTTTTTGATTACTTACTATAATGGTGTCAATATAGTGGAACTTATAGAACAAAACTCTTAAAATACTTCAAAAAAATCAATTTGGTTTTGTTTCTTATTTCAGGTTCTATACGTGAAGAAAATGGAATAAGGTGGCATGTTTGTCCATACTGCTCTAAAGAATTTAAAAAACCAAGTGATTTAGTGCGCCACATTCGCATTCATACCCATGAGAAGCCATTCAAGTGTCCCCAGTGTTTCCGCGCATTTGCCGTTAAGAGTACTCTCACAGCACACATAAAAACACATACTGGCATTAAAGCTTTCAAGTGCCAATTTTGTATGAAATGCTTTTCCACCTCAGGGAGTTTAAAAGTTCACATTCGTCTACATACAGGTAGGTCTCAAAAAATGCTGTTGTGTTTTTGATAATGTGGGTGAGGCTTCAAACAAATACATACAATGTGAAGTGCTTAATTATAGGTGTGTCTATCATGCTATTGATATGTACCATAGAATAAATCTCTTTCAGCATCTTAAATGATGAACTTAAAATTTCTGTCTTAGCTCTCTAGTGTTTCCTGGCTTTGAAACTTTGGGCTTATAGAAAAGCTGTGGACATTTAGTTTTCTGATGATGAGTCAGCTGTTGTTCCTTTTTAATATCAATTTATGAATGTATTTGATTATGCTTTCTAGAGAATCATACACTTAGACTTTGAGTTCTAATTTTACGTATTCACAGTAACCTTATCTACTCTGTATCTTTTATTTCCCCTTCTTTACACTCTTCAATAATTTCATTGTATCTCTCAGGATTATTTGTTTACTTTCTATTTTATCTTCTGCAGCAAGGTGTTGCATGGTGTTTTCACCAACGTACCTGTTTTAAATATCTTGTGTTGCATACCCTAAAACTCTTCTCATTTGGTCTTTATTGTTTACATCATCTATGATAGCTTCAAGATCTGTGGCTCAGCTTCTGTCTTCTGCATAGATTAAAATGAATTTTCCACTCTTGATGGACTACTTTGTCATTTTCTACTTTTTCATTCTTTGTTTGTACTGGTAAATAAGCTTTCAGCCAGATACTCATAAGCATGAAACTCTTTCACTTCTGTTTATATATTTTAATTCTGCAATATATGGTTTCTTGCTGACTTCCATCAAAATGTTTGTAGCAAAGTTCTTTTCCTGTATTATTTGTTGGGTATGTGCATTTGGTGTTCAGTGTTTTATAGTCTAACACCTTTAGTCCATTGAAATGTCAGCGTTGTATTCATCTGCAGAGATACAACCTCTTCAAAGTTGGCTTGAAAACTAGGTAATTCCATGTTCATGGAACTCCTATCAGAGATGGACATTTGCTTCTTTCTCTGCGTATCAGGTTAGGGCTTTCAGGGTTAAGTTAAAGGCTCATCTAGCCCTCTGTGCTGTCTCTGTTGAAGAGAAGGCTACGGTAATGCTCCTTAGCAGTGTACAACCAGTTTCCACTAATCTTTTGGAGCTGAGGGTTTTATGAAGCAGGCCACACCATTATGTTAAGCAACACAGTCAATTTTTGTTTCAGGAACTTAGCTAATTGATTTTGAATCCATGTGAACTTACTGCCAGATAGACCATTATGAATTCAAATGTTGAACTATATGTTAAGTGAAGTAACTTCTGTTGTGTTCGGTATTCTGCCCAGTAGTTTCTGAGTTACTGTATTGTGAAGAGCAGCAGTTCATTCTTATTTCTTGCACGTATTTTCCACTGTGATTTTCTTTGTGGCACCTAGTCATGTTTTCTAGTTCTGTAAGTCTGAGATTACCCCTTGAACAAAAGTTGAATGTTCATCAGCTTTGCCTGTCTCTGTAACCTACTAAGTTCTCCAGTATGCATTCCAAGGAGAGCACATGTCCAGAACTGAATATTCCTGTTCAAAATACTACCAGATTCTGCAGTGAGATAGTTGTCCTTTAAAAATTCCCATTGGCATGCTTATTTGGCTGTCATCTAACACTGTTGATATTTCAGAGACAGAGTCAGAATTTCTTGAAACTGTTAAAATGTTCATCTTTTTGGTACTATTAGGTATCATTTGTTCGCTGATTCTTTTTTTCTCACTTTTCTCTGACCTGGTATCTGCAATTTTTTGATAGATTCTGGCACCTTTTGAAAATTGCTGTCTTTTTCCTGTTATAACCATTTAGTAATTTGGCAATTTTATATTTACTGTTGATTGGATTTTATTGATCTTCTCTGAAAACATATTTAACAGTGAATACCTGGATAGAAAACAAAACAGAAAATGCAGAAAAAAACGTGTATACCAAAATAACATTTCTGGGGAAGTAGAAATAAAATCAGAAACTATTTTTTTTTATCTTTTGCAGGTGTTAGGCCTTTTGCTTGTCCTCACTGTGACAAAAAATTTAGAACATCAGGCCACCGGAAAACTCATATAGCTTCACATTTTAAACACACCGAACTAAGAAAGCTGCGACATCAACGTAAACCTGCAAAAGTTCGAGTAGGAAAAACAAGTGTCCCTGTACCAGACATCCCTTTGCAAGAGCCCATACTCATCACTGATTTAGGTAAAGAGTGAGTAAGTCCGCGTTTGCTTGAAAACATGAAATTTGGATTTCACTGGAAAACAAAGGTCACAGTTTAATCAAGCAAACACCATTAGACCTTACTCAGAAAAATGTACTTCTGAGATTAGTCATCAGATAAACTAATACACTTTCGGAGAAGCACTGTGTTTCATAGTTTGCTTGAAACTCTTCTGTGATTTCTGAATTAATAAGTCTTCTATTTACAGAGAAGTTGTATAAGCCTTATAAATAAGTGTATGCAATTTTACCTAATGTTATTTGGACTTTAGTTTAACTACTATAAGACATTTGATATAGAAAAGGTGGCATACAGTCTTAGATTTTTCTTGAGTTGATCGCGTTTATTCTAATTATATGTATTAAATAAGTCAGTGTTACATGATTTTAGTGCATTTGGTATAATTGTGACCTCAGCTAAATTAGTGATATTTCAAGAAAGGGCAGAATAGTATTTGAACATACTATATAGTTATTTTAATTCTGTTGTAGAACAATTGTTACATCATTATGTAAAACCACTTTTTGGAACAAGGTGAGTTGTCTCACAGCTCAATCAAGATATGTTGTCCATTAGAGGTCAATGTAGTGGGCAAGTTATTTACTCTCCATTGTTGTTTGATTCAACAGTCTGCTAACTCCTGCCTTGTCTATGGTATAATCAGCATTATATAGTAGAAATTGGTCATATATTTATCTTAAAATCTTTTAAAATCCACTTGTTTTCATTGCTTCCAAGAACTACTGTATGTGGGAGTAATTGTTTATTTGGTGTCTGTTATAAGACGTAAATTTTCAAAGAGTAGCAGCAAGACTTAATCTGACAGCTTCAGATACTCAGGTTCTACCACCTTTCTTTCTTGAATGAACCCAGGAACAGGTACAGTCATTTTTCTTGATTTTAAAGAAAAAAGCACTACAATAAAATTAAGATCTCTGCAGTGAAATTGCAGTAGGCAAAGAGATGAAAGTAATATTAACAATAAAAGAAATACTATAAAAGCCCAGAGCAGAGCAAGCTGAGGGGAGGCCTCATGGTCGCCTGCAGCTTCCTCATGAGGGGAGCGGAGGGGCAGGCGCTGAGCTCTGCTCTCTGGGGACAGCGACAGGACCTGAGGGAACGGCATGGAGCTGGGACAGGGGAGGGTCAGGCTGGGTGTTAGGAAAAGGTTCCTCACTAAGGAGATGGTCAGGCACTAGGACAGGCTCCCGAGGGATGTGGTCATGGCACCAAGCCTGCTGGAGTGCAAGAAGTGTTTGGACAACATGGTCTGACTTTTAGGTAGTCCTGTGTGGAGCTAAGAGTTGGACTCAGGGATCTTGTGGGTCCCTTCCAACATATTGTATGATTCTCATTACTATTGCAGAAGAATGTCAGAAGAATTTTTCAGGGAGAAGTTATTCTTCCTAGACTTAGTTGGGGAACATAAAGGAAATTTTGGTTCACATATGCACCTATAGAAATATACACAACATATATGTACATACACTTATGCAAGTCACAGCCCGATAAACCTAATCTCTCCCTGATGTTGCTGCAACCTCTCATCAAAAAGTAGAAAGTTTTCCTTTTCTTACCTTCTACCCTTTTCAAATATATTTAGAAGTCAGCAGAAACCCATTGGACTTCCCTTTCTGAATATGAAATACAGGGTTAGACTAAGCAGTTTGAAGAAGGAAAAAATAGCATGAAGGGCTTTTTAGGTGATTGTTTAGTATCATAAAGGTATCTTTTGCTGCTTTATTGAAACTGCATCATTCATCAGTATTTCATACTACTGTTGTGATGAGTACTTTTGCATTCAGATGTGTGAATGACAGTGAGCTTGTTTACCTGAGAGCTCTGCTACTGTTCCCATTCTGTTACAGTGTTTGGAATGATGGCCTTATGTTGACTGCTTCTGATACAGAGACTCTTCTATTAGCAGTTGGATGTTTAGTAGCAGAAACTCTTATGTGATTTTCCAGAACTACGCTTAACTGGCTTCAGAGTACAGTGTGTGAAGAGCCTTTGTTTAATTAAGCCATCTTTGATTATTTTTTTTCCCCAATAAATATTTGGAGTTACCTAGAAAACTAGCAAGCATGCTGATTAGGCAAAGTAGATCATATAAAAATAAAATACTTTAAAGTGGATTTTATATTGTTTAAGTAAGGCTGTTATATGTCATGGCAAACTAACTTTCATACAAGATACATATTAAATATGTCATGTAATATATATGTGGGTACATTAAATGTTATGTGGGTAACAGGGGAGGTAGGAAGAACAAAGTGTCTAATTGGCAGTGAATTCATAACGGTTGACTTTCTTTAAAATTGATTTTTCTTTTTGATATATGTGAGGCTTAATGTAATGAGGTTGATCTCTGGATTAAAAAAAACATTAAAATAGCATGCATGATACAGTATGTATAATGTGAAGTAGATGAATCTATAATCTCAAATAGGTGCTGAAAATGTGCTAATTTTCTAATATTCTTTCATACCAAAAGTCTAGTTGTAAGTTTTTTATTTTTTTTCAAATACTAGCTTTCCAGATTACTGCAGCTTTGGAGTATCTTTATCAATTATTTTTTCCTTTGTGTTTTTATGTGCAGGTCTTATCCAGCCGATCCCAAGGAATAGCCAGTTCTTCCAAAATTATTTTAACAACAATTTTGTGAATGATGCAGACAGACCGTATAAGTGTTTTTATTGCCATCGAGCCTATAAAAAATCTTGTCATCTTAAACAACATATCAGGTAAAATAAATATGAAGGAGAAAGGAAACATATGGAATAACAAGCTTTATGGAAAAGTGTGGAATTCACATATTGGTCACTGAAAAGGCTTCTTTTTGTTGTTTTAATTGTCTTTATGTAGTGAACTAGTAACTAATTTTTCTGGTAATGCTGAAGGAGATTTTGAACTAATTTGTGCCCATGTACAGTTGTAGCAGTGGTTGTGTTTACTGTGCAGTTCATTAACACTAGAATTCTTTTTTCCTAAATGGTATATAGAAAATTGCAAACATTGCATGTAAGTTCTTGTAATAATTTTGTAAAAGGGTATTCCAAATCATCTGTTTTGTATGTAGCTGCAACTATTTGAAAAGGAATTCAGCCTTGCATTGTTTAATTTGTTTTTTATGTAATGAACCTAAAAATTTAGGCAGTTGTTAAAACCATAAAGCCGTGGAGTTATAGGAAAAAAAAAAAAAAAAGAGGTCTGAAGGGCACCAGTGGAGGTAACTACTATAACCTTGTTATCGAAAGAGCTACCTTCAAAGTTAGATCAGGTTGCTCCAAGCTCTGACAACGGTTTATGGGCCAAATTATTGGAAGAGAAGACACGGGGGGTGGGGGGAAGTCATGACTACTATGACCTAAGTAAAGATTCCATGCAAGCAGGTGGTGATCTGCTTACATCTGCAATGTGAGCTCTACATGGCTTTCATACTTTCTCTAATTGAAATTTAGATATGTTTATCTATCTATCTATCTAGATATGTAGATCTGTGTTCTTTACTGTTGATACTGGTTTGGTTGTCTAAGACTTCTGAGTACTATAATCATAACTTTCCCCAGTTCCATCTGGTTATTTTATTAAATCCTGATTCTTTTATCTTCCATTTTCTAGCATTCACACTGTCTTCCTAGCTCTCACTCCTCAGAAATTACAGTTGTAACCTTAAAAATTGTCATTTCACTCTGCTCCATTTCCTAACTTGTCATTCAGTCTGTATTACATCCCAGTGGAGTCCTAAAGGGAAACTCTAACGTCTCTGGAAGGAAGGATTTGTTGAGCAGGAGATAGTGTTAGTATAGGTGAGGGACTTTCCCCACTTCTGAATACTGTTTTCACATAGCAGTCTGAAGTACTAGTTATACTGTTCTTTTTCTGGGAGTTTCCAGGATGGATATAGTTCTGTTCCCAAAAGTTAACTTCTAGAAAATTGGCTGCAGACTGTAGTTACTTAAAACTTAGTTGTTAGTGAATCGTGAAAGATGTATTAGAGACAGAAAAGCCCTCTTTATTACTGAAATTCAGTCAAAGGTATCCAAGGTTTTTATTAAGAACTTGCCAGAGTAGCAGTTAATACGTGCAGAATAATATATTTTTCTCTGAATTTATGTGGACATAGTTTCAGCTAAAATGAGCAAACTGCATGTGAATAATATTATCTTAGTCTAAAGATTACATTCAGTTCAACCCAAATGGCTTAATTCAGGCAAAGCCTGACCAGAAAAGATGGCTGGAATGCAGAATGTGGTGAGAACTGTGAAGACAATATTGCTTCTGGCCCTGCCAATGATGACGTGCAGGACGTGCAATTTATTGAAGCTATAATATCCAAGCTTTGTTAACTTAGGCCTCTTTCATCCATGTAGCAGTTGCTTTTGTTTTCTTTATTTTACTCTTTTGAAAATTTATTCTATACTACCTTTTGGAATCAAACACAAATCTTCTCCTTTCTCTTAAAAAGGTCACATACTGGTGAAAAGCCGTTTAAGTGCTCTCAGTGTGGAAGAGGTTTTGTATCAGCGGGAGTTCTGAAAGCACATATTAGAACCCACACTGGATTGAAAGCTTTTAAGTGTCTTATATGCAACGGGGCCTTCACTACTGGTGGTAGCCTTAGGCGACATATGGGAATCCATAATGACCTTCGACCATATATGTGTCCATATTGTCAAAAAACATTCAAAACATCACTAAACTGTAAAAAACACATGAAGACTCATAGGTATGTTTACAATTTTTATGCGAATCCTTCAATGTATTTCAGTAGTCTTTTCTTAAAGATACTTCAAAAGGCAGCTTTGCTCAGTATTAAAGGCTAATAATTGAATAAGGATATTTGTTTCTGGGTAGCAAATACTTAGCTTGCTCTGTAGGCATAGTAAATTATGCTGTATAATAATAAAAAAAATATTGACATAGTGTCTGTCTAAAGCCACAAAAAAAACTTGCCTTTATTTGCAGGTATGAACTTGCACAGCAACTTCAGCAGCATCAGCAGTCTGCTTCAATAGATGACTCTACAGTAGATCAGCAGAGCATTCATGTTTCTACACAGATGCAAGTGGAGATTGAAAGCGATGAGCTTCAGCAGTCAGAAGCTGTTGCAACAGATCAGCAGGCTATTTTAGAGTTAGACCAGCAGCCAGTAGTAGGCACAGAAGAAACAGCTCTAGAACAGCAACTGGCTGATCAGCCTTTAGAGCAAGATGAGGGTGAGTATTTGAAACATGATGAGGTTTATAATGAGGTCAGTTTCTTCCAAAATTCAAATGATTTTGGTTTCAAGACGACTAGAAAAGTACATGGAGTAAAAAGCTCACCACTTAGCATATTATACAATTTTATTCATTAGTTTTTAGGCGTACTGTTAAAAATATAAAGCTGTTCATAAAACTTTACACATTCATATGTATCACAAACAAACCTGCTAAATATATTGAAAATAACACAGCCAAAAACTTTTTTACCTCTATTTTTAATAAAAAGCACTGCTGTATAGTCTGCTTAGGAAGTAATACCTGTGATTTGAGGTCGGAACATACAAAATGCTTGGTCAATTTATTCTGTTAGTGATGATAGAACGAAGTATTTTACTTACTTTTTTTTTTTTCATAGTAAGTACAAGAGCCTACAATTAAAGATTTAAATAGCTATTCAGCTAATGTTTTTTGTTTGTTTGTTTTTAATATGGGAAAAATTCAAATGACTAAAATACAATTTTTCAGGAATAACCGAATTATTCAATTAATTCCATCTTTTCTTGATACATATATTTTTTTCATCTCCCCCATTTCAGATAGATTTGTGACATCCCAGCATACCTTACAAGAAAACATCGCTCAGTTTGAGCAACAAGCTATAACACAGCAGTCATTTGATCAACAGGGCTTATCACAAGGTTAGTAATAAATAAAGCTTTTATAAAGGTTTTGAAGGTGATCTTTATAAATTTGGTTTTACGGCATAGGTATCAAAAAACATCTTAAATTTTAGCATCCACAATCAACATAGCAGCAAGGCAGATTACTTGCCAAAGCATTTTCTTAAATTACAGTTTTGAAACTATATTTGGCAGAATATATAGAATACTTTAATCAGATTTTGCTTTTATGAGCTGATGATTAGCCATTAGAGTATGGGGCTCGTAGTCATGCATTTTATAGTCTTTCCTTGATTGTGTTGGTAATTGCTGTGATAGTAGGCAGTCCACACAACTTCCCCATCTAAATGTACCTGCTACTAACTTGAGATGATCAGAAACAGGGTCTATGATTTGATTGAGTAGCTGTTGAGATTAGTGATATATTACTGTGTAAAAATCATTGTTTCATTTAATGACAGTGGTTTTCTTTATATTTTATAAACCTACATAGGTAACAAATTTAAGTTCATAAACACTTGGAAGCTTTTTTTATTCTAACTTTAAAATAGGCATAAGAGGTGCTTTTGTAGCCTGCAGAGAATGAAGAAGATAGTTTTCCTTTGCTCTTCACTGCTGTCTTCCTTGAATTGTTGCTTGATACGATGTTACTAGTTCTTGTATGGTTGGGTTTGGGTGTGATGTTACATTGAATTTTTTTATTTGTTTTGGTTGGTCTCTTCCTCCTTGTTTCTGACTCATAGCAAAGAACTTTAGCTGGTAATCAGCAATTGGTATCCCATCTGATTAAACTTCTATATTCTTAATTTCATTCCCTGATTAATTGTAGAGTGCTTTTTGTAAAAATGTTACAACCGCTAAATTGCGTGACAGTGTGAAGAAGTAGTGTAATTTCTTGTCAATTTTAATTCTCTAGGTTATGCTGCTTTGTATGTCACTGGGAAAAGAAATTAGTCTCCACCTTTATTAAGTAAGACTGAACCAGGTCTTATTAAAACCCTGTAGATTACTTTCATTAGTTACCTCTTAAATTTTTCCAGATGAACTAAAAGAGAATGCGGAATAAAAACACAACCTTTTCACCTTCAGTGTTACTTTCAGTGTGATGATGTTTTTTGTTTGGATTTTTACAGCTCTTTTGAACTTAAAAATCCAATATGCAGACCTTGTTTTGTTACTTTTAATTGGACTTTAATTAGACTTCAGTTTCTAGTATGTTATTTTCTCTATTAAGTGAATGTTAAATACTGAGCCCTCTTTTCAGGGGAGGGGGAAAAAAAAGACGCTTCTAGATCCTACAAAACAATTCTTTCACCAGAAATCTAGGCTGATCATCAGTATGTTATAAAATGTACAGGAGAATCAGAAGAAGTGTGGTTTTATTTAAGGCTCTTTTGTATAAGATGTCTCCTATTCTACTTGGAATCTCATCCACAGATTCCCTACTCTTTGAAGTTTCCTTGAAGATCCTGGAGCCCTACAAAATTTTTGAATTTCAGGTAGGTAAGCATTTGCGCGGATGCATGCGTTAAATTGGTCGACCCTCTCCCTATGTCTGCATCTGTGCTTCATGCTCCTAATTTCTTTTTCCTATCAGCTAGGCAGAGCATTCAAGCTCAAGACCTTGTGTCTTTTTTTTCCTTGATATTTGTAGGCTGTATTCTTGTTAAAATATTTTGGGTCATTGTTTACTAACAGAACATCAACACTTTTAGAAAATGTTCTGTAAGTTTTTAAAAATTTTTTGAGAAAGGAAATTTTTGCATTTCATCCAAATGAGGCTGATTTCTACGTCTGCACAGACCTGTTAGAATTTGTTTTTTTTTTCTTTCAGGTTTGTTTGTAATACATTTTAGTAGTATAAATGTTAATTACTACTACAAACAGAATTTCTGGTTTGTTCAGATAGATTTTCTTCTTCATATGTTCAGACTTGCTAAGAAGCTCGTATCTTTTGAGGGTGCTTCTGTGTCATAATCTGGTATTCCTTCTAGCTAGTTTTGAAGATAGTAAAAGCACTTCCAGTGTTCTTTGTAATTCTACGTATTCAGGCATCTTCATTTGCAGACTTTTCAGTGAGGTCAGAACAACCAAACGGATCCTTTATCAGAACATGTCTTTAGGTTGTTGAACATCATCTGTCACCAAACATGTTTTCATATAGATTATGTCACCCTTTCTTCCTTTAAAATATCTCTATAAGCATGGTTGAATGTTAATAATTCAATTAGTGGAGATGGTGGAAGTGTTTTTGAAATACTACAAGAATTCCAAATACTATTACTCTGTTGCCTACATGAATATACCCTTGCCACCGGACTACTGTTTTGCTTTCTTAAGAAGTTGATTAGCAATCCTAAGACTTGAAACTCCTAGTCTTTCAGTAACTATTTACACATTGATTCTAATAAATACTGTTCAGGTGATTCCAAAAGTTGCCTAGAAAACAAACCTCCAGAACATTTGATTGCTAGTTGTGGATCTCTGCAGTGATAAACATGTGCATGTAGATGCATTTGTAATTTAGAGTTCGAATGACCTATCGGTTTGGAAAAGAAAGACACGAGGTTGTTATTACAAACTAAGACACTGTATGTGCTATGAACTATTATACGGTAGGTTTCTGATTCTCATGTCAAGTCGTGTCTCCAGTAGTAAATGGATTTCAGTATCAATCAGTAGGTTGGTTGATGTTATAAAGTCAAGAGGAAATGAACATTGCAAATGAATACTTCTACTGAACATAAGGCTGATCCAAGTTTAGAATACTTCGTAGTTAAGAGACTCCCTTTATTATATGAACCTTAAGTTGTTTTCTATTCTTTGCTTGGCAAAAGAACAGAAGTTTCTGGGAAATGGTAGTGACGGAAAGCAAGAACAGAAATTAAAGGCTATGAACTTTGTCTTACTCAGACACAGTCTATCTCATTTACTTATTTTTTTGTTTAACCTTGTTCTGTGAAAATAGTATGGTAGAGGCAAATGTCTTTAATGTACTCAGAGTTGTCAGATCTTTTTAAAATATCGAGTGGAAATTGACCTTTGACCTAGTTGTTGAGCAACATAGTGATGCATCACTTCTGTTCTTTTTATAGCTTATTGCTATATTTATTCTAGAACTACTTTCAGAAGTAGTATTTCTTTCTTCATTTTGTCTCAAAATACATCTAAATTCAGAACTTTTCTTCCCGAGCACTCTGTTCCAGGATTCTTTCTGGGAAACTTTTCAGAATGTCTGTAATTGCTTTTATTAAAACATTGTAAAATGAAATAGGTGATGGCATAGTAGCATTTTATTTTTGCCTTTTTCCTTCTTAGTAAAATCAGTTACTAATCGAAGAATTTTTTTTAACATTTGGTAGTTATGTCCATTTTTGTATGTAGGGCGTGGAAGTGGCATCACTTTAGTTTCTCAGTTTCTTGAAGCTTATTTTTGTGTGTGTATTCTCATCATATGTAATGGGAATACCATATTTCCATAACAGAGCTTTTAAAATATATTTCTAAACAGCAATTAGCGTCCCTTGGAAGACCATAAAGCTTTGCATGGCTGTTTTTCAGGCTACGCTTTTTTTGTCATTTAATTAAGAGTAATTTAGGTGCAAGGTTCAGCTTGTTGAATCTTTTTTTTCTTGTAATCTTGGTAGTTCTACGAGAAAATCTAAGCCACAAGTTGTGGCATTAGGTTTTATGCTGAATTACCACGTGACTAATAATGCTCTCAAGAGTTGTTTACATTTGTGACTTTTCATTCTATGATGTAAATGGTAGCACATAACTAGTTTTATTTTCTTCCTATATTGATGATAGTATTCTTATGCTGTGAAAAAATCTCTTGGGAAAATTTCTGCTTATACTTAACTCATCCCAGTGTTTGATAAACGTAATTCAAAACATTCTCTAAGCATTGCTTTTTTGGCCTCTGATGCTGTGATCATCTGATGGGTTTTTGTTTCTTACCCTGTTTTCATAATCTTCACCCTTTTTGTCCACTGAAGGCAAACTGCACAGAAATAATAAAATTGCTGCCCTTATTAATTACGCATACTTGTGGTTTCATTTCTTCCAATGTAACACCAATTTTATTTTATTTAATATTAGAAGTCTTAAGGTTTGGAAGGGTTGATAAAAGGGCATCTCTAACAGCATAAAGAAAATTGAAATCTGAGTTATATTTTCCTGGCTTTGAGTCAGTGATACTATCAGTTTGTTCATTCATTTAGAAAAGGAATCGATTAAGATCTAATATTTTAGAAGAACAAAACCGAATAAAAAATTCAGGTCTTCATACTGGAAATGTGAATTAAAAATGTGTTTATTTTTACTTTGCAGTTTGCCTTTGAGAGGCCATACTTTACTATTATCTAAAGAGTGGGAATATGTGGAGGAGATCCAAAGTAGGAGAAAATGGGGTTACTTTATCAGAAACTGGAGTTCTCCTATTGGGTCATCTCCTCCACTCACCCGCCATCCTCCCCACTGAGCTTTGCATCCTTGTGATCGGCTTCCAGTGTAGTTAAGGGAGCGTGGTATCAACATGGATAAAGGGAGATGGGTCAACCTGTTTGACACATGCATGCTTACATACAAGAAATTCAAAATTTCAATGGCTCTAAGGTAATTGTGGCACCTTGAAGAAACTTCAAACAGTGTTTTTCTGTGGAGGAGATTGTCCAATAGAATTCCAGCTAATGGTAAGTAACCCAATTATGCATATTATGTAGATCCCAGAAACATGTCTTTTGCCACTCAGCAGTGAAGAGTATAAATAAAATGAGTGTTACCATATAGTAATACTACTTAATCTCTTTTGAAGGTAGTCTTTAAAAAAAAAAAGTGTTATTGAGTCCCATTCAGTGTGTTTTCTGGTTTTGTGACTTTTAATTTCTGACAGGTTTTACAGTGAATGACAGCTACAATCAACAGACTCAATTTCCAGCTGTACAGCAGCTGCAGGATTCAAGCACACTTGAATCTCAGGCTCTTTCAACGAGTTACCATCCACCAACCCTTCTTCAAGTTCCAAATACAGACACTATTAACGTAGTAAGTACTGCTAGACGGCAGAATCCATTGTTTTCAGTGATGATTTTCTTGAGTTCTTTAATAAATGATTTTGTACACTGACAAATAGGGAAAGTTTCATTATTTCTTTTCTTGATTGCATTTTTTTCTTTGAGCAGCTAGGGAAAAAAGGGAGGGGGTGGTGTGTAAGTGACGTGGCTATGTGTTTCATGAAAAGGTTTGTATGTTTTGGTGCTCTAGGCATTTAAAAGGATATAATGCTATGAAGTAAAATTGTAAGCCTGAAGCTAAGGAACCTGTATGAGTCTTTTCATGTGACTTAATGTTATAAAACAATCTTGTATTATTGCACTATATTCTTTCCTAATTCTTATATTTATAAGATGTGATTAAGCAATAAAAAGAACACTATAAATATATAGTTATCATTCATGGAGCTTGCATATTGCAGTGTAGAGTGTCCTTTCATAGTTCTCATCTTGTTGAATTTGTAAAAGTTTAGTTACTTATAAAAAAAAAAAACACAGTTTAAATAGTACTTTTTATTATGCTAACAGTATCTAGTGTGAAGACCATCTCTAGTAGTGGGGAGTGTCTTTACCATACTGATACTGAGCTGCGTGAATTATAGTCCTTTTATGTTATTTTGCAAAGGCAAATGCCAGTCAGGGAGCTAGGTTTTAGTGTCTGGAAACGTTGGAGTAAATTCAGCCTTCGGAGTTTTTCTTTAAACGTTACAACATGCTATTGTTCTGGAGGATTTGTCTGTAGCTGTTGCTTAAAGGAAAAACCTGTTCAGAAAGTAGCCAAGAACTGTCAGCATCACTGTGTATTTTGTACTTGGTCTGGGGCTCATGCTGTTTAAAATGGCTGCTTTAGTGTTAAGTTTAACCCTTCAAACATTAGAAAATCTAGGAGATTTGAGACTTTTTTCTAGATTGGTAGGGAGATGTGAGTACACCTCATCTGTTTATTCTGGTTTAGTAGGTGCAAGTTTTGCTACTTTCCTTCTCACTTGGAAAGAGTGAGGTATTATTGTATTGCACTCAATTTCTTGACATGACCTTGTGAAAGAGTAGATTTCTGGCATTGCTTCGATTATTTGTATTGACTACAAATACCGTGTTTTTCCTTATCTACTTGTGTGGCTTTGTTTCAATATTGTGTTGCTGAAATTTACTTGAGGCTTTGATTTCTAGACTACTCGGTTGATACAAGATCAGTCATCACAAGAAGAACTTGAATTGCATTCCCAGCGGCCTCATTTTCTTGAGGACAATGAAGATCAAAGCAGGCGTTCATATAGGTTTGTTATACTTCTAGGATCAGTCAAAGATTTTCCTGAATTTCTAATTGCTACTAACTACACATAACTAATGAAAATAATTTTCTTTTAATAGATGTGAATATTGCAACAAGGGTTTTAAGAAATCCAGCCATTTGAAACAACATGTACGATCACATACTGGTGAGAAGCCTTATAAATGCCAACTATGTGGCCGTGGCTTTGTTTCATCAGGAGTTCTTAAGTCACATGAAAAGACTCATACAGGTAACAGAGTATACCAGCTCTGCATTTCCTTAACTCAAAAGGTTTACAATACCCAAACTTGTACACATAAACTTAGAAGAACTGCATGCTACTTACTTGTTTCTGTTATTTTAAGGAGTAAAAGCATTCAGCTGTAGCATTTGCAATACGTCCTTCACAACTAATGGCAGCCTTACAAGGCACATGGCAACTCACATGAGCATGAAGCCTTACAAGTGCCCATTCTGTGATGAAAGTTTTCGAACAACTGTTCACTGCAAAAAACATATGAAAAAACATCAGGCAGTCTCCTCAGCTGTAGCAGCAGCTACAGAAACAGGAGGGGGAGGTAATTTCATTTTTTACTCTTACCGTACTTACTACGTAACAAGTACAAATGTTTCAGTGGATTACGTGAATGCTGTAACAGTAATGCTATAAATTAACCATCAAGCATGGGTAATGTCCTGAGCCACTGAAAGTACTTTTTTGTCTAAATTGTTTAAAGAAATCAGCTTGCCAGGAGCCTGTCCAGTGTAGTCAGAGTACTGTGTTCCATAGTTACTTTAATGTGCCACTAAAAGGGATTTTTTTTGTCTCAAATAACTTATACCTGTATTTAATTGTTGTAAAAATAGGAGCTAAAAATCTAGCTTTATTTAAAATAAATACGAACATCTAGTTAGATCTCTGAGATTTAAGTCCAAGCTCAGGCCACAGACTTTAAAGGCCACCCAGTGGTCATGTGTTTCTTGGCCACCCTTTATTTTCATATTTTCAGTTGACAGATTAGGCTAAACAGGTATGTATATGTATCTTTTTGATAGTTACGTGTGTTGAAGATGACGAAGAAAACTCTGAAAGAACTTCAAGAAAATCTCGTCCTGGAGTAATAACTTTCACAGAAGAAGAAACAGCAGAACTGGCAAAGATTAGGCCTCGAGAAAGTGCCACCGTCTCAGAAAAAGTTCTTGTTCAGTCTGCTGCAGAGAAAGACAGAATTAGTGAGATCAAAGATAAGCAGGCAGAACTGGAAGCAGAGCCTAAATACGCTAACTGTTGCACTTACTGCCCCAAAAGCTTTAAAAAGCCCAGTGATTTAGTCAGGTAAGAAATGGAAAAACTCTGTATCTTCTTAGATCTCTAAATTCTTCACCAGACACTTAGTCACAAAAAAGTTGTATGAAACCTTTACTGCTAAGCTAAGGCTTGACTCTTATTTATGTACGTTTGTCTTTTTTTTCCAGAATGGTTTAACAATATGTATCAAAATACTGGTTTAGTCAGGTACAGAATATGCAGCCTTTTCATATTCTTGTTTCCTGCACTATTAAAACAGTTAAGTTTTTGGATTATTTTTGTTGCAATAGAACTTGTATATAAAAACATAAAAATCAGTTTGAAAAATAGTGCTTAAATCATTTTCTTTACTACTTCTGCTTAATGTTCATTAAGTATTCAATAAAATCTAAAATTAGTAAGATATAGAATATTCCTAGAAACTGACTTAAAAGGTATAGATTCACATAATACATGTATTCTGGAATTACTAGGCATGTTCGTATCCATACTGGAGAGAAGCCGTACAAGTGTGAAGAATGTGGGAAGAGTTTCACTGTAAAATCCACTCTAGATTGTCATGTTAAAACACACACAGGTCAGTAAGATTTTTGAATGTCTTTGTTGAGAATCTTGTAACTATCTTAACAGGCTCTTTTAGCTTGAAGATTTTTCAAGAAATGGTGTATTTCACTATGACGTGGGGAATGGGAATGCTAGGTGACACTTTCTGTGCTTACAGCATCCTCAGATGAGTCATTATGTTGAATAAACCATATTATTACCATGTCCTATACCAGTAGGCTTATAAAGTAGAAGGAATCATTAAGGTTGGAAAAGACCTCCAAGGTTATCTGGTCCAACCATCCACCTACCACTAATGTCACCCACTAAACCATGTCCCTAAGCTCCAGGTCCAACCTTTTCTTGAACACCCCCAAGGACGGTGATGCCACCACCTCCCTGGGCAACCCATTCCAATGCCTGACTACTCTTTCTGAGAAGAAATGTCCCCTAATTTCCAACCTAAACCTCCCCTGCTGTGACTTGAGGCCATTTCTTCTAGTCCTATCTCTAGCTACCTGTTAGAAGAGGCCAACCCCCAGCTTCCCACACCTTCCTTTCAGGTAGCTGTAGAGAGCAATAAGGTCTCCCCTGAGCTTCCTCTTCTCCAGACTAAACAATCCCAATTCCCTCAGCCTCTCCTCACAGGACCTGTGTTCCAGGCCCTTCACCAGCTTTGTAGCCCTTCTCTGGACATGTTCAAGTGCCTCGATGTCCTTCTTGTAGTGACGGGCCCAAAGCTGAACACAGTACTTGAGGTGCGGCCTCACTGGAGCAGTTTTAGCTCATGGAAAAAGTATATATGTACTTGCAATTTTTTTAACCATTAACACTGGATACATTTTCTTGGTTTATTGTATTATTACTTTTATTTAATATTGCTCTTCTCTTCAGGAGGACTTTTGAAATATATCCACATTTCTAGTCATTTCTTCTGTTATTAGGACTTATGTTTAAAATCAGTTTAAAGTCTTTTAGTATGTAATAAGCTGTTTTTTTCCTCAGAGCGTCTGGTATATTGTCTTTTAAAAAATGTTGTGCTATCTGCAAAAACTTAGTGTTTGAGGTGATTTTTAAAATTTTTTAAACACTCCTGTTACGCTTCCTTTCAGGTATGTTATTCTCACGGATGTTGTTGGCCTTTGTGCTGCAGTCAGTATACAGAGACTCTTTGTAATACATAGAACCAGCTCTTGTTATGTTGTTGAAGGTTCTGAGATTTGGTTCTTTGGCTAAATATTTACTTCCTGCATCTCATCCTGACATAGTGTATACTGTTACCGTGGAATAACTGAAGTCACACAGTATTGTACTTCTGCCTTCACTGCTTTTTAATTTCCTGTATATATAGCAGTTCTTGTTAACGTTTTACCTGCATATCCAGCAATATTACATCATCCTGTAGATGCAATAATCATCTTGTAGATGCCATAAAGTACGCTTAATTTGACTTTATTTGGAAACAGTGCTAATTCAGCATTTGTCATTCCGGTATGATTTTTCATCCCAATTTGTAATCACTATTTTGTTGAACAAAAAGGGATGTCAATGTGTTAGGGTTTTGTAATCTAAATCAGTAAACTGAAGTAGGTTGAATTGTTATGTCAGGAAGTGAGAGATAATGATGAAATTGCGGCATCAGGTGACCTATCAGGGTTCTGAATGATTTTTTTTCACAGTGTATTGGAAACAAACTGAGTCTCAGAAGTTAGGAAAAAATTAAGATTAATTGAATTTTTTTTTCATTTGAAAAGCACCCAAAAATATAAAGAATGTGGCTAGTTATTTCAAATTTATTCTGTTCAATTTAGTTTAGAATCCATGTTTTCTTAATTTGTTGGTACAGGGCTATTGATTTTTAGAGTTTTTATCGCTTACCTTTCTCTTTTTAAAATTTTTCTAGGTCAGAAGCTCTTCAGTTGTCATGTGTGCAGTAATTCGTTTTCTACAAAAGGAAGTCTAAAAGTCCACATGCGTCTGCATACAGGAGCAAAGCCGTTCAAATGTCCGCACTGTGACTTACGGTTTCGTACGTCTGGGCGCAGAAAAACCCACATACAGTGTCATTATAAACCAGAGACCAAGAAGGTTAGGAAGCCTGTTGCCCGTACTTCAACTGAGGGACTACAGCCAGTCAGTCTTCTTAATTCATCTTCAACAGACCCAAATGTTTTCATCATGAATAACTCTGTTTTGACGAGTCAGTTTGATCAAAATTTACTCCAACAAGGACTCGTGGGCCAGGCTATTCTGCCTGCTTCTGTGTCAGGTAAAAACGGGTTACTTTTTTGGTGGTATTTAAATGAAATACTGAACTTTGCTTTCTACTAGGGTTCAGAAACTTATACCAAATGCTACTTCCAAGCAGGTAGCATTCAACTTCCTGCATAGTGATGACATAAATAGCTATTTATTTTAGAATGAAGAGAAAAATGTATGCTGGTCATAGTTCACTTAGAAAGATCTCTTAAGTTCTGCTGTGGTGTTGCACTGTAGAAAGGAAGAAAACACAGATAAGTAGCAGGAGTACTTGTGTTCTTTTTGGCAATATTCTTGCCTTTCCTTAAAAAGGAGAGAAGCAAAACAGTTTTGCAGTGGTGTCTTGGTCTTGTATTTAGCTATAGTCATCAGCTACCCTAAGCTGTTGTCTGAAACCAACAAATAGAGTTCAGAATATACTGGTAAATGTTTTTTGACAAGCTTGGTTTGTGAAAAATAGGAGCAATAGGAGCTTGGAGTTCTTGGGTGAACAGAATAAGGAGTCCTAGGAAGAGGCAGGAAAGGTTTAAAATCAAGATGACTCATTTGCATTTTGCCCAGAGGAGGTATTTCACGGATACTTCGTAAAGCAGATTTATTTATGTATTAAGGGATTTTGGAAACGCAAAGATAAATATTTTTGAGACATGAACCAAAGGAGGCTGGTTGATCAGACTTAGTACTAAAGGTGTTTGGAAAAGGTATGTTAAACACAAGGTGACGACTTCACCTTTTCTGAGCATTGTAGCAGCAGTCTGTTCAACTTAATATTAGTTTTCTAAGTTGTTAAGATTTTGTTTTTCAAATGCTAATGTACCTTTATTTCCACCCATACATATGTGTGTAGGTTTACCTTTGATTCCTTCTTGAATAATGTTTCTGTTCTATGCATAAATGTGGCAATGACTTGCCCTGCATGTTCAGGTGTACATACCTTGTGTAAGTGTTGCTTGTATTTAGGGGTGGCATACTCTCCAATGAAATTTACACAAAATTTCTCCAGGTTTTCAAAGCTACTTTGGAGCAGTTCTTGGTTTTGGAAGATGCCAGCTTGTGTTTAAGTAATAGCTATCTATAAATTATATGGAATTTATAGTTCGCAACCGCAAGTTGTTTCCTCATATATATACGTGTGTATGTGTAGTTTTGTAGCAATTTCATTTATAAAAATAAAAAAGCTAAAAGAGGTGGTCAGTAATGATAAAGAAAAACATTGTAATATGACTGTTTTCTTTGGTAGCTGGAGGTGACTTAACTGTGTCCTTGACAGATGGTAGCTTGGCCACTCTTGAAGGAATACAATTACAACTTGCTGCTAATCTAGTTGGACAAAATGTTCAAATCTCTGGAATAGATGCCACCAGTATTAACAACATAACATTACAGGTAGGTTGCTTTTAGTCTCTTGCCTCTAATTCTGGAGAGTCAGTTTGAGGACTGAAGGAAGTTTAATGAGTATACTTCTGGAAGAGTTCCCTTGAGCGAGGTGTTTAGCAGTCTGTGCTATATCAATTGTACAGTGTTAAAAGACTTCAACAATAGTGACAGTAGTTGTGGGGTTTTCCTGTTTTTCTCCTCCAGTCTTTCTGTTTTTCACCCCCCTGGCATTTTGTCAGATTGCTTTAAGTGCTGCTTTTTCTTTTAATTGCATTTTGTCTTTTTCACTTAAAAAGCATTTTAGGCTAAATCTCTCCACCCAGCGGTCCCCACCCCTGAAAACAACCCAAATGATTACAGAGAATGTTTCTTTCCTTACCATGACACATGTATTATTTAGCATGTTTTTAAATACTTGGTTTCAGAATTTAAATTCCCTTTGACGTTGTATAATGAACAATACAAATACTATATATAAAAGAAAGTGAGATTATTATATTTAAATTTTAAAATGATGTTAACAGTTTTGATGAAGTAGTTTAGATTTGATCAGTTTCATGGAATCATTTTGAAGTTGGAGAAGACATATGGAGGTCATCAGGTCCAACACCAAGCTCAGGGAAAAAAGTCATTTTCATTTGCATTGACTTGCTTGGAGTCTGTCTACTCCAAAAGTTTCTAAAATATAGTTGTCTTTGATTTTGACTAGTTTTGTTTCCGCCAGTTCCCAAATAGTCATCTCTAAAGAATAAAACGTCTATTTTAAATATTGGGAACAGATGTTTGATAATGAGCTGGGACCTTTCAGACTCATAGGAGCTGAAAAAGTAGGTAATTTCTGATACCAGTCTTATCTTCTACTCCATGCCTTTTTTCTTTGAAAGTCCTGAGAACTGTGATAAGCATAAATGCAACAGTAAGTCAGTACAGAATGCCAGTATAATGAATGGGTACCCAGTGTCCAGCATGCTTATATGCAACTATAATAATGATTTCCCAAACTTTTTCACGAAGGATGAATATATAGCTGAAGCTAAATAGACTGTTTACACGTAGGCTTTGGAGACTTTCCATATATAGACACATTAAAAAAAAAAAACACAAAAAACAAAATGTTCGATTATGAAGTTTATATACATACTCTATATGCACCTTTCTGAATTCTAGGTTTGCTATGAATATTCACGTAACCCATACTTGTTAACTTCAGATTGATCAGATTGAGAACTTGCTTTTCAGATTGATCCCAGTATTCTACAGCAGAGTAATTTACTTGCTCAGCAGCTAACTGGAGATCCCAATATGGCTTCGCAGAATCCCACCCTACAGACAACAGAAAACACAGTGCCTGCTAATGTGGTTATTCAGCCTATATCAGGCCTGTCATTACAGCCTACAGTAACATCTTCAGCTAACATGACAATAGGATCCCTATCTGAGCAAGAGTCTGTGCTGACAACCAACGCTAGTGGTAAGCAATGTCATTAGTCTTATGCTTTGAATTTCATAGTTTCAGTCATGGCACTGAGAATTTTTAGTACCTCGTTTAAGAAGATAGCCATGTACTTCTTGTAGCAGCATATTCAGCAAATTCTACAATTTTATCATTTTAAATATTTTTCATAATGTAAGCTATATAATAAAAATAGAAAAACATTTATAGTCTTTAGAAATGTATAAAAACTTTGAAAATATTAATCTTTACAGGAGCAAATTTGATAGTGGAAAGAATTTCTCCCTTAGAGTGCAAGTTCTAAAATCTTACGTTGGCTGCATCTTTTATAGTAAGAATTTAGAAACACATGGATAAGATATCTATAGAAGTTATACAGATAAATATAAATCTATATCCCTCTACATAGCTTTATTTTTGTATATACAGATATTTAGAAAATGTAGTAATTGTTTTAAAAATTGTATCTATTGTAAAGATAGGATCTTCATAGATTTTTTTTTTGTTCTATCTATTTAGGTCCACAGGACATCTCTCAAGTCATGACTTCACAGGGTATGGTATCATCTTCAAATGGACAACATGAGATAACGTTGACCATAAATAATTCCAGTTTGAGCCAAGTTTTGGCTCATGCTACGGGTTCTACTACTACAAACTCATCAGGAAGTCCTCAAGAAATCACTCTTACAATATCTGGTTGGTATTTTTTAATGATTTCTTAATGGTACCAGGTCTCCATTTCTTAGGCTAGCTATACAATATTTGAGGATATTTTCCACTGTCCATAGCATTCCTGTGGTGTATTTTTATATACATTAGCTTTTAAAGGTACTCCCCAAATCTGCCGCCTCATGTGATGTAGTATAACTCCTGGGTGATACTGGGAAAGGAACAAGCAGCTCAGGGCAGGTGTTGAGTTTATATGATCTACATTTATTTAAAGTAGAACCATCTTCTAATACGTACCCTGATCATTCTTTGAGGTATACTATTCAGTCTTTATAATATGCAGCTAATACACTGGCTTTCTTTGAACGCATTTGGGCCAACTTTCTTTGCTGCCTCTAAGAAACCGATCCTATTATACAGCATAAATAGTTGTCCACTTCCCCCCAAGACACTTTGTATATTGTATCATTGCATTTCTTTAATGGAGTTCAGTATAATACTTAGTGCTTCTCTCTTTTTATTTACTTTTATTCTTTTTTCTTTTCTGTAACGTGTTTAATGTTTTCAAGTGTTGTGGCAATGATGTCCATGTTAAAGTGTCATGGTTCCTCACCTCTGTTTTTTTTTAATTGTCAATGGATTTTCACACCTAAGGAAAATGGAGTTTAGCTGTGCAACAGCTGTGACAGAATCTGCCTTCAATTTCTGTGTGTTGGGTGCCTACTGATGGTTCCACAAAACTAACACCGATGTTTTTCCAAAAGAGAACATGTTCAATGCAATTCATTATCTGTATGATAGATAAAAAAATATTTTAACTATTAGCCTTCAGTTTGCGAGGTTGTATAGGGTCATGAAGTTGGTGACTTGAATCTAAGAAAGATCAATTTGTCTAAATAAGCACAAGTATTTATCTGTGTGTTAGTATCTAGATGTATGGTTATGTGCGTACGTAACCACATCTGTATTAAAAACGTTGAACTTCAGCATAATGAATTTGGTTTTATTTTCTATTTCTCTTATATGATCAATTTTTATTGTTGAAAGTACAGTAGTAGAATTATGTTGAGATATTTCCAGTTATAACAGGACTAATTTCTGTTTAGGCCAAGATCTTATTCAGCATAATTCTGGAAGCAGTGATATGAATAGTAGCTTAAGGCTAACAGCACCAACCATCAACAGCCAGAGTACAGGGGCAACCTTAACTATAAGCAATGACCAGCTTCTTTCTCAGGGCACTTCACTAAATGCTCCAGGTACGCATAAAATGATTTTCTAATAAAAAATATAATGCCATGTTAAAAAACTAAATGGTAGGCTGGATAACTGAGTCTGGAATAGTATGTTCTTGTACATTGCAATTCAGGAACTACAAGGTTTGGGTGTGTTTTCTCACTAGCCTTACATCATTGTGCCAATTTAAATTATCCACACCACAGAGTAAGAAAGAAATACAAATAAGGCCTACCTCCAGAATACTCTGTAAAATTTGGAGGTTAAGGCATGCTCTTATGTAATTATAAACAGGCAGTTGGGTTGTACCTTCTGTCTCATCTTTTCATTTTTTTGAGACTTAAAAACTGAGAGCTGTGAGGCCTTTAGTCATGTGTTGAAGAATCTATTTTTATACAGGTATCTTATAACAGTTTGATTATAATAAACCAGCCTATTTAACTGTTACGGTTTACCAGCCATGTTGTGAAAATGGGGTGGGATTGTTGTGTTGCGGAGTTTAAAATTTTGGTCTTACTACCTTGAGTCAAAGTAGTCTTTGACAATTCTGAATGTGGTCAGACTACAGAAATGTGTAACCTGAAATTTCTTAAGGTGTTCTTTTTACAATGAATATGCCTTCGTACAAAGTTACGGCTTTGCAGTGTGATATATATCAAGTTATATTTAGAACTATTTTTTTCTAATTTTATTATTTGACTGATGGGTTTTGGCATGTGATTAGTTTAACTGATTTTTTTTGCTTTTGAGACATAAAGGCATGGCAAAAGAGAAATAGAAATGATTAAGTTCAATTAAAATAATAAATTTGAAGTTAGAGCTTACGTAACAGATTTTTCTTAAAACTATTTTACATATATTCCAGAGCTTAGTACAACAGGTGGAACAAACCTTCCTTCAGCAACACCCATATCTCAGCCTACAGTTTCTACACAGAATTTGGTAATGTCTTCATCGGGAGTTGGAGGAGATGGTAGTGTCACATTGACTCTTGCTGACACTCAGGGAATGTTGTCAGGTGGTCTTGATGCAGTTACACTTAATATCACTTCACAGGTAAGAAATGTTTTCTCTTAAGTGACAGATAAACTAATGTTACTGTCTTAAAGGGAAGGAATTTAGGAGTTTGCTTAAAAGAAATTCTGTATGAGATCGGTTTTCTTGATAAACTGGTTGTATATATGACTACTGTAAGTAATTCTTTAGAGAGCAAAACCTGACCATTTAAAAATATCATAAACTTAATTTCTTCTAATGGTAGATTTTGTGTTTTTCCCCTTTAAATGAAGAGGGAGACTAGTAATGAATATTTCCCGTGGGTACTCTTGGATCAGTTCTTACCTATTCGCAGAACTGGTAGATAGTACTTTCTTGAGGGTTGGAATGAGTGTTACCGTAAAAATGTTTGAGAAATGATAGTAGCAAATCTGCTAAGTATTTAGTACATACAGAATAAATACTGAAAAAAATATTAATAATCTTGCTTTAAAATGTGATATTTTTTTCCTTCTGGTTAAATTTAGGCTGTACCTTTTTTCTTTACTGTCATGTGAAATAAGTCATACACTGTTGTAATAACTTATGAATTGTTCTGCTGGGCAAATTAGCAAAGACTGTTTTTTCTCTCCTCAGTCTTCAAAAGATAGCTTCCAATTTTGATTATGTAGTCCTGTGTGGAAAAGGATTAAAAAATAATTTAATCTGAGAAAGAATAGTTGGCCTGTGATAATAGGACACATTATGAAGACCCTGAATGTAGCCTTTTCTTGAGGTCCTAAGTTCTGGAGAACTAAATAAGTTCTGGAGAACTAAATAAGTTCTTTTACCTTGAGAATGCTAGCTTGAGAATGTATCATCCCTTCAGTTAAGTTTAGTTATACAACATATTCTTTACTAAACAATATAGTTTACTATTCCCAAACTTTTTATTGTTTAATCTGGAAATTTTTTCTCTTCCTCCTTGTGGATTTTTGAGTTGAAGAGTAATTGTGTTAGTTCTTTTCACAGCAAGTAATAGGAAAGTGTTTAATTCCTCTTTAATAGAGGTAGAGTGATAAGACATGATGCAAGAATTGTGCAATATGGTTATCATCTCTCAAGTAGCTATAGCATTAATTTTGTTTTTATTATAATGTAAGATTTCTGTGGTGTCTCTGAAAGCTAAAGACGGGGAAAGATTGGGTGAAGGCTTCTTAAATGTTTCTAGTGACGCATTTGTCATTTTTGACATTAGAGTAACAAAGCAACATGTAGCTTTATTTCAGACTTTGTAATCATTTAAACAATGTAAAGTTAAGTGTTGATGATTACTAATAAGCTGCTGTTAGGTTAAATTAATAAGACGTTAAGTCAAATAATGGAAAATTGTATTGGCTACTATGCAAAAAGTGTATGTAGCGCGAATCATGATAAATGGACAGGTAGTACATCAACTTAGTGTGTTTCCTGGGGAGGCAGAAAAGTCTTTAATAGTAAGAAATAGAAGTAGTGGTGTGAATCTTAATTGTTTGTTTTTTTTCTTTGTGATTTCTTGTATTTTGGAAGTAGATTTATTTAACAGATTTTAAAAAGGGATATACTGTGGGAAGACTGTGCAGAAAAGCAGAAAATAGGGTTAAAGAAAGTATGATCTGAAAAGACACAGATAAGGGAAGGATGAAAGATGCAGCACTTGATGCAAGACTTGGAAAAATTGAACTGAATGTCTGCTTTTACAGGCTTCCAATCATTGTTACCCTTAAGTTGGTAGGTTTAAGGTGAGAGGGGAAGAGGAGAGAAACCAGTAGCATTTGTTCAAACAGGATACCGGAAAGGGTCTTTTTCTAGGAAAAAAAACAGTAGTTTTGAGGTATAAAAATAACTCACTTGACTGCAATTAACTGTTTAAATGTAATTACTGTTATTTTTTTCTGTTCTTCTTCCCTCTTTGACAGGGTCAGCAGTTCCCTGCTATACTCACAGATTCCAGTCTTGCTAGCCAAAGTGGGTCAGGTTCACAGCAAGTCATACTGGTGAGCCATACACCCCATTCAGCAGCTGCTAACTCTGAAGAAATAACATATCAGGTAGATGCAATAAATTTCTTTGTCTCTTGTGGGTAAAGGATGTTTTATTAATAAAAAGTATTAGAATGATTCTTCTGTATACTGAAGCAGGAAGACTGATGTCATTACCATTGGGAAGAAGTTCATTTTAACTTCCTAGTCGTCATCCGGATTGTGCTTAAATTTTGAGTGAAGAACACTTTTTCATATTGAAAAAAGTCAACAAAGGCTCCAGGCCGTGCTGGAGCCAGCAGCCTTCCAAGGCACATGCCCAGGAGTGTCGTGGGGTCACCGCAGCAGCACTGGTGTGGGTGGCCTAGCCTCTGCCCCAGAACCTGTGAGCTCTGCTGAGGTACATTTGCAGTTGTATCTGCAGCAAAAGAAAAATGAGTTAGCCTGCTATAAGGGGGTCAGAGGATGTGGTGAAGAAGACGTGTAAATGTCCCATACCCAGTGTCTCCTTTGCTTTGTTTTTACTGTTAAGAGTTGTCTTCTGCAATCCCAAATCACCTGCAAAGTGGGATAGCGACAGAGTAGTAGTACTGTGTAGCAGTGCTGTAACAGTCAAAATATAACAGTAATTTTCTGTCTTTCTGGTGACTGCTGACTGACCTCTCAACATTTTGGCCTTTTTCTTGGAGGTTCCAACCAGTTGGAAATGTTCATACATGTATAATTAAATGTGTTTGTGTATATGTTATTTATCATTCTGTTCGGTATGTATTATATCACTCCTAATTTGGTTACTATTCCTGCTTTCTACTATGGAAAACATTCTACTGTGTTGTGCATCTTTCTCAGGTTCAGTTCATCCTCAATAAGCCGCTTGGAGTAATACTTCCTTTATTTTTTGTTTATTTTCATTTATTTCTTTTCTTTAAGCTCTTGTATTTAAGATTCTTTTCTGTCCACGAAGTTGAGCAAGTTTTGTGTTATCTTATTTGAAGAACATGAAATTTTTGCAAATGCCATCATCGATTAGAAAACAAAAAAGAACACAGCAAAATCCCACCCACATCCTCTCAACTTTTCATTACGATTTCAGTACTTCTGAAATTTTGCGTTGGTAGCTTAGAGCTACTTCCTTAATGGGGAGAGTCCTTGAAGAACAAACTAAGCAAAGAGAAATTTATCCTCTGTAAAAATACAACATGCTTCATGGTTTGTTTTGTTTTTGTCTGAGATGTTTTTGGCTTTGAATTTTGTTCGGCAAGAAAAGAATCATCTGAGATGCTCAGGAATACATAAGTATAGGAAAATAATCATATACCCAAACACATTGGGTTTTTAAGACATAAATGAATTTGAGCATAGTTACTCTAATCTTTTTTCTTAAAAGAACTGTATTTGGTCATTCTTCTGAGCAATGGAATACAAGTTTATATTTACATATAACTTACGTTTTTCCTTTGTGTTGATAGCTGCTTACAAGTACTCCAAAAATTGATCCCGTTGAAAAATAAACAGCTGTTCTGGGTGTGCCTATGTGATTATTTGACTGTTATACACATTTTAATAGGTGACAGCAGTTTCTCCTAATGTGACTAAAAGCAGTCAAGCAGAAAAAGAAAGTCGTGTGCACCAGTGTTTTGAGTGTAGTCAAACCTTCTCTTCAGCCACCATGTTGATGCACCACAGTAAAGAAGTTCATGGCAAGGAAAGAATACACGTTTGCCATGTCTGCAATAAAGCCTTTAAGCGGGCAACGCATCTCAAGGTATTTGGTAATAACAGGGGATCGGTCTGTTACCTCATTCTTTTCGTTTGGACTTTGTGTCATGCTAATGAAAGATACCTGTTATACCTTTCCTTTCTGTTTATAGTCTGTGAGATAAACATCTGAGAGGGAGAGTTTAAGTGATAATGTTTGCACAGATAGATAACTTTCCTGAATGAACGCAGAGTATTTTAATGCATATATTGACCTTAGAAAGAAAAATGTGAATGACTGGCATGCAAATAGTGTGGCAAAAAAATCTTTCATTTATTTTATTTGCTTACTTATGTCAGCACTGCTTGTCCTGATTTCCAGATAGGCTTTTGTAATCATAGGAAATACTTCTCACACTGTCCTTTGATTTTTAGGTGCTCTCTTTTGTGAGCACAAGTCACATCTGCAGGGGAAGCATTGGTTTTAAAATATCCTTATATTGTTGCTGTGTAGTGATATTTTCTTTGTTATCCCTAGGTTATGAACTACATGATGCTTCTGAATCGTTTCAGAAATTTTAGTTATATTTTAATTATGATTATAGAATGTTCCTGTTAGAGAGTATTGGGCTGTAGTAGACAAGTGGTCTCTCCAGGCCAGTATCCCATCTCTGAGAGATACTAAAAGGCAGTGGATTGAAGAAGTGTATTGAGAACAGAACAAACATATAACTTCCCCAGAATTTTGCCAGCTTCACAGGAGTTATAACAGGAAATTTCCAGATCCAGAAGCCATGTCTTAATATTTAGTAGCTCTTCAGAGAGCTTTTTGGGAGATTTCCTCTCATTTTTTATCATATTTTAAGGAAATATAAACTGGTTGTGAACTTCACCCCCTTGGAGTGAGCATGTGTTACAAGAAGATTATTGGTACATGGGGAAACTCTCAGAATGCTGTCAAACTCAGTAACCTATGTTTCAGGAGAAATTTTCCAAAATTCCAAAAAGTTTTTGGAATACAATATAGATGATTGTTTTCCTGAAGTCATGATAAAAAACAAAACAAACAAACAAAAAACAACCAAAAAAACACACTATACCAATCTCTTGTTTTCTTAGAAGTAAACCTTTTCTAGGCTCAGCATTAGGGAGTTAAGACCACTGAAGTTAGAAATATTAATGCTTCGTAATAAAACGTGCCATACATTCATTCTGCTCTCATACCTGTAAAGACCTTAGTGTTTTTTAATTCAACAGTTTGTTGCTAAGTGGTTCAGTGTGCATGTTGATAGTGCAGCTGTATGTGTTGTGACTGTCTTCTTCTGAGGCCTTCACTTTTTTTAGTGATACTTATTCAGGTGCTGAATATAAATGTCTATTCATCAGGCAAATGAGGGCGAGATAGATACTGTAGAGGGGGAAAATCCAATGCTAACTTACTATGTATAATTGCCCTAAATCCATGTTTGTAAGTGAACAAAGTATTCAAAGAGCACTTTGGTTGAGTAACTTTGTCATTTTGCTTCACATAACTAGTGACAGTACTACTGTATTCAAAAAAAATAGTTCATGCAGTTCTTGACAGGTTTTCAGGAATGTAAAGCTACTGATGCCTCAGTCTTACAAAGAGATGATAGAAAAATGCAGTGTCTTTTCTAAAGGGAAAAAAAAAATAATCCTGCAGGCTTCCATTGTCCTTCTGCTTGTCTGTTGATGACTAAGATCCTCTGCTTTTGTCTTCAAAATGTGAATATATTTGAATATATATCTGTGTTAGATACCGAAGGTTTTTTAAATGGTTCTAAAACATTGTATTTTTCTCTACTGGCTTAGGAACACATGCAAACCCACCAGGCTGGACCTTCACTGAGTTCCCAGAAGCCTAGGGTGTTTAAGTGTGATACCTGTGAAAAAGCTTTCGCTAAACCAAGTCAGCTGGAGAGACATAGTCGCATTCACACAGGTAACATTGGAAATGTTATAAATACAAATGGGGAAGTTATCTGTATTGCTTCTAAGCTGGAGGGGACTAACTGTAAGCCATAGCTTAAGATGACACCCAAAAAAGATTAGTCTTTTGTTCAGTGACTCAGCCAGAGTTTTTTCTTTCCCTGGTAACATTGTCTAGCAGTTAGCTTTTGGCCTCTCTTCATGGATTTAAAGCAAAGTTCCTGATCTCTTCAAGCTATCTTGTTAGACTTGTAATATTTCCTTGGTTGGTATCACTTGGCTGTCTTGTGAAGGATAATATGAGTTTCACCTTTTAAATGGATCTTCACTTTGCACTCTCAAATTCAGTCTTGCACTTTGTAGTATTACATCTCTGCTGTAAGGCTTGCCTACATATCCAGCTGTCTTGTGCGTGCTCTTGTTACGTGCATCTCAAAATATTAGAACTTTCTTTTCTTTGACTTTGATAAATGCAACCTAATTCAAATCCATTTGAAATGTTCTGGCTTTTTCGCAGAACTCATTTTCTGGATGTCATTGTACTGTGTTGGATTCTTGTTTATATGCCTTCATTCTCCGTTGCACCAACCACAAACTACTTGTCTTCCATTCAAGTGACTTTGAGCCTTTCTCAATCACTTTCTCTGTCTCCCCCTATCCCTTCCTCTCTCTTCCCTGTCTCTGTAACCCCAGCCCTTTATTATTTATTCCAGTCTCTGGTCAGCATGTGATCTCTGTATTTCTCACCCTGTTTAAAATTTTCCTCCACATACCTGCACGCATTCTACCCATATGTACCAAATGTCGAGAGGGGATGTTCCTCGACTGTTCATTCAGTTTTATCTTCAAAACATTTTTAAAGCTTTTGCCAGTATATCATGAGGTCTGCATGTAAATGAATGTGGTCTGATACTTGATTTACTGTGGAAAAAAAAGAATTCAAGAAAAATTATTAAAGAATTCAAAAAGTTTCTGGATTAATTAGATCAGGCCTATATAATGTACAGCCTTCTGTGCATTGTTTGATTTGTTCTGGAAGACTGAATTTGCCTCATTTCAGCTGATTAATTCAGCACATATGTTGCATACTGTCAAAGGTAAAAACGGGAACAGTAATTGCAAACACCACCTCATTTACACATCAGTGTTTGACAAGCTTTGGGTTATTAGGATTTGCCAGGCAACTGAGAGCCAGAGGGGCTGCAGATCCTGAATCTGTCTTTTTTCACATTTTGTTCTCCTACTGTTGTGATCTCTCTAGCAGGAAACGATAGGAGGGTGGATAGAGAGGATTCATGAACTTAAGATTAATTTATGGTTTGAGTCCTTTCATGAAGGAAATCCTTAGATGTGGGAGTCCTGAGAGCAGGTTTACAGATGCTGCATTGGGAAGCATCGATAGATAGGGGTAGTGGGCATTTGCAGCAGTTTGTCAGCTAGCAGCATTTATCACTGCTCAGTTGTAGCTAGTTGTATTTATTCCCATAATATATAGGTGTGTGTAAGCCTGCTTTATAAAAGCTGATTACACCTGGTTGAAGGTGGTTTCTCATCTGGTTGTGAGAGGAGGCTTTGATTTGATCTGTTACAGCTGTTATATTTTAGAGGTCTCTGGTGATCCTGTGCGTTCTGATTTAACAGGCAGGCTGTGCGTGCTTCTCTTTCCTCCACCCCCTACCCCAAGAGAATTTCAGCTGTGGATGAATAGTGGCTCTTCTTTGTGGGAGGGTAAAACTGAAGAAGGGGAGCAGAGCTTCTTTGTTACAGTGGTAGAAAGGAACATTCTGGTTATACTGGAGGCAGGAAGGGAAATCCAGGAGTTACAATCAAATGAGATTAACCATCTTGAGCATTCCACGATGATTTGCTTTCTGTATAACTAGTTTAAATAATTCAGATTTTAGAAAAAGGGAGTGTTGTATTCTAAGAGTCCCCCAAATAGCTTGAAATCAGGGAAGGAGCCAGTATCCCTTCTCCCTGCTTTGGCTCATGCTGTCCATTGTAATAGACACAGAGTCCTTCAGGAAGGCTGTGGAGAGACCAGAGTCCCTTTATGCATCTGTTTCTCATAAATCTGCACAATCATAGAAGAAAAACCTTCCTATTTTGGAATCACTTACAATATACTCAGTAAGCTGTCAGATACTTTGGGATTTCTTGGACTTGAGTGTTTGTAAGCTGGGAATGCCCACAAGCTGCAGCAATCCTTGCAGAATTCATTTTTATATTATTGTTATTTGAAGTTGTAGATTGACTTGCAGCTGTAACATAACATTCTCTTCTGAAAGAATGACTACTCTTTTAAAAATCCCTTAAGAAAAATGAGTGGAAATGTGCTGCAAATAAGTCTTTAGATAGGTGCTCTTATATACACGGGCTTTCCTATCGAAGCTTAGGAATGCCAATCAGTTTAGACTTAGAGATGATTCTTGTCTGTGAGAAACTGATACCTGTCTTAATTAAACACTTTTAACGATTTTTAACGGGCAATACCTACTGAATCTGTGTGGCCTAAAGAAAATCACATTGTCTCGGTGAGTAAAATCATAGATTCATCTAGGTTGGAAAAGACCTTCAAGAGTACTAGGTCCAACCATCAGCCATGCCCCCTAGTGCCATGTCTACGTGTCTTTCATACCTCCAGGGATAGGGATTGCACCACTTCCATAAGCAAGCCTCTTCCAATGCCTAACCACCCTCTTCCATGAAGAAATTCTTTCTAATATCCAATCTAAACCATCCCTGGTGCAACTTGAGTGTTCCCTCACATCCTTTAAGTATCTTGTACATTCAAGTCTTCTCAATGAAGGGCAGTTTGTAGAAATGTTGTGGAAATTAGAGGAAAGCAGATGCTTGCGCTTCTATCAGAAAGTCATGTGGTAATCCCTTACACAGCGCCAAAAAGGTTGTTTGTTTTAGTAGAATATAAAACTTGGAGTCAAAGGTATCTGAGGAAACAGATTTTCTACTTCAAACTAGTGAAATTGTTGTTAACAAAAATACAAAGAACACATCTGTGCTGCAGTTTTCATTTCTATGTCAGTCCTCTTTCTGATTTATAGTCTTAAGCCACACATAGAAAAAATACACAGGCTGCATGCTACACACCCAGAAAACCTGTCAGCATTTTTTCTGAAAAAGCAGATCTTTCAGTGGAGGAAGGAAGTTGGCTTTTAAAGCAATTGATACCTGTTAAATCTGAGTATCAAAGTAGGTGGGTCTTTAGCCATAATTTTGCCACTACATTGAAGATTTGTAATGCTCTGGAACTTAACTTCTGGCGAGTTTTCCTTGAAGTGATCCTTTGCATGTAGTTACCTTCAGCAGTGTTGTTGGAAACACTGTATAATTATTACATTCTTGAATGGATTTATCAGAGCAGTCTTCCAAAAAAAATCCTTCTGGACCACATGTGAAAGCCTCTTCAGTTGGCAGGTTACCAGAAGCAGTATTTTGCAAGTCTGCCCATTTTTTCTCTCAAAATTCAAAACAGAAATATATAAAAAGCTTTGTTTTCAATATCTAGGGATGTATTCTTACTCTTTTTTTCTTATTCTATTTGGTATTCTGTTTGGTAGATAAATTAGTTTGTTGTATGAACAATAGTCTTCTCTCTTCAGCTTGCCCCCCACTGAAATCTGTCTTCCCTCTGCCTATTTTAAGAGTATTGTTTGTGTCACTGTAACATAAATTGGTGTAAGCATGAAGCCCTCCTGGGGGAGGGGCATCCTAATAAAAAGCATCCCAGTAGAAATGTACTCGTTACATTCATATACTTCTATTAAGATCCCTTTACTCTCCCCCCAAGAACGCTGAAATCACAGAATTATTCCAAGTAGATCCCTGAACAGACCGAAATTTGCTCTCCTAGTTCGTGCTATTGTGATCCTGCTATTTGCCTTTTTTCCTTCTCTCAGGATCCCGAATGCCACTATCTGATAATCACTGCACCCAAAGATGTTCCTGACCTTCACGTTCCCAACGAATTCTCCTTTCTTCGTGATTATGAAGCCCAGCCAAACACCTCCCCTTGCTAACCTCTCAGTCATCTGTCTCAATAAGTTATCGTTAATGCACTCCAGAAATTTCCTAGATTCCTAGAGACTCAAGGAATTTGTCTACATAATTTCTAGGTCACCTTAATGATTTCTATTGAATTCTGAAGTGGGCATATTGAAATGAGAATTTAGTAAATGCATTTTTTCTCTTCTAGGGGAACGGCCATTTCAGTGCACACTATGTGAAAAGGCTTTTAACCAGAAGAGCGCTCTTCAAGTTCATATGAAAAAGCACACAGGAGAGAGGCCTTACAAATGTGATTACTGCGCAATGGGATTTACGCAGAAAAGCAATATGAAACTCCATATGAAACGGGCTCATGGTTACACTGGTAGGTAGCATAATGGTAACAATGGTGAGTGCAGAAAGCCACGTGGTTCACTAGGAAAGCACAAAATGCTTGCCCTAAGTTACTGAGGGATTAGGCATCAGTAACACCAGTGCTGATGAGCTAATAGTTGAACACAACCCAGAAAGCAGGTTGAAACAGATAGGTTAGCACTTCTGGTTCCCACTTTTTATGCAGAGCTCTATATTGCAAAAGTAGGAAGTTCAAAAACTGTAATAGGAAAACAATGGATTATATTTTTGTGATTTTTTTTCAAATACTGTGTAATGTGTTTATAGAATCTGAGTTAGTTGTATAGTACCTTTTCAAGCAAGATTCCTTTACTCCCAAGGAATAATTCCAAAGTATTTACATTTCTCTTACACTACACGTCCAGTCATACTTACTTTTCTTTTTTATTTTGTTTTTTTTTGGAAGGTCCTGTACAAGAACCTGCTAGCAATCAAGAACAAGAAGGGGAAGATATTAGCCGTGCTCTGAATTTAGAAGAAGTGGTACAAGAATCTTCAAATGAATGGCAAAGTATAGGCAGTGTTTTTCGATGACATCTTAAAATCTGAAAACTAAAAATGTTTTGGGGACTCGAATTTCTCTATAAACAAGCTTTCAGAGAAGAAAAAGATGGATTTTACAATTGAAGCTTCAAGCATTGAAAATATTAACAATAGAATAATATATTATAGTTTTTTTTAATTATTTACAAAAATTGCCTAAAAGAATCATTGTCTTTTTTTTTAAGCTTGTTTAAGAATATTGGGAAAACATCACTTAATCTGTGCAAGTTGTCTGTGAATCAATGAACTCAGGTAATACTGTATACAGTTTCATCTTCTAATTCACAGCCAGTATATCTATTTGAAAAATAAACTGGAACTTCATACCAGAGTAGAATGATTCCCATTTTTAAAGGAGATGAAGAATAACTTAACATCATGGGAAGCTATGAAGATGTTAGCTTCCTTTTTTCCCTCTTGTTTAAAGAAATAATTGAGTTTGGAAACTGTTACAAAGTAGATGCATGCAATATAAATTAGATTTTTGTTTTTACAAGGCATGGGAAAATGCTATATTTCTGTTTTAACTATTTTGAAAATTTGAAAAAAAAAAAATAAATTGCCATAAATTTATGGCTTTTCTTGAGTTAAGCTCTTCAGAGGGCACATGTTCAATTCCGTTCCAACCATGGGGGCAGTTTAGTTCATTGTTAGATTTTACATTAAAATACCTGAGATTTTAACTCAGCAATAATTATTTAAAGAAAATTCAAACTAGAAGAGGTTACAAAGAAATCCTCTTCTATGTTTGCTGTATTGAATCAGCAGGTACATATCCTAGTATCTGTGGAAAGCACAGCCATATACTAAATTCGGGAAATAAACATGCTCTGTTAGCGGCAGTCAGAAAGTGGGTTGCACATTAGGTCACCCATATTATACAAAATTCCCCAGTGCTGTAAACGGTTATTTCAAATCTGTAAATTTCTCATTGTTTTCTTTGTGAATTTGGGAACATGTTACTTTCATATGTTGTTGTTGAACTCATTGTTTCGGCAAAACTACCTAGTTGACTAAGTAATGCTTTGAAAGGTGCCACTTCTTAAGTATATTCATAGCAAAGAAACACTGGAGTAAAAACATAGTCATCTTTTAGACATTCCAAAGACAGAAGCTTTTTTCTTATTTTTACCTTGTTCTGTTGAGTTTTATTTATATGTTACATATATATAGATATATATATGTGTGCTTGTATATATATATTTAAAGTTATATGAGCCTCTGTGTGGCTGATCAGTATATTTTGTAAATACTAATCCCATTTGCAGGAAGTTCATCTTTTCATTTTGCTGCAAGTACTTCTAGATCAGTGGTGGATTCATTGTACTATAATACAGAGCTGGATTTTAATTTACTTTCTGAAAGATAATTGCTCTCAAATCCAGAAAGCCCTTTTTTGTAAATATTGTCTATACTTTGTCTATGATCCAAACTAGTTATTTCGGATTGCTGAATCAAGAAATCACGGTTGTTTTTGATAGGGCATCTCTCAATTCTTTTGTTAACTCTTTGGCATATGTATATAAGTAATATAGTTGGTGACATGAAAATAACACTTTTGTTATGTGGAATATTTAATTCAAAAACATGTTAAATAATATTACTTTTTTCCAAATTCTGCTTTGTGTATTTTTTTAAGCATTTGACTCAGGATTCTTGGAAACTGAAAGCTGTTTAACAGAAGTGTGCCCCTCTCATATTTAACGAGTGTATTTGAAGTCTTCCAGCAGTGCCTTTCCTTCCAGTCAGTGTTGGTGTTTCAGCTGTTTAAGAAGGACGTCTTACAGTTGTTGTCTGCAGGAATACTGACCCCTTCACACGGCCCCCTGTTTACCAATAATAAGATAGATTTTGAAGTTGCACAGTCCTGAAAAAGTTCAAATGGGCTGTGTGATGCATGCCATGTATAAAACATTTCTCCTGCTCTTTCAGAGAACAGTGTATGTGCACAGCAAGGTTTGCTGGAGTTGATTTGTTGCATAGGTGATGATGGTGTCCAGAGGTGGCCGAATACACTTCGACAGAAAACAATTTGCATGTGGTCATGTCCAGATGTAATTCCATCCTTCATACTGGGATTCTTGAACGTACTCTGCCTGTGGTTGCTTTGCAGCAAGTCAAGTGGCAGTGGTTAGCACAAAGAGATGAGAGCGTGAGCTAAAAACAGATCTCATGAGTAAAAGGATGCAGTTTTAAAATGATCACTTCTTCAAGTGTTTTCTTGACAAGAGGCGCAACAAGTGTTTGTTGCAAGTCTTGGAAGTGACAAATCAACAGCATGCGTTATGTAGTCACCTGACACTTCTGAATTCAGTTTGCTTCTCCTTTAGTACTTGCAGTCCTGACAGTTATAGTAAATAGACTTCCTAAAAACATTTTCGTACCATGGTATTTTGTGTGCTTGCCCTACCACCACCCCACCTCCTTGCTGGTGAACTTCAGGAATCCACTCCCAAGTATCCTGATACAGAGGTTTTCATAGCACATGACTTGGTGAGATCGAATTGGAAGCTTTCAGAGCAATATAGCTGATGTTCAGTACAAATACAGGCACTGGAACAAATATGTTAATAATGCTCTTGAAAATCCAAAGCAGACGCATCTTGTTTAGGAACTGGAAAGAACCTTTATTTAGGGACTTTGACGAGTCAGACTGTGTAGTGGGGTAAGGCAAAACAGGGCTTAGGAATGCCGCTGTTCTTTCTGGTTTGTTGTAGTAGTAGGTTTCTGCTTGCCTCAGGCCTTCTGGCATGTGTCTGCTCAAGAATTACTTTTGGTTTATGTCTTTATGTCCGTTCCCTCAGTACAAGAAATGACAAACTCCTAGTGTTGGTTCTCCATTCTTACCAGAAAAAGCTTTTTTTCATTAGTCACATAGCCATATAAATTGCTGTTTTGTCAGCAAAGCTACTGTTGAGTAATTAAAAAGAAAGATTTCACTCTAAGTTTTAGTCTCACAAGACTTGTGTTGGTAAAATACTGTTTTAAATTACTGTACCTTGTCTTGCTATATCAAGTAAACAAAGACACTTCTAGCCTCTGAAAAAGGTTACTGGGGAGAAGAGTGGTGAAGGGAAGGAAGAAGCTTTAGCTGAGATCTGTAGCTGTACAGTGCAGTATTCCAAAAGATCTCTCATTTTTTACCTTAAATATTCTTTACCATTTTTGAAGAATTCTTTAAAAATTAAATTGAGTTTTTACGTGCTCAGTTCAAGGAAGACACTTTGTGCTATCCTTGTCTGCAAAGGGCAGGATTTAATTGCCTATACATAGGCATTTTATGCCTTGCAACATCCCCCTGGTCTTTAGCTGCCACTGCAGAGACACTGGTCTCCCATAAATCCTGTGTCATATTTGTCAGCCTTATGGGCCACATTATGTCACCAGGAATGTCACTAGAAGCTTGTGAACAGGCAAGTGAGTCCTGCCCAAAGTGTCGTTTTCCAGTGTCTTAATTCTTAATAAACCTCAGGGAAAATAATCTTGTGTACACAATGGATGTTATAAAAGACAAAAATTGGGCCAAGTTTCATTACAAGTTGATTACTTTATTTCAATAATGAATATTTTTAAAAGCTTTGTTCCTATAAGAACAATACGTGTTCAAATTAAATCAACTATTACGTCGCGGAGTATACGTCTGAATGAAGCTACAGTAGAAAAATACACATAGCAAACAATGCAGGTAACAGAAGATGTAACGCGTGTATACGCTTAATAATTTCGGTGGCTTTGTTCTCTTTAATCTCTAAGTATTTTCTATACTCTCATCTTCCACTGCTTTGTATTAATAGACACTAAATAGAAACCTAAAATAGATCTAGATGTGAAATGGAATTAACATACACGTTTATAGGTGACTTTTACTGGGTACTTATAGATGCAGTTTCAACCTGGGAAGTATTAACTGTACTCTACAACACATAGGCTAAAACTAAAAAAAGAAAAGAATTAATTAAGACACTTAGATGATAGCTTGAAGGAATGGTAAGTTTAAGTAATAAAACAGTGCAATTCAGAAGAGCCTTGTATTTCTCTATGTGGCTGGAAATACCATCACCACACGTTCATTTTAGTTATTTGTGAACAATTAGTATCTAAATCTAACTTAGCTATAATTTATTTCTATAAGGCAACTACAGTACAACAGTTAAACGTTCACAGTAGTTTTACTATGAGTTGGCTTTGGTGCACTGCCCCGAACAGGCATCCAGGTGTTATTCAGGCAAAAGCTGAGCCAACTAAACCCAACACTGCTGCAATACCAAGAACTGGATTTGAAATTATATCGTGAGATGTGCAGGACTATCTGAGATACCAGTACTGAAGGGCTCTCTTTCAGAAATTAGACTTATTTATGTATATGTTTCTTTACTTACTTATTTTACTGCAAAGTTAATGCTGCTGCAGCAGAGTTCGTGTGGAGCAACAGTGACGTCCAGTGGTCACATGTGCGATCTTAGATGTTTCGTTGCTGGGAATATCCCTTGTTTCTTAACATTAGTCTAACTCAAATTTGAAATCCTCTTTCTCTCCCTCATCTGCTCTTAATTCTAATGGTTTGGATGCGACGAGCGATTTTTGGTATGGAAAGCATTTCCTTATTACAGTTGCTCTGCATCGTATTGATTCTACAACATCTGCCCCCTCCCACATTTCACATACCTTGAACTCCCAATGTTTGGTAAACCTTTCCATGACTGCCTAATCCTGTTATGAAAATAAATTATTCTGTGAGTGAGAGAAGGAAGATTAAAAAAATAAAAAAAAATAAAAAATCCCAAATTAAAAAAATGTATTTGGATAAACAGTCCTTACAACTTCTGCACATGGTGGATTTTTTTTTTTTTTTTTTTTACAGCAGTGTCTCAGAAATTCCTTAACAGCAGTGCTCAGTATCCAAGACGTTAGCTCTTTATTTGCAGTTCTGGTGTTCAGTAAAATGAAACCAGTTGACTCGAGCTCAAATTAAGGGCATGGGAGAAATAATGAAGTCCAGCGTACAGTTAGGGCATCCTGAAGAAAAATGAGTAAAGTCAAGAGGTCTTGTTACTTCACATAAAATAAGGAAAACTTGTAGTAAAGCTACTCTGTGTGTTCCTTTCATTCAACTGTTGGTCAGGGATTGCCAATAGAATTTTGTGTAATCTACTGCATGCAGAACCTAATTGGCGTTAAGTAATGGATTGCATCTAACTAGGTAATTCTCGCAGTTGTTATTAAGGCCGTTATGTTAGGAAGCAGAGTACGTGATCCTTGAGTGGCATCTTAGAGCTTCAGCGCCTCGCAACTGGTGAACCAGACCGCGATCCAGGTCGGGAGCCAGAGCCTCCCTGTGGAAGGAAGAGCAAAGTGAAATTAAAAGGTACTGGATATTTAGGGCTGTGCGTTTAAAAGCATCAGTCTGTAATGCGGTAAAATTATAAATATCTAGTGATGATAATAATGACATTGCAATGACCTCTAGTATATTTTTGAATCTTATTTGAATTTTCACTTGAAAAAGATGATTGCTTTTCATATATTTTCACATAGGATTAATTTGTTCTCATTAAATTTCTTATACAGGGCTAGGCAGACTCTCATGGATCATTTGTAAATGAGTGTTCTTGTTCAGGCCTTGCTTATGAAAGCAATTTATTTATTTGGACATCTTAGAATGTTTCATTTTCGTCCTCTCTTGTCACTCCAAGGAGAGGGAGACTACTGCCTCTTAATGGCTAGGCCCTAAGTTGAATATATGCTTTAAAAAATAAACAATAATAATTAAAAAATCAACACACAAATCCAGACCTTGCATACAAGTTGAAATGTAATCAATTTATTGGGGTAAGGTCTTAAAGTATTCAGTTTTATCAACATCAGTCTTGCATGGAAGACAAAAATAAGAAAAGATGAAGGGCTGAAAACTGACCTATTCTTACAAATAAGAAAGCATCAGAATAGGAAAAAAGATTTGCTCAGAAAAGCTGTGGAAGCCCCATCCCTGTAGGTGTTCAAGACAAGGTTGGATGGGGCTTTGGCCAACCTGGTCTAGTGGGAGGTGTCCCTGCCCATGGCAGGGGGTTGGAACTGGATAGCCTTTAAGGTCCCTTGCAACCCAAGCCATTCTGTGGTAACTCTCAGTCTTTGGGTGTATTTGTGACAATTCATAAATTTTAAAAAAGCCCTAAAGCAGTTTTATGGCAAAGCTGATTGAAGCTAGAAGGTTTGACATTTCTTTCTTTGTCATTTATTTCAATATAAGTTTAGGCTGATTGGGTATCTTTTCCCATCAAACTGCAACAGAAGAATTCCTACTACCTCCTTGAAGTTTTCCAGCTCTCACTTGGTGCTGCATGTGATGCAGCTTTACAGTGAAAGAGAACAACGCTAAGCCATGGAAGAGCAAAAAATGTATTTTTTACTACAGGTGAAGGTTTTGTCATGCTCTCTGTTGGAGAGTAGGAGTTTGAGATGATCAGCTCTGCTAATGGTACTTCGGACCTTCTATCTAGAAGTTAAGATTACTGCTGATCATGTTCTTCATGTCAGAATAGTGTGTTGCGATTTGTTACAAGTGAGTGCTTTACTACCTCTGAGGAACCTCTTGGTTAAAGCAGTGGCATATGGATATGATATGCTTTTCATATTTCTTTTACTGTATATAGAGTGTAAAAAAAAATTCTGGGCTATGTTCTGCTGCCATGCTCTAGACTTGCACCAGATAGAAACTTACATAGTATGAATATTTCTTTTGGAGATTTACAGAGGTAAAAATAAGGCTTAACTGTTTGTGTTTTGTTTGTTTGCTTGCTTGCTTTAAAGTAATAGATTGGTATCTCTCTGTTTTAGGAGTTGGGAATGTTAACTACAAAAATAGCTAAACAAGTTCATTCTGCTTCAAGTATCTACTCAGCTTGATTTTAAGTGTATATTCAAGGATAATCTAAGTATTTCATTTCTTTTTCTGATGATTCAATTTGAAAAACTGAAATATTCTACATTTTCACGTCTTTGCTGTCAAGAAAAATAAAACAAAATACATTTACCTGAAGCCTAACATCTTGTCAAAGTGTTTACCTATTTATGAGGTGATTTAAGAAGACAAATTTATTTGAGAATATCTGACAGACAGACATGCTATGCAAGACCAAAGAGATATGAGAGTATCATGTACGTATATCAGCAGCTCGCTAGGAAAAGTTTAGAGGGATGAGCAAATGTGCAGTGTTGATTGTTCCAGTATGGCTTCCAACATCTAGAAATAATGAAACATACTGACTCTTGGATATTGTAATCTTAATAATCAATGTATTTTATTTTTTACTACTTTTCCCAGTGTTTTTAAAGTTATATATTACATATTGCTGGCATCCACATCTGTGATGGTAAGTTCCAAAGCTGAATTGGATGTTTTGTGAAAAATGTAATTTGGATGCTTAACATATGCAAAAAGAAATAATAAGTTGATTTGAGGCCTCTAACTGTTGTTTTAATGATACATCTAGGATTAGGCTTTTCTCCATTTATCTTACTTGCATATACATATAAACGTATATTTATTTATTTTTCTGATTTAAACTGCAATTCAATTCCTATTTCTATTGGTAGCTTGATCAGCACCCGTAAATCCTCGTGCCTGGCTTTTTTCCTGCTCTGTTTTCATTTATTAGCACTGGAGGGTGCTGCGTGGTGTCTCAGAGTAATGAATTGGCTAGATTAAAGATGATCTTGATGAAATGGTTTTTATTTTTTTTTTTTAACATTACGGTTTTCTAATTTGCCTGTGTGGTTTTGCAAGTCCCTGTGCCAACATTGTAGGAGTTCTGGGTAGGTAACCTGGGGTGGGAACAAGCAGGGACTGCCCGAGTTGTTTTTGCATCTGTACCAAGTATTTGTGAAACTATGTCCTAGACTTCATTCTGCAGAGTATCAGTGGGCTTTTGTTTTCAGTACCCTAAATAAAGCCTGCTGCTGCTGAGAAATTGTTACCTTAATCACCTTCTGAGTCTCAGATCAGTTGTGAGTTCCCTAATAACAGATCCTGGTGCAGCTCTCTGTGTGGCTTTGTGGACTTACCTTCTTTCCCTGGTGGTAACTGGGAGTTTGTTTCTACCTTTGGTTCCTATCCTGTAAGTATTTACTAAGCCATGAGATAACCTTCTGTTTTATCCATGAATACCTAGCTCCTTCAGAAGCTTTAAGGAAATGTGGTTTCAAATATGGCAGGTTCTGGAGAAGGCTGGCTTCTCTTTTTCCTCGACTCAATTTTTCATACATATAGTAAGTTCAGTTGTACTTTACCAGTTTAAAGATTTTGGAAAGAGTGCCCTGGCCCTCATGATAGGATCCCTTATGTCCCTTGTGAGCAGATTTATGCTCATAGAATTTTCCGCTTCCTCCGTATCCTGGCTTGTGTCCTTCACCACCCTGCAAAGAAAGATTTTTGTAGGTATTGCAAATTAACATGTACAAAGTAGCATATATTCACCTAGTAATATTTCTTTGTCATCACTGAAATGCAGTACTTGAATGAGAACCATAAAGGTGTTGGAATAAAATAACCTCTTAAGTAGCAAGCCAGGATGAAGGAAAATATTAGGAGATTATCTGAATATACTTAAATCTGAGGGAAGCACCAATCTGTAAAAGAAGAATTAATAATCAAAAATGGATGCTCAGGATGTTAACCTGCATGGCAAAACTTAAAAAGTTTGAACTTTTACAAGATCTGGGAAGGCTAACGCATCAAGTAAACTGGTGGTCTACTGATGGTGAAAGAAATGGTTAACAGCATGAAGGCTTTAATGTTTTTCGTCTTAAAATGTACATGTTCCTCTCCTAACAAAACCAAACCTGTGGTAGAGAAGTAGAATTGAATTAGCTGTGATGACTGTAGGAAGAACTTGTCTAATAACTGTTTAGGCAGGTCTCTCCTTACTGAAAGGCGTTGTGAGGAAAGGTAAGACAAAATACTTGAATTAGTGACAGAGTTAGTTTTGCTGTGTGAGGACAGCTGGAACCATGGGGCAGCTTCCTGTCTTGTCCCAGCCCCCTCTCCTATTTTTGTCATTCCCATGAAAAGAAAAATGCAGCTGATGAGTCGTCCGGGAATCTTTAAAAGAGGGGAGCTTTGCCATGCATTGAGTTTGCTCCCGTTGTGCTAAAGCAAAAGAAGTTATCGCTGCAAGGCCGTCAAGCTGTTGGGTAAGAGCAAGCGGCGTGATTACCGTCTTAAAGTGCTGTGGGAGGAGGGAGGAAAGTGGAACAGGAAAAGCAAAATAGCAAAATTGAGACAAAACAAAATTATCACGTTGCTGCAGCAGCTTGAGGCAGTGGAGCAAGATATGCTTTGGCCTGGTAAATAAAATGGCTTTTACAGCAAGCACGTTCATCACCTACCCAGCTAAATCTGGTGAGGGATAATCCTCTTCCCTGTACATGTAAGAAACAGAAACAATGGCATGTTGATCATTGTGGAACGTAACATCTGCACGTGTGATGCACAGATGGTGGTGGAAATGCAGTAAAGATAACGAAATACTGGCTGGATAACAAAGCATCGGTTGAAATCAGCAGTCTATGTACTGTCATTCCATAAAAATTAAAAAGGCAAAATTCTCAATCAAAATTAGAGGAGCTTCCTTCACAAGCCGTGGTTTGTCAGGCCTGGCTACTTCAGGAGCCACTGGAGCTTAGAACATGTAGGGACAGTTCCTGTGGGGTGAGGCTTGTCTGAAAGCTTTACCCACTGTTGGGTATCTTGTATATTACACAATGAAATCCCAACAGAATTGGGCTGTAAAGATGCCTTGTGGGACTGCACTTGGCTCAGTGCTGTGCAGCAAATCAGCCAGTGCATGAGGAAGAGAACCACGACTCTTCTGTCTTAGTCCCTTGCTTTAGATATTCCCAAAGATAGCTCCTGATTTTAATTTAATACTGATGGAGAAAACAAATGAGGCCAACAGCTGAATGGGCATAAACGAGCCTACTAAAAATCTCCGGTGTTGCACGAGGCTCTGCAAACACTCACCTTTGCTTGCATTGGAGGAGGGGTGCGGGGTGAGACCTAAAAACCAACACAAAACAAAATTATAAAACCATGGCAACAGCAAGTGTAGGTACCCATCAAGCCTTTTGCATATTATCTGAGATATTAGACCTTAGTATTAGTTCTTGTTTAATTTTGTTGTGCTCTTTATTGCCATAGCTGTTTTTAAACAAAAGGCATGTCTAAACACACCCCGTGCCAAAGACCTTGCACAAAGACCGTGCACAAGCCTTGTAAATTTTGAAATTGTATAATTGTAATCACTGTTGTTGAAATTTGGCTGTGCTAATCAAGGGCTCACCCACTTTTGTGTAGCATTTCAGTGCTGTTTGTGTTTCCCAGTAAAATTATATTTGTATCGGATTGCATGGTTAGCTCTAAAGCACGAAACAACTCACGAGTATCCACATAGAGGCTAATGACTGTGGGTTATTTGGTTACTGACGGTTCACGAAGAAAACCTCTCATTCTAGTACGTAACAGGAAGAGATGAGACTTACAATGTTCTTGAAGAAGTGGACTACGGGGTTGTCATCACCAGGCCGGCCGTGCTGAGATCTCTGGGGGATGGACCCTACGTGGCTGGCCCTGGCTGCGTGTATATCCTGCAAAGCAGAATAGGCATAGCGCCAAGTCAGCGAGGAGGGGAGGGCAGCGGGCAAGTGTGTGAAGGGAAGACTCGTCTTCACCAGCAGAGAACAAAGGAGAAAAATGCCTCAGCAGCCTGCAGGGACTGCAATTTGAAGTTGTCAGTGCTGTGAAGGAACAACTGTAATACACTGGCAAGTGCACTGTATGTACGTGTGTATACATATATGTTATGCGTATGTATAGATACAGGTGTACATGTTTTTCACATTACAGCCCAGTGTGGAATTAAATCTGTTACGGGACAGTTCTGATAGCAGAAACTTTACAAATTTATAAGTAGGATCATAGAAGGTAATTTTAGAAACAAAACCTGAGGAAAGGAGATGCTGGATCACTTGTGAGAGCACGAACGGGCTGTATCTCATTTTCGCAGATTTCAGTGACTACGTAGCACTGGTGAATTGCAAGAGCAACTTGTTTTAGAATGAAGGAATTAAATGAGACTGACAATACTTTCAATTTTCAGTAGTGCTACTGTAGCTATACAGAAAAGTCCACTAAGGGAAGGCATAAGGACACAAATAATATTGTGAAGAGTGAATGAACACCTTGACAGGTGCTTCGAGCACGACGCATCTGCTGCGGTGAAAATAGCATTAAAAAAACTGTAAGAAGTTATTGTTATATGGATGCAATATGACTAAGCTTAAAAAAGCTGTTACATATGTCTGTCCCAAATGACGACTGTCAGTCCATCAGTGTAAATGTAGAGGGACAGTGCCTCACTTTGAGAGAAACAGTTCCTAAGCATATGCAGTAGGGAACAGAGAAGGTAGGAGAGAATAAAAATAACATTAGTGCAGCAATGGTTCTCTCGGTATAATGAATTCTATGCAAATACAATGACATTAATAGCATCAGGTGGATACTAAAAGATTTCTTTGGCTTCTATATATGAAATATAAATATGTAGTGAGACAGCCACTCACATAAACACTTAGTTGTCCAAAGTGAATGGACATTTGGCTATAATAATATGAGTAGTTATTTAAAATACACTTTATTTTCATCACATATAGGGAAAACATTGATCAATTTGCCAAGGGAAAAAAAAAATTAGTCTTATTGTTGGAGCAGGACTCCTAATTTGTGAATGGTTTGATGAATTTTGGGAAAAAAGTTGGCAGCTGTAGAACAGATTTTCAAAGGTTTGAAGGATGTTTTTGGACTCTGATTGCCTAGTGATATCAGAAGCTTTCAGAGCAACCCTGCCTGTGTAGCCAGTTCTCAGCAGTAGTAGCTTGAGGCAGAGATTTATTTCCCTGTGCTTAGATCCATGGATAAAAAGTCCCACCGAGCTACCTAATGTTACTGTTCAAAGCTACTGAATGGAAGTTTTATTTTTAAATGAGTGGAGGCAGGTCTTGTGACTCTATGTGAATGAAATGTATTTATCCTATGTTGGATCCTCTGAAATGAGAGTCAGACGAGCGGTGCCTTTTAAGTTGTGTGTTTCTTAGGAGAAATGAACGTCAGATTGTTTAGGAGATTCATTTCCTTAGGACACAAACAAGCAGAAGCAGAGAAGTTCAGCTGGTATTGATCAGCATATTTTATTTTTTATTTATTTTATTTTTTATTTTTGGCATGCTGATGATATCTATAGATTACTATTTAAAAAGCAGAAATTTCTGAACTTTATTGGGTCTCTGGGATTTTCATGGTGCCAGGCAGGCAGTCCTGCCTATGCTTCTGCAGCAGTTTCCATTCTGCAGCTAGTCCCAACATTGCCAAAATACCTCAAGTTGCCATCATGAGGAAGAGGGAGCCAGTAAGGTATCAACATGTTGCATGTTTGGAACCAAGTTACTTCTGCCATGTTTTGCATTTTAAATCTATATTTAAAGAAAGCCTCTGAAACTGGTTGGCTGCATTGTCCTTATGATAAATGCCCTGATCCGTGTTCTGGTGCACTTCTCCTTCGGCAGTGTTGCAGGTGACAATTCCTGTCCTAGCGGCAGGTTGCTGTCTATCCATGAGACTCTGACAGTACATGAAGTGGAACAAAATTAAATTAGTTTTTGCATGGAAGTAGCTGCAGTTCTGCAGCAGGCTGTGGATTACCACCAGGCGGTAGCACGTGTTGTATGGATTGCTGTCAGGCAGCAGCAAGTCTGACAACATTAAGGATGTTTCTGTATGAATTTATGGTGTTTCCCCCTTGTACAAATTATGTGCTTTTTGCTCATGTGATTTCACCTGCAGACAGAATCTTCCAGTATTCTAAGTCTGTGGCATGTGATTATGCGTTTCCCTTTGATTTATGAGCAGTTGGACTTGCTCTTCCACTTGTAGTGTGTGCTTTCAGTTTTTGGAGTCCTGAGGGGGAGAGGGGAAAATCCTTTTTATTTTTAATTGCTCGTATACATGAGTTACAAAAATTATTTCCCTCAGAAAAGTAATAACTGATATCAAGTGTTAAAAGTTAAATTTGAATGGATTCATGCAATACTTTGCTGAACGGAAGATAACACAAATCTGGTTTATTGTGCTAGGTTAGGCTACTGAGCTTTTGTTTTGTAACTGGAATTGTTTTGAATGAGCTAACCGAGTCATTGGTTGTTTCATTACTACATTCAGGAGACCACCATTTGCCTTTAAATGTGCTTTAAGTGCTTGGGGGAAAAAAAAAAAAAAAAAAAAAAAAAGGGAAAAGAACCACCAAAGCCTTAACTTTAAAACCTAATAGGGATAAAGCAGCACAAACACCTTTTAGCTCACCTAGCAGTGCCCCACAGCTGCAGAGGTTCATCTGTGCCATTGTAATTTCTGGGGCAACTGAATGGTTTGTGGTGAACAGCAAGCAGTCATGCTTTCCAAATAACATACAGGGCAGAGGAAGGAGAACACATCTTTCTACTGCTCCCAGTTCACTTTTGTTTGACAGCTAAGTCAACTTGGCTACATATGACCCAAAAAAGCCATAGAGGAAAGATCCCTTACTCTGAATAATCTTAATTATTTTACAGTATTTGCCAGTATTGGATACTTAGACTGCATCTGGGAGATCTGAGGACACAGGCACAGTTTGCAACTTCATTGTGGAATTAAGTTTAAGGATTAGTAAGGTAAACACGAATACTTAAATATATCCAAATGCCCACAGTTATTCTGTCACCAAACAATTCAATATTGATATGCTTTGCAGCTCTTTCTGGTGATGCACTGGGAAGAATCTATATGTAATTCTGCTTGGGCTCCATTTTGGCTTTGGTGCAAGATTATTCCATTTCTAATTGCAGCAAAGACACCTGAGATGTGATCTTCAGTTTTCTAATACAGTAGACCTAACCAATTCTCTTGGTATTTTCCATGGCACTTTATAATTGCTAAGGAGTGTTATTGCCTGTACTCTACAGAGATTAGAGGGAGGGGTCTTGGGATTTTTGATAAATGGAGTGTGGGAGCCTTTTGTTCTGAACATTTGTACACTGGGTTTGATAATCCTGTTTTGTGATATATTCATCCAATTTGAGAGTGGTAGGATTTAGGAGATTAAATTCATTTTCATTTAAAACAATTGCAATTAAGTATTCTACATCTCCCTCTTGATTTTACCTTCAGATACAATGATGAATGTTAAATATGTTGTTAAGCAGAAGCAAACATTTTTTTAGTGACCCTATGAAATACATCTCCGACCTTGCTTGGTATAAACATGGTATGTTAGATCTTGCAGTTCATACTTACTAGGGGTGATTTTGAAAGCTCTAAAACCTCTTCTTCTCCATAAGAGGATAGCTTATAAGTAGGGATTGCATATACATATAAAGATAAACCTAAAACTTGTAATTTCCAATCAGTTGATAACATGTTTTAGTCACAATAGCATTAAGAGCTTTTGGTTTTGGAGTACTGAATTTATAGTTCTTCAAATCTCTTTCAGTATCATTAATACATATTTTTTGTTGTCTCTTTTTGTGAGATTAAAATTTAAAGAACATTCCATATGTAATGGAAAAATTGAGATGCATCCCAAACATGTAAAAATAGCTGATTTCAAATGTAACTAAGCCTAGTAAGCATTTCTGACATTAACGGGAATGAAAAGCAATGGGTGCTTATCGTGGGTTCGATGGGTTTCATGGCTTTCAGTGGGTTGCCTTCAAAAATTATCTTCACAAGATCACTGTGCTTGAATAATAAATCATACAAAATCTACAAATTTCAAATTGATAAATCTATAGAAAGTACCTATAGATTGCTGTCTAAAACCAAACTGTTCTGCAACCTACAGGAAATAATGCTTAACCCCACGAAGAAATTTGCAGCAGCACAGGTGGAATAAAACCACCTCTCAGTGATAAATACAGCTCACGGTAGTTTGTTTGAAGAACAAGGTGAAAGAACAAGAGGCCATTTGTAAGCCACTCAGCTAATTCTGTGTTAGCACTTGAAAGGCATTTTGCATTCAAAGTCTCTCTGAGTGCAAGGGAGTGGATATTCAGCTCTGTAGTTAGAACTGTTTCCAGACAATCTTTGGAATGGGAGTGGAGGGACGCATCCTTTCAATGAATGTCTCTACTTTTCTCTTTTAAAAATTTACTATGTCAAGTTTAAGTAGAGCAATCAAGGGCAAATTGACAAGTGCTTTTATACAGGATTTGCTTCATCTCAGAATTCAGAGGTGTTTTGTGCGTGGGCCTTGGTGCTCCTGAGCTCAGCTGACATTGTTTCCTTAGGGCTCTTCACAACTTACTGATCTGTATCTGTAGGTGATGGGAATGCTGACTTCTTCCCCACATGCCGGTCCAAAGGTGATGTTATGAATGCTTATCTAACTTAGGAGACTTTTCTAATCTCTTTAGAACAGATGAGCCATGCATCTTTGTAATGGCACTGTTAATTTTGAGCAGAAAGTAAGACGGAAACAAAACCGCTTGCTCAAAGGGACAGAGCAGGGCAGTAGGGAGAGAGGGACTGAGAGTCCAGGAGGTTCTGGCTTCCAGTTGTGTGCTGAGATCAGTAATATACTCCTGGCCTTGAAACAGGTGGTGAAAAGAAAGAGGAGGTGCTGTAGCAGAAAGATGGGAACGAAAAGCACTGGAGGCAAGACCAGAGATGCCTGACAAGAAACCCAAATGTAATGCAGTGACAGCACAAAGAAGGAAGCAACGGAGAACGCTCCATCAAGAGAGGTAAGGGATCATCCGTAATCCCAAACCACATTTCTCCAAAACCTTCTTACTCCTTAGTGCCTTGATGACTGTGGTTCACAAATTAGAAGGTGACAGTAAGGAATTATTAGGGGGAAGAATAAAGAAAGAGACTCTTGATAGTGTTTTAGGATAATGGCTTGTTTTAAGATAGGTCCCGAGTGAGAGGCTGGTCCTGTCATACCTTCTTGTTTTCTCTCTGTTTATTTTATTCCGCTGTTGTGACACTTGATAAGAGGTTTCATCATCAAAAAACAATGCTTTCATTTACCTTTGCTTTTTCTGAAGCATTTCTCTGCTTAGATTAGTCACTTTATTCAAATATTTTTCACAGCAGAGGCTCTTCATCTGCTTGGGCATAGTCTCTGGTGCATTTTTCAATACTGTCCCCTGCTGTTTTTACGGGGACCCCATTGAAAGGCCTGATGCCCAGTACTTTCATACCATCAAGAAGCTCATAAGATAAACATGATGATGTTGATTATTTGGAAAACAAAACTGTACCAGGAATATCCCATCGCTTTATAGCTGCTTACCAGAAGAAAAAAAAAGAAAAGAAAAGAAAAGAAAAAGGTTACGGCCCCAGAGGGGAAAAACATTACAGCCCTGAGTCAAGGTAAAAATGGTGCTGTACTAAAAAAATTATTTCTCAAAACATGCATTTCAGCTTTCAGGTTGCTAACACAAGAGTTATATCCACACCCCCACCTTAAAAGAGTTCTCATATTTGAAGGACTTGGTCAAATGTTGTTTCTTTTCTGCCTATAATAGTTAAGAAAATAACAAGCCCAGGTTGGCTGCAGGTTGTAACATGTATTACTGCTGATATCAGCATAATGTAAAGGGAGCATATAATAGTAAGGAGAGTCGACTATTATGAAGTAATTAGACTTGGCATGGTTAATAGCTTATTTCTTTGAAACAAATACTATCAGAGGTAAAATTTCCAGTGGTGTAGACTATAAAATGAGGAGGGAGGGAAAAAAGAAATCACTAAAATCCTGAAGCTTTTACTGCCTCCAAGGCATGTTAATTGTATGAAGTGTCAGAAATGAAAAAGTAAATGCATTATGAATGAAAGGCAAAATGGTGCTAAGGCTCATTCTGGGTCTCCAGCAGAAATTCAGAGTGCTTTGGGCATATTTTTTTTTTTTTAATTGCTTCACATAAGGTCCAATAAAAGCATCCAAAACAGCAGTGAAAGATTTTGTGTAGCTCAGTGATGGAACCCAGTAGCGTTAAAGTGAAATGAGTAACTGTACATGCCTAACTAGACACCATTTCAGGAACTACGCAAAATGTTTTGCATCAGTACATAAAGCAAAAGCCAGCATTTGGTGCTAATGATGTGTGATGATGGTGGTACAAAACAAAGTCAGGAAAAAACAATCTTTAACTTTTTTTTTTTTTTTTTTTCTCTGTTTTCTATCAGAGAGCATTTACTACTCTGCAATCTCAAAATAGCTAAAGTACAGAAAAATCTCTAATCACTGTAGGATGGAAAGTGCTAAGGATAACAGATCATGATTTGCAAGGAATCAAGCTTAACACATGATAAAAGAAAAACACTGTAATGGATTTAACTATAGAGAAATTTATTTGTAAATTTGGCTCAGCTGTAGAGAGGTAAGCATAGTGAGAAAAATGTAACATTAGGTAGAGAAAAGCCTTAAACTAAACTTTGAACACGTTCATTTGACCTGTGTCTGAGTTTCTGGTTTCCTCCCTGCCCTTCCCACTTGTTAAAACAACAAGCACAAAAGCCCCAACATCTCTTGGGTGTATTATCATAGTAAAACCAAAGCCAGACCTTACTCTCAACTGTGCTGTGGTACCGTGCAGTTGAAAACCAGAGGAACTGCTGCAGAATAAATAATGCCAGTTCCTACAAAAGCTGCCATTGCCACCTCTCTGGTGGCCACGCTAAGGCCTGGTGGAAGTGTAGCAGCAAACCCATATGGGCACTAAAATAAATTATCAGTGATCTTCTTGAGGGTGACCTATTATCTCTTTCTCAAACAGATCATTATAATGTCATGCTGGTGGAGAGAATTCCCAGGAGCAAGCTAGGAAAGACTGAAATGGAAGGTACAGGTTGAAATTTAACAAAAAAGGAAAATCTTTTGCTGTAGAATGACCAAACCCAGTAATTTTAAAATGCTTTTGTTGATTTGCTAGTATTTTAGCCTGAGCAAATAATTAAATACATTTCCGAATTTGAAGGGGAAAAATAAGATAAGATATACTAAAAGCAGTTATGTACATAGGTTTTTCCTGTAGATCCAGCCACAATTTCCCTGCAAATTCTGTGGGCCCTGACTGCTTTGTCCCACCTGTAACTGAACTCTGCCTGTACCTGCAGTTAGCCCAGACGTGAAACATCACTAATACTCTGCCAACAATTAGTGCTCACTCTCAGCATCTCACCTAAACTAGTTTGACTTCCAAATTTCTCTTATGAAGTACATAGTTTCAAGCAGTAATTTCCTTATTTTTTTCCTTAAAATGTAAGAGATTAGTGCATTCAATAATGTGTTAAATGTTAAGCATGTATAACATATATGGGCTGTACGTGTGTTAAGAGATGTTAAAATGAGTCATATATGATGGCTCCTTAACCTTTCCTTGTCGAGTGATAGGTGGTACTTACCTGTTGATACTTGCTTGTTTTGTGCAAGTTACTGTATTTATTTGTTTAAAACAAACAATTCGAAAGTGCTCAGAGGCCGACCTTACAAGTTAAATGAACTTTAATGAAACTGATGGTTTTGACACACCGACTCATTTTTAGGTCATTCAGCATCCATTACTACCTGCTATGAAAAAGAAAAGCCAGATTCAGTTCCCATCACTGTAATGTGAGAGCACCTGATGTAGCAGCTTCAGCTATTTATAAGGACATGTTCACATTTTAAAAGGTAAATTTAATTCATTCATCAAATATACTGTGTGTCTTTCCACAAAAATCAATGAAGTTTCTTTTAATTATCTCATTATGCCATCAAGTACTATGTAGTTTGTTGTGACTTCTGTTAATGTATTAAAAGTATGTAAAAGAAATTAAATCATTAGTACGCCGGTTTTGTCATGTAAACAGTTTAATGAATACATAAACAAAGCACATATAAAGCAAGAGATTAAAACAAAATCGTTACAATCACCATAAACTATATCAAAAACTTTTACAAGCATATTGCTTGCACAGCAGGTTTTACAAAACCAGTGTATCATGAGCAATACCACTCCCTGAAAACCAAGACCAGGAAATAAAAGATCACAGTATTTACTCAAAGCACATCATATACTAGTCCAACTAGCATTGCTTTAAATTCTTGTCAACAACTATACGGTGCTGTAGAATACATTAAAGCTTGCATGAAAAAACTGTGGATTGAGTTCAAGTGCAATAAGAAAAGAAGTATGGGTATTCTGGTGATTACATAGGTCCGTGTTGTTATTTGAAACCCCGGTTCCTAAATCTTTTGCTTTTGCAGCTTTACCAAAACCTTTTTTGTAGGTCCCCATCACAGCCATTGTGCAGACTGCTTAACTCTGGCATAGGGTTTGGAAATGAAGTTTCCAAAATGCTGATCCTACCCCTGGTTCTGCTCAGCTAGGTAAGTACTCCAGATACTTCGTGGCTGCAGGAAGGGAAATCCCTGTGGCTGCCTCCCATATTCCTTGTACCCAAACACATATCTTGGGAAAGAAATACAGGTGCAAGGCTTCATCCAGGCTACAGGATGACTTTACAAGATTACACAGGAAACTGAAGTTAATACAAGAGAAGAAAAGTGGATTTAATCTTTCACTGGCTGGCTTTGGCCTATTATCTACCGTCATTCACGATAATTTGGTCGGTTGCATTTGTCCCAATTGCAGTGTAAAGTTTAGTATGTTAATGAACATTGTTAAATCATGACAGAAAAGTTTTTGTTTCATAATTAAGACTTCAGTAAGAAAAAAAATCATGAAGAAAAATTACAAAAGCATAACCAACTTATTTAGTTGCAGTAGTTCCCGTAAGAGAAACAAGACCGTACTCAGCACATACTGAAGCAGAATACAGGTTTAATACCTAAGAGGCATAAGGGAGATTTGATCATTTTAACAAACTTGCTCAAACACTTTGCAGATGTAATCTATAAAGATTGGAAGGGATGTAATTTATAGTTATGCTGTTGTGCTGCATGCTTCTTAAAGTGTCTGCGCTGCAGTTTTTTTCTCGCCCTTTTAACATCTTCTTTAATACAATTAAAATTAAGCTGTGTGCAAAAATAGCTTTGCTTGGAATATTCTACCTTAAAAAAATTCTTGGAAGTACAAAATTCAAGCTGCTTTTGGTTGAGTCTGCTATCAAAATCTTGATGAGGCAGGGGGTGGAGGGGACAATGGCAAATGCATTCGCTGCCCCGTAGAGGAGAAAGTATTTCTGTACATTCCAGTACTTCTATTTCTATTTACTCCCATGGGACTCCCACGGGCTCTTAATTTAACTTCAGAATTCCATGATAAGGGAGAACCTGCTCCATGGGAGAAAAGGAGGCCACAGAACAGTCCCTTCTTTGTTCCTACCCCACCTTTCCTTACACAATAGTGAATATTATTCATTTATGTACTTTTCAGCTATGGCTGGAAGATGAAAATGCCTCCACAAAGAATTTGTAATGTGTTTTGCTTGAATGTCAGCCCTAAATTTGTACAAAGAGCAAGTGTTGTCTTTGCATTCCAGTGCTTGCTGGTGTGGGTAGTTCAGCTACATGCTCCTACTGGGACAGGGGTTGGCTGAAAAAGGATGGTGGTGAGGAAGGCAGCTGCAGAAATGCTTTGAAAAAGCTTCAAAATTTGGTCAACAATGAATGCAAGCAAATAAGCAGTGCAGCTCCAGGAATGCTTCTACGTCAAGCCTTTGAAATTCAACCTTGAAGGTGCTTTTCAGGGTATCCCATTTACCAAAGCCCTAGTAGAGTCTGGAAAACTGCCAAACTTCTTTCTCGTTCCACGAACAACTTTGGCATGTCTCACTACTCACACTACAACATTTGGCAAATTAGAGCTATTTAGGTTTTAAGTACAGATTAAGACTATTAGCCACCTCTCCTTCCTCTGTATACACACACACAAATAAATGACAGCACAAGCCTTCCTTGACACGAGAAACCAAAAGGCATTGATTCAAAGGCTAAATAAATAATCGTTTGTGGCACATTCTCAACATTTTCAGCACTGAAACTCTCCCACAACGTAGCTTCCTAGGCTGTTTTCATGCATCAATATGATCACTGTGGGAAATGGGGGTAGAGGTGCTTTGGCACTGGAAGGCAGTGCTAATGGGACTGACTTTTGCCAGAATAACAAAACATCTCTATGCTTCTAGACGAAATTTGTAAGCCAGAACTCTCAAATTAGATGCAGTAGTTCTTCAAAAAAACAAAACCAATCACCCCTAATTCTGTACTGTTTTTACAGATATTTAAGTGCCTCTAAATAAGCTTACTGAACAGAGATAAGACAGGTGATATTCTGTCCCCTTGCACATGATTGATTGTAGAGAGCTGAAGGGAATCATAGTGACCATGTTCACCCCAAAGGTCACAATACAGAAATCTGTACAACTTGCAGCTACTAAAAAGTGGGTTGGTTGGTTTGTCTTATTGCTAGGCAAGAATGTACACACCTCTGTATAGTCTGAATGCAGAATCTAAGTTTTTGGTATTGTTTCCTTGGTATAAAGAGCATTTTATATATGATTTTTATTGAGTAATCCAGTATACTAATAAACCAGCAAGAGTTGAGCTAGCCAACCAGGTTGCAGAATACAGCATTGCTGGGAACAGTCTGTGACAGCTGTGAGATGAAGAAAAGGGGTTTTTCTTCCTTCTTGCAGCAACTGCTTGCTGCATGTTTTAGCTGCTGTATGAACATCCCTGTAGTTAGTTGCTAAATCCTTGTTGTAAGCATTATGATCACAAGCACTACTGTCCCTGCTTCGTAAAGGGGAGCAACACCAAGACCAGAAAAGGCAGCACGCTTAGCACTGGTGACCAAGGGGGAGAAGCTTTGGTAGTTCTGGTCTTAAGGTCCCAGAGTATTTTCCATCCAGTGCTCTCTACACATTGCCACAGCTCTGTAGGGAAGTGATCACAAACCCACTGTAAACCGCAGTATAACGCCTCAATGCAACACCGCGAGAGGGCTGATTTGGGAAAGCTGCACGGACTGACCCATCCTAGCAAGCATCATGGGTTAGAACTGTTGAACAGACAGCAAAGGTTGACAAAGGTTACCAAAAAATTCGTGGCCAGCCAGCAACTGTGAGCATTACGTTTTGCAACGCTTACACTTTGAGCGACTACATCAAACAATATATTTAGCTAAAATGCAGATTTTAAGAGTAGATCCATTCAAATGCTTATGTAGTGTGTAAACACACAAACACAAGACTATTTTCACCCTTTGCTATGTAAATGATATCTTAAATTTTGCCACTCAAACAGCAGTGAACTCTTTATCTGCAAACTTGTCAAAGGATGCAGATTAATCCTGGAATAGGAAAGAATACAGCATCCTTTAATCAATACCTTGTTTTTCTATTCAGAACAAAGAAATGATTTTGTTACACAACTCCTAGTATGAAATGGTTAGAATACAAGTCTTTGCTTCTCACCAGAATAAAGCAGCTGGACTATTTTGTAATGCTATCAACTGAACTTAAAACATGCCCTTGTGCAAGCAGGCTAAGAATCTGGCCACAGTTCTTTTTCCAACATCTATTTCCAAGTCTGCCCCACAATTAGTGCCAAACTATCAAGCCATTGTCTTGCATTTAGTGCTTTCATCCAGCTCCACTTTGCAAATATTTGAAAACAACACACAAAAGCAGACTGACGTCTCTCTCTAAACAGCACAGCATACAAATGCATAGAATGCACCACATAAAATGTTCATAAAAGTTCCTCTCGGTAATGTTTCTAGAGACACCTGGACTTCTAATACTTCTTGTTATGACCCAGAAATAGCTCCTCATGTTTCCCAGATCTATGCTTTTTTTTGTTGTTTTCAGATCAAAGCCAAGCATTACATGACACAACTGCAAGTACTGTCTTGCTGGCTAAGTCAACTCTTGCATTATAGCAGTTACACCTTCTTTTTAGTCCCACCCTTCCTTTTTAATTGTACTTTATTTTGTTGTAGCTGTGCAGTTCTCTATTCCTCAGAGCTCACCTTGCCCGAGCCCCGCCGGGGAACGTGTCTTTCACCTCCAAAGAATCTGCCCAGCGAGTCAAGTAGACCCGAGTCTCTGTGCCTTGGAGATCCATGTCGAGCATGGTCTGTAGTGCTTGCAGAGGCCATTTTTGATCCGTGCCGGAACGAGGAGCGTTTTTGCGAAGCCATCAAATCCGAATTCTCTGAAGCTGCTGCACTGTCCTCTTGGATGGTCTGTAGCTCGTCTGACTCGGAGGGCCGATCTTTGAAGGTGTTGTCTTCTCTTCCTGGGGCATCTCGGGAAAAGAGGCGGATCAAGTGGGGGCGACCGCTCGTGTCAGCTGGGTTGGCCTCAGGCCAGGCATTCTTCGGGTCTGCTGTGCCTTTGGAGTCTGTCACCGCTGGGCTCTTCGTGGAGGTCCCATTGTTCTGGTTCACATCTGCCTCTCCTGCAAACAACAAGGATGAGATATGAATACAGGCCTGTGAAAAACAGCCCGGGAACAATGCCGCTTTCTCTCCCTGGCCTTGAGATGGTCATTTCATACAAAACCCGTAAGCTGTGCAGTTGCAGAGAAACTATGTTCTCTAGCAGCCTGTCAGAACATTAAGCTATCTCGCAGCTGAAACTCTGATGATGTTCTCACACAAAATTTGCTGTAGTTCTAGGTGGGTTTTTTTAATCAGTATTTGTAAATGTTAGACACACAACTGAAATTAGTTTTGTGGAAGGTTTACTGTTGATGAAGCTTTCAGTCAATGTCTGGACAATCCGATTTCCAGTACTTCCCGTTGAAGACTGGAACTCTAAACTCTCTCTTTGTTTCTAGAACAGGAAAAAAAAATAGTTAAAGCAACGTGCAGGGCTGTGTCTTCTCAACTGCACATTCCCCCTCTGTGCTGTCAGAGCATCTCTATGCTTCATGTCTGTCCCCAGTTCGAATTTCTCACTGTAACTTCATTAACAATCAAAAGCATAATGAGGCGTGAGGGTTTTCTTTATTATTTAAATTGTCCTCACTTCAAAAAAGTGGAGAATACTTGACTGTAATTTTCTGCTTTGCTTCCCATAACAGTTTTTCCTCCATGTGTGAGCCTGGCCTTCTACATCTGATGTCCTAACACTCTGATGGTGACTGAAGGCCTGGAGCAAAACGATGTAATTTGCATTTATTACTTGTGAAAAGTGATGATAAGAATTACCAGAATCCAATGAGCATTTAGCCAAGGAAGGAGCCGAGGTGGACCTCCTTGATATAAGTGAATGAAGCGTTTGCTGCCTTCTCTACAGTTGTGTTCTGACGCACGCACTAAAATATCTGAAAAAAATCAGTTACAGCACACTCGATCCTTAACATCTACTCCCTCTACCAGTGACACAAAACTTAGGGAGGTTTTTCAAACAGCTCCACCATTACTCCTACTGCATCAACTGAGGAATATATCTTACCACCAAGGAATACAAATAATAATAATAATAATAAAAAGTAGGTTACTGCTTCGGTAGCAGCCTTTCAGCCTTCAGAGTAAATGCTTCTCACATACTACCCCATGTTGGAAAGACCAAGTATTTTGGAGTTAACAGAACTTGAAAATGCAGAGATAAGTTGCAGTTAGTCATGTATTACCTTTAGGATCTTCTAATTATCTCATTCCCATTTGATTTGGTTATTGTTTCCATGAACAGGACAGATTCTGGCAAATACTGTCATGTTTTCATGCAGTCAAGGCTCAAATACTTCACTAATTCACCAGAGCAATCTTAGACTTGCCACAGTCATTTCAAATTGCTTTTCCCACCCACAGCGCACTGAAGAAACCTCTTCTCAGGCTGAGATTAATTCTGAAATAAATTTATGGATAACAGCACAAGACAGTAATGCTGGTTTCTGCAAACAGACACCTGGTACTCACCAGGCTACCATTTGTTGTCATCAGTCTGCTGCAGTTTTACACAACTTTCTATATAAAAATATATCATGCAATTCTGCTGTACACCTTTGAAAACTACCTAGAAAACGCTGGGGAAACTTTGAGAGGTTTTTCTTCGGTTAAAACATTTGAAAATATTTCTCAGGAATACAGTTATTTAACCAATGCTAATTTTGACTTAAGACCTCATCAGAGGAGAAAGGGAAGATATTTGCTGGCACCTTTGTGATTTTGGTTTTCCTGAAAAGATGATTTCAGGTTTCTTAGGAACTATTAAAACCCTCGACTGTTTTTCTTAGTCAAATGAAAGAGAAAGTAACATCACCAATATGTGACACTTTCTGAAACGGCAAAACGTTTCGACTAGGAGCTATAACCCTAGATTCTATACCATAATACAAATCCATTCAAGGCCAGAAAAAGAAAAATGAACAAAAGAGCTATTGTATTTAATTAAATGCATTAACAAAACACTAGAGCATCTGCATACTAATATTTTTTACAACAGTTGTGCTTTGTGTCCCTGAATACGTGTATTGGTAAGCAACAAAGGGCATTTGTGCCATAAAAGTAGCTTCTCCCAATGCATATGCAGCGAGCTGCAAAGTATAAATCTTCCTGTATGTTCTATTTCAGTAATGAAAGCATACATTTAAGTTTTTCTTTTGGATTTTTTTGCACACTTCGGTGTTTTCTAATATTTAAAAATATACAAGTGAGAGAGAGAGTTAATATTTGAGCTAACTAAGCAAAACCTTCAAGTACATTTGGAGAGTCAGACCCCTTTAATGATACCTTAAGGAAAACCAGAAACTCACAGCACACACAAACATATGCCTATTGGTTCATTTAGTAACAAATATTTAGACTTCCATTAAGGCCCATCATAACTGCAATGCACATGGTACTGATACTTTCTTTGTTTCTTCTGGCAAGACAAAGCCCTGCTTTGACAAGGTTGTCTAAGACAGAATAAGCAAGAGCACCCTTCCTATAGCATATCATTTGTACAAGAGAAAGCTGCCCAGGGAAGAAGAGGGCTTCAGGCATTTTTATTTTTATTTTTTTAATTCTTGTAAAGTTGTTTAATTTTAAGAGTTCATACAGCAGAATGCATTGCCATAGGCATAACTGGAAGGCTATTAAAGCGTATGCTCTTTTATTTGCACTTAGGTGAAAAAAGTCATTGAAAGCTGTATGAGTGAGAGCATGGGAAGGGCATTTCCTTGCTCCATCCCAAAAAGCAAGCAGGAATCTGTCATTTCAGCAGAAGACCACTCCCGCAGGCAATGTCACCTTCCCACATCCTCTCGAGCACTGCAGCCCTCGAGCCTGCCACTGGCACAACTTTACCTGAGCATGTTGATCAGAGTGGCCAAGCCCTTTGTTCCCTGTATATGCAGCAACTCCCAAAATGAAGGAACACAGATGGACCAACAAATCCAGTCTCTTAGCAAAACTCCAGGGGTGCTTTTGAAGAAGCAATATTAAAACAAACTCCCATTGCCTGCCCATACAAGTCATGCCACATCTCCGTTTTCACAACCACTATGCCTTAACGCTCAGGTTGGTAGAATCACTTTATCCCATTTCTTGGGAATCAACACTCTTGTATAAGCCTCAAATTAGCTGGGACCTCTCAGCCCTGTGGTTTGAATAGCTACTGTCAAAACTTGTTTTAGACAAAGTGAGCTCTCCATCTCAGATGGAGATTTTACAAACACCAGAAGTAGGTAATCAAAGTCACAACACTGAATACTTACTACTTTTTACAATAACTACAGATTGCTGCTACTGATTACTAATTTTCTTCTTGTTTCCCTCTTTTTCTCCAGGTACAAATATGAAAATGATCTCACTTAACTTTAGGGACCTTTTAAATCAACTTTTCTTTTTGCATAAGTCATGTATATTTATGAAGTGGTGCTCTTCAGCATACAAAATACAAAGCATATTTCTCCTCTCTCTTCTATGATAAGACAACTAGGTAGTTAAACACAATGCAAAACAGTTAATTCTAACTATATTTCAGTAGGTTTACTGAAATGCTGATGACAAAACATTAAAATGTGGAATTTTATACTGACATACCTGTATTTAGTCACTTGAACAATTGAAAGTTACACCTGAAAATTACTCAGCTTTGTAACGACTAAGATTTCAAGATATTTAGTAAGCTGAAGTAGTGGTAAGGCATATGTGCAGTGTACAGGTAATAGTTTGCCTTGCATTACCTGGGGAGGCTGAAAAAAGTCTCTTCTGGAATATGTGGCTTTTAGTAACCCTAGGGTTACAACCCAATTGAGACATTTCAAAGAATGGAAGGGACAGAAAAAGCAAGTCCAGCATCACTACGCAGGAACTGCAGCTGAGGATGTCTGGGTTCCAACTCTGCATTGAGATCATAGAGCTGTTCAACATTTGTCTTTTGTTTTTTAGGCAGTTCAGTTCTAATATTTAGACACAGTGATATGCTATGAAAGCCAGGGTCAAATAAAGGTCAGGCCAATTCAACACTTGATTTCTTCAGAAACAGGATTCAACTATCTGGTGCTCAGCAGCATCAAGTAGCAAAGGCAAGTGTGGAAAAACTATTTAACCTGTGGACCAGTGCAGGTCATCTGCCAGAAACAGCAAGGCCAGTTCGGGCTCCTCTGCTGCCAGAAGTAGGAGCAATGCACTGCTTGGTGTGCAGTGGGAACACCTGCTGGTCAAACTAAAAGAAATGGAGAAAGGAGGGTGACAGAAGGGGTACAAACCAATAAACTGGAGCAGAGTACAGTTCAGCAAACAAGGTTACAGATCTCTTGGTCATTTCCTAAGTGGCTGAAGAAAACAGAGGAGTTTTCTGATCAAAATTCTTGAGGAGGTTGCACTTGCTCCCTTGAGCATCACTGAAAGGTACAGCCCAGCTCCTGTTTTTTGTACTCTGCAGTGCAACTTACAGCAGAATGGAGCATCTACAGCAACTAGACTGCAATAAATTAGTATTCGGGATGAGGGAAAAAGAATTATGTTTGCATTACTCAATATGAACTGCAAAGTTTGATTTTTCATTATGAGAAATATACAGCAGACAAAAAAAAATGGCTCTCAGCCTAACTTCACTGATCTGGTTAGGAGGCAATATGCCATCAGACATTTTGTTTCATCAATCTATTTACCAGGTTTGTCTGATGCTTGTCAAATTGTTGGAAGTCAACTCTGACCAAATACTTCTGTCTGGATTATGTTGCATGCAGCATAATGGTGTGAAAAACAGTTGGTCATAGCTCTGAACACACCCCAAACCAATCTGCTGGTGCATTTATTAGCCTTTGCACAACTATTTTTTACCATTTCCCTAGCAAAACAAGTGCGGAGAAATGTGTGTCTCATAATACAAATTCACATGAGTTCAATACTCCTGTTATAGTGAGCCAAGAGACCTCTTCCATTATAGATTGCACTCCTCCCTCCCTCCTTGACAAAGCTTATCACTTCTGGGAAGAAAATCCACCCATAGCTTCAATGTAACTTCATAGCACAGGATGAATATTTGCACGGGAAACTTTGCTTTTCCTGTGAGCTGTCAAACTGTAGTCCAAGCCCTCACAAAGATGAGAAACCATCTGCTAAGCTTAACATGCACTCCTTTGACTCTCTTCCCTCACTGCACACATTAGACATTACAGAGCATATAAGGCTCTTACCAAACAAGAATAAAAGGGTTTCCATTCCATCGATTAGCCCAGTACATTTCTACCCTACTCTGATGAAGCAGTGAATAATGGGTATAAAGTGGCACAATTTTCCTCAAACAACGCCAAAAAAAAAAAAAAAAAAAAAACAAACCACAAAACCAACCAGCCAAACAAACAAAAATACAACACCAAGGAAACCTTAGTACTCAGAGTAAGAAGTGGGAAGAAAAACAAACAAACAAAAAAAAAAAAACAAAAAACAAACAAACAAAAAAGAAAACAAAACCCACACATCTGGCCCAGCATAGGCTCTTAACTACCTATGTAACCTGCAGAGTCATATTTGCACTTCTGTTGAACTAAGTCCAAGACCAAGTTTAATATAATTCTATTGAACTAAGTAAAGGACCAAGTTTATTAACCCAACATGTAGTATGGGACTAAAGATCATTGGCTAAGCACGCAGTCGAGGATTTTACTGCTGTTGGTAAAGGCATAACATGTTTTTAGAACTGATATTTAGACTGCATTGCTGTGGCCAGAAGAATGAAACTTTCACTTAAGATTTCGCTTAGAAGAAGACAAAGAACCTGATAGATGCTGCTTTCCATGAACCCCTGCTGACTTAGGGAACAGCAGTTCTCAGCCAACCTGTGCAGGCAGCCTTATGCCATCCTAGGGCTACTGCCAGCCTAAAAATTGATAGATGGCATATGATCTATTAATTGCTAGACCATCGTTAATATCTCTGTCTTGGTGTAGCTGCTGACTGCTCGAACACCTCACTGCTCCAAATGCACCCTGGCCCTCTCTCTCTGAAGAATGGCTCATGCAGAAACAGAGCTTGCCCTTGCAGCAGAGCTCGCGTGACAACGCAGAAAGGTTTTGATGGGGAGAAGGACGGTGCCAGGTCACATCCGATTACGGAAATACCTGGCTTTACAGGCTCAGCAGGAGAATGGGATGACAGCATGCCGACACTATTTATGCTCAGAAAGAAACTCCTGTGTTTGACAAACATTTGTGACATAATTCACAGCCAGGTGCTGTGCTAGGTAAGGCGCTGAGTAAAGTCTCCCTTGAAATGACTCACAACCTGCTTCCCCAGGGGACACTTGCTGGCTGCCAAAGGTGTCTGTAACACCAGTGCTGTTCTTTGACACTGAGAAAAATAAACCTTCCATCCATGCTGACCTGCCAGTTTCTTCTTGGTTCCTTCAGTGCTCAAGGGCGAGTAGGTCTGGCTGTGATACCGAGATGCACCATTTTCAGGACTTCCCCCAGCTACATGAAATGTAGTTATCAGAGCTCACACACCAGAGTTGGAAAAAAAAAATAAAAAATCTGTAAAGTACTTTATCCAGAAAGTTACTGATAAGAGAAAAAGGGTTACATGCACACATCTCTGTGTAAATAGTAACTGCCCGATTTTGTGCCAGTTCTTTCAGAAATGTGAGACTGACTGAGAGGGGAAAACAAAAGCCTTCAATATCCTGTAGGAACAGACTTGGGCTTGCATGCAGCTGGATCTCATTTTGCTGCTTCTGGTCCTCTAATACTGATTTCCAGATCTGACATTTTGCTGCTGGTGGGACAAGAAAAGACTTTTGGATTTTAAGTACTGGGCCCAGTCACTGCACTCTTTATACAAGCAGCAGCAGCTTGTAGGGGTTCCACAGAATCTGCTTAAAATAAAAACACAGTGTGGTGACAACTGTTTCAAGGTCATGCTTACATGGACGCACACTATAAAATGATAAGCATCACAATAAGTCAATTATGTTATTTAACAGCAAATATCACAAATCTTCTTCTAAATTTACCTCTTTCAGTTCAGGGACCCAATGCTTAAAAACTAGATGATAAACATGAAATAGAATAGATCCTTGTAGTAAGCAGGTGGGGTACAGGTGCTGTGTGGTGGTGTGTCTGTGGTATTCTGTTTGGTAGGGTAATTACACTGATCTTTTCAGCTTATGTGGTAAAACCCAAACACAATGGCCAGATGAAAACATGCAAGAATGTGACATGTAGCTGGAACAGTGGGTGACACTCTAATGAAAATGCTGAAGTCTTACCTCTTGAATTTGTAAACACCACCTCATTTTTACAGCCCTGGCTGTAATTTAATGATCTGAGAGGACTAGGTCTATGAAACAAAAATTAAAACACTGCACATTCATTACAGTTGGGTTCAGCATTATTATTCCACTGTTTTATGGTATCACTGTGCAAAAACTAGTAATACTGAGTCAAATCAGATTTTGGATATACTATCACCAGGGGTCCTCTCTCTGTAAAACTCTTGCTTATCGTGAGGCTTTTCACCAAGGGACATGTAACTCCTAGCATCTGCATGTCAGAGATGTGAAAACACTTGCAGACTGTGTAGCAATAGCTCTGTGCTGTAGTCAGTGCCCAAAGGCTGGATGTTAACAGGAAGCACATGTGGTTACTGTGGGCTGAAATGCGTTAACGTCCTCTTACCCGCTGTGAGGGGCTGCTCTCTGGGAGCCAGCTTTTACACTTGATGGAAGAAAAACAATGTCATGTCATCCCCAAACTTGTTTACCCTGCATTATTTGTCTTTAAGTATCCTCTTTTTTTTTTTTTTTTTTTTTTTTTTACTGAAGAAATTTAGCCCTTCACACAGATGCTCAATTAAAGCAGCAAAATGAGCTGTGACAGCAGCTGAAATAGCCCCGTTCATTATGGCCATATCAAAGGAAAGAGATCACAGAAAGACAGCCCACAATGTCTTTCAAACCATAGGAATGGCAGCACTAATCGCATAGCAACTAAGCATCTTCTTCCATTACAGATTATGCTGAAGGTATCAGAAACCAGAGGTACAACAACCCTTTTTTTCTTAAACTTACTCTACAAGTCACACACTACCACCAGATTCAACATGCCAGAAATTAGCAGAGGGCAGGGAGGATGTTACATATTTCTTTGTAGCTGCACTGAGCTTCATTTCCTCCTCTTCCCCTATTCTAGTGGTGTTTTATTTATACTACAGGATATATATGTATCTCTGCAGTGAGGTGATGCATCTTTGTACGGAATTACCAGTTACTCTCAACTGCTAAGGTGTTGCAGAAAGGTTTTCTATCCATCTTCTGCCTTTTCATGGTCTTCTGCCTTTACATGGTCAGCACAGCTAGGTAAAGAAAGCTAATGATTTGGGAGTACATGGTACCAGCCGTAACAAGAAAAAAACTGTTCTGGACTTTGTTACTTGACTCCTGGGTGCTCAAAGGTGATTTATGCTTACAAGCACAGTAAAATAAAAGTAAAGTAAAAAGAGGCATTCAAAAAAGTCAAAAGTATCCCCCACTGGAAAGTTATTTTGATATCAAGGTAGCAATTAAAACCAACCCCCTCGATTGCATTAGCTACCTTGCACTCTGTGTGTTTTCATGCATTGGTTATCCCTGCCACTGGCTTACAATGAAGAGATGAAGTGAAGCCCACACGGTGGCCTACCATTGTAGAGGAATGCAGCAGTGTAGGCCTGGCTTGCAGCCTCTTGCTCTTGTTTTCCAGAAATTCTGGCCTTGCTGAGGGTTACAAAGGAGAATACAGAAAACAAAAAAGCCTGTGGTTGAAACCAGTGGGACTTGCTATGGCAGAAATTTGGAATCTATGAGAAGCATGTGGCAGTTCTCCATACAACCCGCAGAAGTTTGTTGTTGGAGGTTTTTTTTTTTTGTTATACAAAAAAACTTAAAAGAATTTTATCCACCCACCAGTTTCAAAGAAAAACATTCCTTTGTTGTTACTAGAACATATAGGTTTGGTTTAATCTTAAGTATCTCACAAAGGATCCTCCCACAGTAAAATGAGCTGTGGCATCATTTGTAAAAAAACAATGTTATGTTCTTAAAGAGGAAAAATGAAATCACCTGTTTGATCCATCAACATTTGTCATCCTTACAAATTGTACAACTGACCACTAATAAACAAAGGATTGCTTGATAATTATTCTTCTCTGCTACAGTCACATTGAGCCTAACTAATTATTAGGTTGCAAAACCTGTACATATCACCCCCACAAAAGTAATAGCACAACAAAAGTGCTAGTACTTAAATCAGATTGCGCAACAACTCACGTTATCTTTTGTATTTTTCACAAGCCACATTTTTCCAAGAAATAACCTATTCCCGTCAGTGCAACTGAATATACAGTAGTAGGTTTAGTTGTCTTTCATAATGTCACAGGGAAGCAGGGTCTTAAAATCAGCAGAACTGCTGGTGAAATGAGTGAGCTAAGGGCAGTGACTGAACCAGCTTGTTCAAACCAGCCGTAGAATATAGGCTGCTAGAAATCATCACATCCTCCAAAACTGTACCTGGTGACATTACTGTTTTTCCTTGACCAGGGGTTAAGCATACATGTCATAGTTTATACTTAGGAAGAATACACTGCAGAATAAAATACAGTTATAAATTATATAAAATACAGTTATAAATTATATAAAATACAGTTATAAGTATATAAACTATATAAGCTATAAGTCATATAAAATAAGTTATATAAAATACAGTTATAAGTATGATAGCTTTAAGAAACATTGATTGTGACCACAGAAAAATGACTTATAGCATGAGACTATAAAGCCTTCCTTGGATAAGCTGCTTTTCAGTCCTGCAGAGTCAAACTGTTGATGTGTGTTAAGTTTTCCTGTCAATAACTACGTAGACCTAACCCCAAAACACTTCACAGTAGTGACTGTAATGTGAACTACTGCATACGTAAAAGAACATGAATGCTTGTAGCTCCCCAAAAACCACAGTATTGATTTCATGGTTTTGTGATACTACTTCAAACTTTGAATTCCAGGATAGATTTTTACAGAGC
>NC_048894.1:96830198-96982766 GCF_011077185.1 Oxyura jamaicensis | reverse complement strand
AAAAAAAAAAAAAAAAAAAAAAAAAAAAAAAAAATTACAGTAATGCAACTGCTCATCCCTACAGAGATCAGTACAAGTTATCTATTTTGTTACTGTGAATTACCTGCAGGATGCTGTAGTCAGCATGCTTGAAATGTTCATCCATGCCTTTGGTATATGATGCTATATCTAGATTTCTCTTTTCACTATGAATGTGTTTGAACTGAAGCTTTCACTAGAAAGCCCACTTGAACTCAGAGAGTCACCGTCATAAAATCTGCAGCGAGGGGAATTCCTTTGGTAATTTTTAGAAGAAAAAATTTTAGAAGATCTACTAGAGTGCCATAAATGACATTAAGACATTGAGGTATGTAATTTGCTAATATTTCTAAAAATATTTGAAATACCGGGGCACAGATGAACCTGCAGACCCTTTTATATTGTTTCTGCAGGACTTGAAAAAATACTGAACACCTTCTAAAAGCTAAAAAGGGGTATAGAGATGTTCAAGGCTGTCTGAACTGCAGTTCTCTATGGGCAGAACAATTCCACAACCGTCAGACACTGTCTTAGTCTGACATTATCTTCACTTTGTAATTAATTTTCACTTTATATATGTCCTTCTCTGAAAGGACAGAGAAGCAAAAGCCAGCAGGAGTTTGCATGAAATTTGGTCGCAGAGCTTGTCATATCCCAGAAACTAATGGATTGCTCTATGATTTATTTTCTTTAAACTTATCTTTATTATTCCTGCTTACAACACTAATGCAAAATGATAAGTTTATCATTAAGGATAACAAGCTCTTAACTGGCTCATCCCCAGCCCAAGGCAGAGCTCGGTGCATCCCCGTTGCTCTCACACACAGTGCAACTGCCCTTCCTTGTTGTCCCCTGCTTTGTCCTTCCTGAAAAGCCTGTGCCAGCATGGTGGGTGAGCTATCCCACCTTGTCTCTGTGAGATCTCAGTGAGATCAAAGCCCTGCCCAGGATATGTGGGTGGCAGCTCTGTACCCTGTGAGGATTCAGATCGAGAGCTGTACTTCCAGCTGTGTCCAGGATGTAGGACACAAAAGAAGATGGGAAGGCAGAGGTCCAGGCCACGACCCATATCTCCTAATGTGCTCACGATGCTGACAGGGAAAGGAGCTGAGACCTCTGTGGAAAGGAGACCCACATCACCAGCTGCTTCCGTGAGGTACAAGACATGAGCACCTCTGTACCCTTTGGGAAGCAGAGAACCAGGTCATGAGCTGCACCTCCATTTCAAGATGGTTGGACTTGATGACCCTGAAGGTCTTTTCCAGCCTAGATGCTTTCATCATTCTACAAGATGCTGGCAATGACAGACAACTCCTGTCTGATATGGGAATGAACAGCATGTGGTTGTCATCTGCAGTGCCAGCTCTGCCTTTGATATGGACAGTAAGAAAAGTTTATTGTGCAGCTGGGATACTGAAAGCAGTGCTGTTGACGGCAGCAGCATTTGGCATGCTGACTCTAGACCCTTACCAGTAATCATAAATTCACCTTTGGTGGCATTATCTGGATGGCCTGTCCCTAGAAAGAACCCAAGGCCCCTGGTGAAGGGATTTGGCCCAGCAAGCGCCCATTGCATACAGGGCCAGTCACTGCCAGAGCAGCCTGGCTGCTTTTGTTACCCACAACACCTGGTCTCACGCCTCGTACAGCACTAAGCGGACAGACCTCCTTCCCCATGGGCATCTTGGTTTCCCCTGTGGAGGAGAACCACCAGCCTGAGTCAGTGACTGCTGGAGAGGGCTTTGGAAGTGGTGAGGGAGATGGCAGAGCTGGCAGCAGGCTCAGCACAGACCCAGGAAACAAGTTCCTGCATCAGGCAGTTGCTGAGAAGCCTCTTCTCTGGACAGGCCACCTTTACAGTTTTGTTCCACCTCAGGCTTCCCAGAAAGACCTGTACCACATTTTGGAAAACCAAAGGGTTCCTTCACCTTCCAAACTCAAGGAAAATGTACTCGTCTAAGCTCCCTCAACTCTCCTCATCTCCCAGCCTTTCTTTCACTAGTCTGTTAGCCGAGAAGCAGCCATCCTTGGCAGGACAGACCGGGAAGAGTCCCTTCAGATACCCTTTTCTTCAGCCACACTCTTCTGCATCAGCAAACAAGCATTTCCTCAGTCCCCAGGCCTGGGCAAGAAAGAGCAATAGCCCCAGCTCTGGATAATCAATCTGTATAAAGCTCAGCTATAATCCCCCACGTCCCTGCGCACAACCACAGCACTGCTTTCCCTTATTTCTTTGGCCAGCTCTATCAGCAAGGAAACACTGCTCTCCTCCACAGCCTGCTGCTCTCCTCTGTGTTTCAGGTATCTGTCTGATGATTTCAGGCAAGTGTGAGATGGAAACAGCAGTAGTTGGGGAGTTATAGAAGTGTAAACCATCATACTGTATTATGCAGTGAAGACTTTAAGAAAGAAAAATACCTTTATTTTTGTAAAGGTGTCTTCTACATCCCCTGGAGATTGAACCAATGCCTTTTTCTCAGCTACTGCTAAAATGGGAAAAGAAATAATTCTGCCTAAAACTCAGCAGCTAACTGCTAATTAAAAAAAAATACAGGAAATTCTTTGCAACTGTGTCACTTCAGAGATGTTCAGCATTTCAGATTTTAGGACTCGGCTGCTTGACAACATTTACTCCTTTAAGTTTATTCACTTGAAGGGGATTCTAGAGGTTCACTGTTGAAATGATCACCCTGAACTCTGAACATAAAACTAAAAGCCAGGTTACTCAGAGAACAAATTCCCCACGCCATATCCAAAGCCACATGCAGAGATCCCCCCACCTGAGCACATTTATGGTGAGGATGCTCCCAGGGCCCAGAACCCTGATGCTGTGTGGGGCTGGTTTAAAATCCCTCTGCAGCCCTTGGCACAAGGAACACAGCTCCCAGGGACCTTGCATCCTGCTGCCTGCTGTGATGGGGGGAGAACAGGATTTTTGTCACCATGCCCTGCCTTGCTTGTCAAAACAGCTTTGTTTGGAGGCTGCATAATGGAGTACGTCAGCACAGACCTAGGAACAGAGCCATGTAATTGCTGTGGCAGAATGAGTAGAGGGTATGAAAATATTGCAAGACATGCAATAAACAGTGGGTAGCTTGTTAAAATGTTAGCAAAAAAAGGTTTCAGGGCCTTCACATTTTTCTAATTTATACAAGTTTAAAAAAAGTTTTAGAGGTAGTTTGTATCATAAAGCAACAATAAACCATTTGGAGCCTTCTCAGCATTTTTAAAATACTATAAAAATTTAAGATATCCTCAGTAATAAAATTTGGTATCCAAATAAATATTTTTCAGAAGGAAGCTCTAATATAGGCCTGAACAATTCATATGAGATTTGATTAAAATGTCTGCCTGTCTGGCAGAAAAAAGACTCTAGAAGAAAATCTTATCTCCAGAATTTATCATAGGGTTTACAGCAAGCAATGTCTTCTTCATAATAGCCTCAAGTGCAGTCCTAAAACTAGGATGAAGAATACTTGAAACCAAGCAGGAAGTTCCAGCAAATGCGGCAATGAATACAAAGGACTAAAACAATCTGCATGGACTGAATTGGCACAGGGTCTTACAGCACAGAGATTATTCTGAAATAAATAAATAAATAAATAAATAATAATAATAATAAAAATACTGGCAAAGAACTCAGACAGATGTTTGAAAGAAAGATATCAGAAAGGAAGAGATGAGTACTTCCTTTGATGACTAAAAGGTTAAAGAGAAAGACAAATTCAAAGCTTTAGAGCTGGATAGAAATCACCTTGTCTGTCTATCCTGCAATCAACTGTCAGCACGGGGCAGGCAATAAAGAAATACATGGTAAGAGTTCACATTGAAAGACTGTGGACTCAATGGCAAACTGCAGAATCTATAGCATTTGGTGTCTGGATGCAAGTCTTCCTACTTCGAAAGAAAGGACATTTGCACTTCCAAGCTGTCACAGCACCCTGCTGCTCTCCCACACCAAGAGCCCTCTCCCTTTTTGTCATCCCTGTGTCGTCCCCCTTCCCCCTGCCCCCAGTTGCTAGCCCTTCCTCTCACCTCCTCTTCACCAAGCTCCTGTGCCAACGCTGCAGTCCACACCACACTGCCGTGCAGCCCACCCGGCTCCACGATCCCTCACCATACTGCTGGAGGCTTCACCAGGCTTCTTCTGGACCAAATTCTAAATTATCTCTGCACAGCCATTCAGCTCTGAAACCTCTCCTGGTTGCACAGGCTACCTGCTCAGTACCACTCAGAGCTGTCGACAGCTAGTACAGGCAGAAAATACATGCTCACTTTTACATCAAATATGAGAGGCAAAAGGTTAAAATGCTACCTCTCCTAACCTGCATCGTTCAATGGTTAAAAACCGTGCATATCTTAGAAACCCGTAGACAAAATGTCTAAATTCAAGGGGTTCCTGTTTTCAAAATACAAATACTGCACAGGCACTGAAAGAAGAAATAGCTCATTTCTCATTCTTTCTAGAGAAACTTAAGTGGCTGCGCTAACAGGGTGAACATACAGTGATGCCTTCTCCATGTCTCAATTAAAAATAGGTTTCTTCCCATTTCATATTACAACAAACCGTTCCATGAAAGGAAAACAGAACATTTCTATATTGGCTGATGGAAGGGACAAAAATTAAAGCACAGGTTTACAAAGTAGGCTGGTACCATCTGAACAGCATGAAATCTCAGATTTCTAGAAGGTGTATTTACAGGGGGTTTTCTAGATTAAGAGCAAATGTGCTCTGCCTACACCTCAGTTCAAAGTCATCTTGTTTGCCACGCACTCTAGGCCAGCTGAAAGCTGTACAGCTTCGATGAGCCGTGAGACACAAGCAGCTCAATCCAAAGAGATCACGACAATGAGCTGAAGCTTAGCTCACTACTAATGTGGTTTCTCTCTGCCAGCAAAAAAAAAATGTAGTCAAGCTCCAGTCCCACCGCATGCTTTACGTGGACAAACATGTCGTGCATAGACCTACTGCAGGTTCTTTCCACAGATTTAATTTCCATCACACAGCATAGACACTAACTCCTCGATATTCTTATCCTATAAGATCAAATGAAAAGCAGGAGATGAACTTAGCACAGAGCTGGTCAGCTTTTATTACTTTAAAATCCTTAAGTGCAGCTCAGCTATTCTCCTTTGTTAGGACTGTTTGTAAATCTAGTGCATACCTGAATCTAAGGACAGCGTACTTTTATACTATTTTATATCCACATTCAGAGAACAGAAAAACTAAACTTCTCTAGCCCTCTTGCTGTTCCCTTTTAATTTTTGCTTATTTCAAGATCTGAATGCTAGATACTTTTTGAAGAAGCTCTGACAATTAAACCTCTCCAACATCCAACAAATTGTAAAAGTTTCCAAATGTCAAGTTTGCATGTTTTTTCATCTTTGAAAGTAATATTTAAGGTCTTAGTCCTATTCTTCCCCATCCCATTGCACATTATAACAATGAATGCCCAGAGATCTGCCTTGGTTTATATATTATAATATATATTATAATAAACTGAGACATATTCGGTATAGAGAAAACCAGTAATAGCAATAAAAACCAATGATGGTAGTGTCAATTACCATCCCCATCAATTCAGCAAGAAAAATCTGTCAAATGCTAACAAAATTCCTGATGGAATCACTAAACACATTCATAGGGAAACAGTTTGCTTAAATCAAAGCACTAATAAAAGAAATAAATCAAACATCAGAAGAAAAAAAAAAAAAAAAAAAAAAAAAAAAGAATCCCCTAAGAAACTTGAGATTCTTAGTTGACAAAAGCACAAGGTAAAGGGCCCCAGTAGCATATCCAGGCAGCCCCAAGACTCTGTGGCATTGAGGGATTATCAGCCTCAATAACAAAAATGACCATAATTTACACAACTCATCTCTTAACTAGAGGCATACATACCTAGTGTTTCAGTTGGATTTTAGCTAGTGTCCTCGGATATAATATGCTCTTAGTCAGAGGTCTAGGAAATTATTAGGAAATCCCTGAGCAGTTTAAGTAAATCTAGACATAAAAAAGAAGTTCATTTCTGCCTCTGAGCTAACCATCTGTATGAACAGTGCTTTAGATTTCTTCTCTTAATACTTTAGCATCTAACCTCAGCTATTTCATGTCCTTAGAAACTCCATCCCACTCTCCCTTAACATAAACCACATTATATATATGTTTATAAATCTGTTAATAAACCTGTTCTTATCTAGACAGGAGGTCACATCAGACATTTTCTATATATTCACAAATCACTGATATTAGATTATAGATACTAAGTTTTTTTTTTTTTTTTTAATAAAAAAATAAAAAATATTTTCTTTTTTTTCCCCTGCTGAACACTTGTGAGCTGTACCATAGTCCTAAATGTGACTCAATGCTATACGACGAACAATGGTGACAAACTGTATAAAACAGCGGCAGTGATCGATGGTACTTTGCACAATATCTGCTTTTCATTAGCAGCATTCTAAGAGTGAAAAACTGCTTGCACAGTACCAAGCCTTGTACCAGTTCGTGGGAGTTACAGCTATTAAAAAGAGAGAAGAAAAGAAAAAAGAATTCACAAACTTTATACATGCTCAAATAGCAAAATAAAGTCACTTTTTTTTATGTGAAGAAGAACACACTCAACAAGAAGAAATATTAGTTGTAAAGAGTAAAATTATAGCACGATAAAGGCACAATCTGAAATATTGTATGAACACATTTTTCCAAGCGTTAACTGGGGATGCTCCTCTCAGTCCACCCAGGATGCACGAGAAAGAGGAAAACAACCACTTCCAGAACAATTTACAGAGCCTGCGAGCAATTTGTTAGGTCATGCCAGGACCATGACAGGGCAGTACAAGTACACTAAACACGCACGTTCCCCATTACCCTAAGTGCAGATGCAAGCCTGGGAAGCCAGGCAATACCTCGCCTCCCTTTTGCAGGCAGGGCAGCCCAAGTCCTGCCAAATCCCTTGGCACCCTGCTGGTGCCTGGAGCAGCCTCTGTGCTGCCCCAACCTGGGATTCGCAGCCATGTGTGTGTGCCTGCATGTCCAAGCCAGTGTGCATTTATGACATAGACACAACAACCCTGCTTCAATGTGCTCAGCAGGAAGTTTTCATTTTTCTACCTCGTAGGAAGCTGTGGAGACAACTCACAAACTGTATAAAATGCTCCATAGGCAGGAAATAGCTGTGTTATCTCTGAAAATGAAAGGTCATCTGTTTTCCAGGTAAATGCTTCAGGGGCATTTCTGTATCCACAAGTTGTGGCTGTCTGGCAAAATAAGAAGTCTCCCCTATCAACAGACTCTACACTCTGTGTGCGTGTCCTTTGGAAATACGTAAATAATGCAATCTATTTATAAAGCTCTTGTAATTTGGTTCAGTTCTTAATTTAGGATGTAGTCCATTGTGGTGAATCACAGACTTTGGATACCTGGAGAAACTTGGGAAACTGGTGGAGCCTTCCAAGGGGGGGCACAGACTCCAAGAGTGCCATGTGCTTGAAGAAGTTAACTAGAAAATTGCCCATGTGTCTCCAGATTTGTGTTCCTGGCTTACTGAACACACAGTCATCTTGCCAGGGCACTGAGTGCACCAGCAGGCTCTGCAGCCTCCTTCCCCCACAAACCCAGGAGTTTTTCTGCCAGCGTTCGAGGTCAGCTCTGGTACAGGGTGACCGTTGCCTGGGCTCAGACTGCTGGAAAATTGCTTAGTTGTGAGAAAGAGCAGCAAGAAGCCTTCAGGGCTGGTTGGCCACGAGTCACTGTTTTGTGACACCCTCGGGGATGCTACAGGGACAACCATGCCTCATGCCTTACCAGGCTGGGACCTGCCTCACCACTGCACGCTTGCCTGGTGGGCACCAGATGGTGTCCAGCCCTGACAGCCATCCCTGGTCCTGCTCTGCTCTACTCCTGGGGCACTGCTGGGCTGAAGCTCTCTGGTGTGAGATGACAGCCCTGCTGTCACTCAGGGTCCCAGTTTGCCTCTCCTGCTTGGGCTGCCACTGCTGCTGCTCCCTTGCAGCCTGGAAGCCTCAAAATGCTAAACAAGACAAATAAACCAAACCCAAACCAAATGCAGTTATTGTGGAGTCCTCCTTTGTTACCTTTGGCTTTCAAACACTGCTGAAAGAAAACTAATCAGTGTCCAATCTGATAAGTGCAAGAATAATAGAGGATTCCATCTTGTTTCCATCTGCAACTGTGGTTTACACAAAGTTGCCTCCAGCATGTGAGCTATCCTAACTACATAAATAAAATGAGGCACTTAGAAGCGGGGTTGAACCTCTAGGATATTCCTTCCAGCAGCAGAGAAGCCCACTAGGGATAGTATTACCTGAAAGCAACAAGAAAGCAATCACATGGTGATTAACAAACCAAGAGATTTGCTTCTTACAGGACGCAAGCAGTTCCTAACTAGGACAGAATCTTCCAATTGCACAAGCCTAAAGCTCTGACTGCTTGCCTTTCAGAAAGTGTCGTAAAGAGGCATTTACTGAAACAAATTCCCACCTCTCTACCCACACCTCCTCTTGACAACCCTTCTTGTGACATTAAGACAGGCCCATCAAGCAACAAAGAAATCAGGAGAGACCTGATGTTTGGAACAGAACATCCCCCTGCTCCTGAATTCAGAGTTTTTTATTCTGACAAGGAAAATATTTTCTTTGTGCCTGAAAGGAATCAAATTGAGGACCATATTTTCTTTGCCGGTGGCTGACACAACTTGGTTGAAATCTGTAATTGTGAAATCATCCTGTGCTTCTACTGATGGTATAAGTAGTGTGGTGCACCACATATAGAAAATGAGAAGATGATACAGGATAACTTGACTTGTAGTTGTAAAACACTGCTAGCTTGGCATTTAGTCTTTCTAACAGAAATCTGACTTAGGATTTATAACAGTTTGACTAGATGATTGCAAGTTGAAGTCATGCTGGTTACATCTTTTTTCTCTTCACTGTCAGGCTTGCCACACTTCATACAAAGACTTCAAGCTTCCTGCATACAGTCGTAGTGAACTAGAAGAGCAGTCAGCCTCTCACTAATGCACTGTGGGTGAAGTTGTAGGGGGCAGGCTGAGTGCTAACAATCATGACCACCACCATCTGCCAGCAGAAAGATTGCTTAATCTTGAGCCACCGTTGTGCTCATGCTTCAGTATAGATCTGCTCATTTTCCTGAAGATTATTTCCACTGGTCTCCAAGTCATTACAAGCCATCTATGTTCACACAAGTGGCAGGGCCTGAGACATCCACCCCAGCTCCCAGGCACTTTGACGTAACATAATTGCATGGATACAACCACAGATCTCAACTTTGTTGAGCCATTCTTTGATGAAAAGAAATGAATCTGTACAGCACTGTCAATACAGCCACAGATACACCTGAGGCAGTGTGTGCAATACAACTACTGAATTCTGCACCTAGATGCCTTTTGTTACCACTAATCTGCATGTGCACACACAAATTTGAGGTTGTTGGTAAATGCCAGCCTACTTGCTGCCTGAATAAAGGTAATTCCTTTAACAAACTCCAAGCAAATTCATAAATGTCAGCACAAGGTAAGGGTGGATGCACTCCAGTGCAGCAGCACCGTGGCCCTGATCAGTGCGCCAGGTTGCCTTCTGCCAGTGAAGCTTCTCACAGGGAAAGAAAAAGCTTCTCCAACAGTAACAGTGTGAGCATTAACTCGGGAATAACTTGGGAATATCAGCAGCAGGTTTAGCGAGCTAGCTCAAATATGCCTTGAACGGTAGCCAGAGAACGACTCAAAAAAAAAATAATAAAAAGAAACAGAGTTAAAAGGTCATTGATTGGAAAAAGAAAAAGTTATTTGAAGAGACGATCTTTTGGTGTTTTATAACACCAGCTGAAAAAGAGTAAGAGGCTCTGCTTTTGAAAAAAATGAATACCATTGCACTTGAACGCTGACTGGAGAGATGCCAGTGATGCCAGTAATACCAGAGAAAACAGCTTCAGCAATGTCTTTTCCTCCTCTACAGAAAGCCTGTTTGCCTTACACAATTTGTTAAGTCTTAAAAATATGACTGAGTGAAAGTTTTCTACTTCTGAAAAGGCGTGTATGTATCAGGGACTACTGGCTTCACACATCTGACAGGAATAGCTCAGTGTCATGATTCAGAACTGAGCTGATCCCTGCTTGGAAAGCACTGTGGGAAACACATGGAAAACATGTTCCCCCACTTGGAAAACACATTCCTTAGGTCTTTCCTGCATCCACTAAACACAAACTGTAAACTGATCGAGGCTACTAATTGCTGTAAATCTTAAAAATAAAATAAAATATACAAAATAAAATAAGAACAGCCTCATCCATACCCCCAGTGATCTGAATGTAGAAAAACAGCCTATCCTGTTTATTTATTTATTTATTTATTTTTATATTTGATGTATTCAGATTATATATCTGTGCCGACACTATGGGGCAGGATGTGAGCTCTGAAGTCCTGTCATCAGCCTGAACGTTCAGGTTTCTGTGAGATGGAAACGCAGACATAAGCAATCAGAACTGGGAAGGAAGGGACTGCGTGCATATGAGTGCAGGGAGAAGCCAGCACACAGACCCAAGAAAGAGCTGGAAAGTGTCCCTGGGGTCCTGCAGTTTAGAGGCATCATTTGTGTCCGGTTATTCCTCCACTTCAAAAGAAGAGAGAAACATTTCTTTGTTTTTAATAGCCTACATATAAATCATTCAGCAAGAAAGACTTGTAAAATATAGAAGTAAGTCTTTAGATTCCAGGACCAGCTATGTGCTTGATCAGCCAACTTTCCTACCCCACTTAGGATGTGAACACTCTGGTATTGTGTCCGTCAGAAGCAAGCAGCTGGAGAGGACTGAGCCAAGCCCTCAGTTTTCCACTCATGATCATGGTCAATGTGAGAGAGACATGCCATGAATTTCAGACTGAGATCCAGCTGCCGGAGGGGGAGGAGACGCCCTGTTTAGCAACCATCACCACTCACCCTCTGTACCTGTACAGTTCTTTTGCTTCTCCTCTCCTCCTGCCTCAAACAGGCATAACAAAAACATTTTTCCTTAAGCTGCTACATCTGTTCTTGCAGCTTGCAATGCAATGCATTCACCTGGAACAATTTATAAGTGAGTGGTGTCCAAAATTAAAATTAAGAATTTTTCTAAACATTGTGTATTCAGTGTCCTAAAACACCTCCTTATTGGAAAAGACTTTTGCATTTGAAGACAAATATTGGTAATTGCTAGCGAGCAAACTTTCAGCTTTGTCACTGGTATCCCAGGTTGTTTTGGCAGCAAACTCTAATGGAAATTAAAAGCAAACAAGCAAAACATTTAATCACCCTATGCTGAAAATGGGCTGTGTTTGAAATGGGTTGTTTGGTGGGGCTGGCAGTAAACCAATGGCTGTTGAGTTCTACTTTTGGGGCATGTTTTGCTTAACCAGCCTTTCCAAAGAGATTGCAGTGTTCTCAAAAAACACAGTAGTAGCAAAGTACAAAATTAAGGCTTAGCCAAGTGAAACTGGATGTTACAGACAGCTGCTGTACACGTGCTTCCAGCAATCTCACTTGGCTGTCCCTAGTATTGTTTTCACAAAATGCCACAAAGCTGGTGGCACTATTTCCAGTCAAACTGAGAAGCTTAGAGGTGTCAGTACTTCACCTTTCAGCTTCAGCTCACGTACAGCCATACATCAGTTATTTTGAACTTCAACTTGTCAAAAAAACCCTGCACGGACTCCCAAATGTCAAGTTATGTTGCGATCTGAGCTCCCAGACCATGGTATTGGCAGAGTGTTCAAGACTAATACTTGCATGATCCAGAGATTTTTCTAGTCCTTCCATTTACAATTTTGTTTTTAGCTGTGAACATGGAAACGCTTTAGGATATTCTGTAGCGCTCACCTCTCTGCTTAGTGTTCTTCATTATTTACAACATATATGGGTTATGTTTTTTCAGATACTTCTTCCAGAGCATTAAAAAAAATTACTTTGGGTATTTCAGAAAATCCACCCACACCATGGAAATTGCTTGCTTAACTTTTTGAATCCCTCCCCCCTCGTCTTTTTTTTTTTTTTTTTTTTTTTTTTTTTTTTACCAGTTTCATACTTAAACAGATAGGGTAATATGCTGTCTATTTGTCATGTATTTTCATCTGTGTTACTTAAATTTCAAATCTGAAGCAAGATACTAACCCACAAGACTCAAAATACATTAAAAAAAGGAAAAGAAGGTCAGCAGTAGACTCGGACACTAAACCTACTTGTTTATATACTGAAAGAACCTTGCAGCAGGATGCCAAGAAGAGTGGATATGCTAAATTCCCATCACAAAACAATCAAAACCAGCATGGATTTCTCCCTTGAGATCACAGTTATGCAGCACTTTGTTGCTACCTAAAAGACTCATTAGTAGACATGTTCTCCTCCAACAGGAGAAAATCAGATTGAGAAGGAAGAAATGCATGTGGCTTTTATTCAGCAGGGATCACAAAGCACAGCTTGTGGTAGGCTCTTTAGAATTTGATTACTAAATCTGGCAATAGTTGTTTAAACTTTCCTTTAGTACTTCTAAGATATTTCCAAGTCAAAAACTGAAAACACCGTGTCCAAGGTACCTCCACCCAGGCCTGCTAGGTGAATAAATATATAGTTGGTGGGAAAGAAAAAAACAAAACAAAACATAAGACAATGTATAAAGATTATAAAATCAAATTGATACATCCTCATTTCCAGCCTCAGGCACTCCAGCAATGCAAACTCCAACAAAGTGCATTTCCTTGTTATGAACAGCTCAAAGCCAACCATCAGCCAGCCTCTTTCACTACTAAAATTCCACTGCGAGGCTCTACTTTAATAAAACCCAGACTTCAATTTTCCTTTTAGACAAGATATAACAACACAGGAAATTTGCAGCAATCTCTTTTCTATGAAGAAACGTTTAACCTTTGTGCAGTGGAGCAAAGTTCTTGTTTAAAATCAACCACCTCATTAGGAGTGCAGACTACAAACGTCTCAATCTACCCAGATCTCGATTTCAGACCAAGGAAGCTGCAAGCATATGTCAGCCTGATTTGGCTGGGTTTAGTAGCACAGAGGGGTTCTGAAGCAGAGTAGCACATACCACAGGTCATATACAATTAAAAGCTGATACTGGATTTTTCTGGGCTAGTAAGAGCACAAAGACTGATGACAAATAAGATGCTTTAACAGAGCAAAAGTTTTCTAAAACCAGCACCAGCAATAAGGACAGATTCCAGACATAGCAATGGCCCAAGACTCTAGATATGACTTGAGACTGAAATTCATTCCCTTTCCTAAAAAGTGAACATAAACCTGAAGCACAGATAAATAGCATGAAGTAAAAAGATGCTCCTTGGTCTGAAGATGGCAAGCTGGCAGCAGCAGCAATGTAATGAACAGGGAGAGAGGAATTTTTTTTAAAAAAACAACACACATAAAACAACAAAACAGTAAAGCTAACAAACACAAGGAATATTAACTTGAGGCCCACAACGAAGGCCTATGAGCCATGGACAGGTGCAGAACTCTGTTCAGATTGCTGAATTCTCTACACCTTGTCCACTAAAGTGAAAAGCAATCTTTGACACATTCAGTTATGTGCACTCAGAAACCTCAACATTATCTCACAAAAACGGCACTTTCAATTTCCTTAGCTGTTGGCTAATCCAGATACTGCTTCAGCAAACGTATTCAGAAAGATAAAAAGACGCTAACACATTAAGTTTCACCCAGTTTACAACTGTGATTTCTCACGTAGCATCTCCGAGGCTGTGCACTGCGTGTGAACACCCATTGGGATGTCACTTGTCACCCTGCATCCAGTTCGCTGCTCTTCCCTCCCCATCACCCAGAAGTGTCAAGAGCCAGAGGAAGGCACCAACCCCAGCCTCATAAGCACATAGTCATATTCATGTTTTGCAACACAAAGATTCAGAACTGGCAGGTTTGCTTAAGATTACAGCCTCTTTTGAGATTTTAATGGGGTGTGGGCACTGCTCTAGCAAAATAATAATAATAATAATAATAAATAAATATAAGCACCTGATCTTAATTTCTGTTAATTTCTATTCTTCCTTTTCTAGGATGAAAAAAATTAGGTAATGTGAACATCCAAAAGAACAGAGAATATATATATATATGCATTGTACTGCTGTCTAACTGAGCAACAGTTTTGTGTCACACACATCCGTTTATACATACAAACATAATATTTGTTTCCAGATTCAAAGCAAAAAAAAAATAAAAAAAAATAAAAATACCACTACTGAACGGCTTTACTGAACATTTTTAGAAATTCTCAGGTTAGCTAATTCCTTTGCCCTTTGAATATATACACATTCAAGCCCTGTAAATTGGCCAAATGGTCTATTACATGCTTACGGAAACAGACGGCAAGCCTGTACTGCTTTCTTTAATTTTCAGCTTTTCAGAGATGCCGTGTATTGCTAAAACCATTTAACAAAAGTTCTGTAGATAATCATAAAACCAAGATACCTAATTCCACGTTATTAGTAGCAGCTACAGAGGCTCAGTCACAGTAGGTTAAGAAGATCTGTGAATTGCAATGTAAAAGTGATCTGTGGTTTGTGAAATGTATTTTAGGGTGCAAATACTTCAGTGATATTTTTATAGCAGAAGTATTTTTTATCCCTGCTGGCACAATCTTAATGAAACAATTCTGATTCCTAAGCAATTGCAAATAAAAACACCCTGTCTAGTAAGCAGATTAAAGACACAAGGTCAGACTCCAATTTTAATTGAGATTTGATTTTCTTTTATTTGTTGAGCAGACTTGTAGGGATGATGATATTTTCAGCACTGGAAAGTGTGACCAACTTGTAACAGAACTTACCTAGTGCTGCATTTATAATTTATTTTACCATTGGGAAAGGCAGTGTGCTTGTATGCATTCTCATTCTGTGCATTTTAGGCCCAAAATCGGCTTAAGGACTCACAGACTATGCAGAGTTCTTTCAGAAAAGAATATAGTTTGTTAGAAGAAGCTTTTCACATGAAACTTTCTTTTTCAAGGCTGAGGCCTCAATTTTTGACTACAATTTGTTATTACAGCAGAACGGTCACAACAGCCCCAAGCAGTGCTATTAACCCAAGTCATCTCAACAGTAATTCATCTGTCCAAACCTGGAATATTTCCTGGCACATGGCTTGCAGGATCTCACATTTAGGATATATCCGGTCAGTTTGTTACAAATAAAGAATGGCCTTTAAAAAATACATATACCTAAATGACTTTAAAATTGACCCTTAATATAGGGACTTTAAAAGAAAACAAAACAAAAAAACGATTCAGGGATACAAGGAGAGATGGAACAAGTAATACTTACTGTGTAGCACAGTTGTGTTAATTGTGGCAATACCCAGATTAATAACCAAGGAGAAATTTGGGTGTTTGTTCAGGAGAGTTGCTAGAAAGCAACTGAGATAGATTTGACCCCTGGCAGCAAAGAAAGAGCACAGTGTAAAGAAGGGAAGAAAATAATGAAGAAAAGGAATGAAGCAGCCAGATGGAAGGACATAAATGCCGCAAAAGAAGGTCTGACAGAGAGAAATGGAGCTGTGCGTGAGAAGAACACATGGGGAACAAAGCACAGGGAAAAGACTGGTGATACATGAGAGTAGACAACAGGAATAAAATACCATAGTCACATAGTGGAGATGAGTCGTATTAAATAGGAAGAACAATACATTGGAGAAATGACCTAGAGCAAAGGAAAAGCCCAGTTGGTAATTCACTTTCTGTTTACACCAGGAGGGTTTTAAACCTGATTAATGCAAAGTGGGCAGGACAGAAAATGGATTGAAAGGAACAAGCAGCAGGCAGGTGACAACTTTGGAAGAAAATCTGTCTTAATATACAAAAAAATCTTAAACGTTTTTGCTGCAGCCTATTCCACTAACATCAGGGATGCGACAGCAGGTTATGGTTGCATTCCCTGCCTGCCGAACTGCTTGAATTTGAGATCCTAACATGAAGGTAATATACAAACTCTGACTTTTCTCCTCTGAAAGAAATGATGGCAACCAGTGATCCCATTGTGCTTTGTTGCTGCATAATTGTTAAAGAAATGCTTTCCGACGCCCTGTGAGAGGGGGTACTATCTCGAAAGCTCAAAGGGATCGTTCATTTGATCGCTAAACATAGTGTTATTCTAACCACTCATGCACTCAGAGAATGCCTCTATTCTCATGTTCCCCTGGGAGTTGAGATCATCAGAGATAGGCCGGCTATCAAGTATAAAGGCTGAGGTAGAACTGTGGGCAGGCTAACTTAAGTGAAAGCTTTTCAGAGACCTGGAATTCATCTTCTGCATTGTCTGATGACAGCTAAATTTGCAGACCGCCAGGCTAAGTCTGAAGGCGTGAGTGTACAAGAGAGCCTTTACGTATGGATTTCAAGTTTGAGAGGTTGTGTGTCAAATACTGAAGCATTTTTAAGAACGACAGAATTGATACAGACATGATTTAAATCTCAGGTACATGTGTCTCTCCCAAAAGCCATGGGCAGAAGCCTGTAGGGGCCTTTTATCCAAGGCTGTTAGTACAAACAGATAACACACAAGACAGTACATAAACAAATACCCCTACTCTAAAAGACATGTACCAGGCTAAAAAGCTGCACACAGATAACGCAGTTAACAAAACACAAGGTTAATACACACTGGCTTATCCTACCATCTCCTACAAATATACTTTATTTCTGACCTTCTCAAGTTTGTTTTTACGATATTCTATTTTTCAAGTCACTAAGATGGTCTTGTGATGCATTTTTATGATTCCTGAATTGTTCTGTTACAAAAATTGTTATTCACCAGTAATCTCAAAAGTGCTCAGCCTCTTACCTGTATATACATTCATAAAATAATACTAAAAACAACAATCACCACCTCTGATCCATGTCATTTTAGCACAAGTAGCATACAGGCAAGAACTCAAATACTGTGTACTAAAATCTACAGAAGACTGACACACTTCCCAGTTTACAACGGAGACAAAGCAATTGTCTATGCATCTCTACCGTGTGCATATTATCATCCTCAATTAACACACAAAACAGCCTAGATTCCACTGTGAATTAAATAGATACATATGCAGTGCATGAAATGAGCATAAACACAGCCTGACACAATCCAACTTTTTTTCCCCCTCCAGTAACAAGGCTTACTAATTTTTGTGTGCAAATATTATCTTGAAAATAAATGTACTGTTGTAAACATGACATTTCAAGAAGATCCAAAGGACTTTTAAAAACCTACACTTTGTGCAAATAAACTGCAATTTTCAGAAAGATGTGACCTCATTAAAACTTCTGTGGCCAAGAAATTTTGGGATATTTCACTCACATTAAAATATAATTATTTTATACATATTTTTTCTTCTAAAATTATAAATCACACAAAATTACACATTTCAAATCTCTTTTGCCCAAATTTCTGACTGAGACCCTTCATATCAAAATCCTTTTTAATCATTAATTTAAAAAGCCAATTAAAAATAAGCAAAAGCATCATGTGGATCAAATGTTGCTGTACTTCTTCAACAAAAAGAAGTCTGTTAAATTAAAAGGGCTATATTTGTATCTAAATCAGAAAAGCTGAATTATGAATCTGGCCCTAAAAATATTTAAGTCTTTAAGTAGCAGTTGTGCATCCCAGCTATGGCAATACAAGCAGACTAATATAGATGATGGGGGAAATGCTTCAATTTTAAACAGCTCCCTGTGTCCAACCAGCTTATACTCAGCATGCACATGAATGAAAACATAAGCCTTTTCTCACACTTCATTCCCGATAAAGAACACAATTATGATATGCTGAAAAACACAGGGAGCCTACTAGAAAAGTCAGATATTTGTATATGTCAGTAGTGATTTATTACAAAGAGGCCAGGATCCTGGATAACTAGCCAAAGCAGCATGCAGTTTTGAGCAACATGCTGATTTCAAGACATTGACTTACGTTTTCTTGAGGGAACAGCTCTGCGTGCTTTCTTTTTCTTACTTTCTTTTTACTGGAATCTCAAAAACAACTTTCAAGAACATTCAGTCTCAGAAATCATGTAATAGGCACCTAAATTTTAAGTAGAGCTAAAAAGGGCCCTTTTACAAGGGATGTAAGAAAAATCTATTAAAAAAAGGCCCCGTATTTTCACCGTAGGAGACATTTGTAATGAACGCATATGTTAAACAAAAAAAAACCCCGTGGGTGGAAAAAAATGTAACTCAAACTAGTAAGGCATTTTTCAACCCTTACAATTACTTACAATTGGAGGAAAAATTGCGAGTCAATATAAAAAGATTGTTGATTAGATGAATAGGAAAGAGAAATTATTTAACGGTTTGCCTTCAGGGAAAACTGACTCACAGAGCTATATTGGTACAGGGAGAACAGTGCAGCTCACACTCTGTCCAGAGGAGGAATAGCATGTACAGAGGGTGCTAATGAAGCACTCATGTAATCAGAGTAATTGTGATGCTGTGATTGTGCTACTGAGTTTTCCCAGGCAGAACAGGCTTTATTCTCTAACTGCAGTTCACCTGCTAAAAACACAGCACTTTGATTCTTGTACTACATTAGAGAGCAACAGTGTCCTCGGTGCAAAAGTAGTTTGACTGGTAGAGGAAGTACTTACTCTGAGAAAGGGGAGTCAACCATCACGGCCGCAGAATGCCTTTCTTCTATTCTTCCCCTTATGATTATTGATCTATGGGAAGAACGAGGTCCTAGTCCTCAGCTAGGTGCTTCTGCAGGGTGAACAATAACTGAAATAATGCTAGAACGAGTCTGCACTTGGACTATGATACTTTAGGAATAGAGGAGAAAATCATGGCAATATTTCAAGGTCTATTCCTAAATCTGCTGAAATCTGGGGCAGTTCCTCTGTTTAGTTTCATTAGGCATTGTCCCCTACAACAGAGGGGGACAAATTCTTCCACCAGGCACTTTACCAGCAACTCAAATGTAACACAGAAATCAAAGGACAGCCTAAAATAAAGTAAAAGGCAACAGAATAACATTACGAACACTGCAAAGTCCTGCTCATTCCACAGCCTTAGCTTAGGAAAATGAAAAAATGAAACATTTCAGACCTGACAAATAGGTGACACTGAAGAAGGCAAAACTACATCACATCTAGAACTACTCCAGCTCGAATAGGCTTTGCAAAAAATCCAGTCAACTTACAACAATAAACGTCAGAAGTGCACTTCAAACTTAGCCCTTCAGCAATTCACAAATAGAATTTTCTACTGAATAGACTGCAGCTCCCCTAATCCACTTAGTCCCACAGCTACCCGTTTGACTTGGGGTTGCAACACATCTACGGACAAGAAAATGGAAATGTTCTTTCTGCCTGAAGCTGTCTCGGCAGCGTGCAGGATGTCTGATGTGACAGATGGTTTCCTCAAGTCTGCTAGCTAGGTTGAGAAGTTCACCCCCCATGGACCTAAGATCAGCATCTGCCTTGTTAAATACTCAGATATAATCACTGCATAGCTGTTGAAATCAGTGGAGTTACTGTACTGAAAAAAAAAAAATAATAAAAATAATAATAATAAAAAAAGCTCGTGCTTAGATAAGGCAAATAAGAGTCACTACATCCTGATTAATTAAGTGGGATTCCTTGAATATTTCAGGGCAGAAAACTTTCTCAAAAGTTCAGTATCTGTTTTGGAAGCATCAATGTTTTCATTTTGTCTCCACTGACTTCAGTGAAACCAAGTCTATTTATACTAATGTTATGTGGTGACTTAGTCAGGTATCCAAAACCTATCATTCTTTTGCTTCAGAAGGCATATTCACTCACTCTTCCCCAAAGATTAAAAAGAAAATCTTATTACAGATCTTTCAGAACAGAAGTCAGATCTCTTGTGAATTTCTTTTACCTGTAGCCAATTTCTGTGGCAGTCACTTGAGACAAAAAGAGATTTAGAAATATTTTTTGCAACAGCAGCCATACACGTGTTTGTTTAAACAACTGAGTTTAGTCTCCAAAACACTGATTTCTGCTGCAGTCCTCCTTGTCAGCACTACCACAGACACTGTCAGTTCTCCGTGGTTAATATCTCACACAGCAGTAATTTTAAGATGCTGCAGCAAGGAGTAAACAAAAGCAAAAACCAAGCCTCCACGGATGACAGCTACTAAATATCACTCAGGCTAATTTAAAGTTCCTGTTCAGATGGAGATACGTTCCATCCAGCAGAAGAAAAAAATATGGTTCCTTCTAATTAAGTAAGAATATTAAAAGGTCTAGAGAAAGCCAAGCTTTTTATTGGCTTTTCACAGGGGAGACTCTAGAGAGCGAGCCTGCTCTCAGCAGCACAGAAAAGAAAGAGCAGCATTATCGTGGCTGTTCGCTGCTGCTCGCAAGGCTTGGGAGCAACTGCAGTCTTGTCACTACCAGGATGTTTCTGTCCAAGTACCAGTGTGTGCACACCCGCAAATACTAGTCCTTTTCACTTCTATTTTCCCCATCAGATATAGATACCTCAGATGTGAATTTCTGCTGTGGGCCTCTTTATGAGCACTTAAATGGGTACTTGGCATGCCCACAGAACTGAACTGGTGTGCCAAGGTGTGTGTTTTAAGGAGTTAAGCCAAACCACAGACAGCTTGCTTGAACTATAGCTTCAAGTACGGACTGGATTTGCTGCTGCCTGACAGGGTACTGGAGTCCTGGCGTTTCAGAGCTCTGTGGTACAGAGATGGCAGTGCCAAGGGGAAGCCAACAGGTGCCAAGTCCCACAGCATTTTCCTGTATGCAAACACTCTGCATTCCTTCTTGCTTTCACTCTCCAGCTTTCACCCCACCATTTGATTCATTTTCAGTCCTGTGGACACAGGTACAAGTTTTATACATTACACCAAACATCATTTAGATTGACACAGCGTAGAATTAAAAATACTTTGTCAGGGTCACTTGAGCACCGAAACAACTTGCAAGGGGTGTTTACAATTTGTTGTCGTTCTCCACTGTCACAATCCTTTCACAGAAGGTTTTCTGCTGCTCAGCTCTCCCTGTAATGTTTTGAGATCTACACCCATTACACATCTGTTGGTACTTTCAGGGAGGAACAGCTGCTGGCAGAGAGAAGGCAGCTACTACACCCTTCTCACCTCCTTTCCATGCTTTTTGGGCAACACCTTGAGCCTAAAAGAAAGTCCACAACTTTCCATACTCCAAACCACCCCCCTCTTTCAGTATTGGAAGGTCAGGTTGATGGATTTTTGGTTTGTAAGCTCAAATCTCTATCTCCACAGTTTAGTCAAAGTAAATAGAGCTCATTGTAATGCTGCCAATGACTGAAGCTTCAATGGAGGTGTGAGTGGAAAGGAGCACTAAGAGCTCCAAGCCAGAACTCAGCCCTATCTAATCTTGACAAGAAATCACAAGGAACTGAAATTTCACCCTATTGATAGCACACTGGATGGGAGGCACCAACTTAATACTGATTTACTGTGGTCATGAGGGCAAGAAATATTTGCTTCTGTACCCCCTTTTCCCACTGAATTCTGTCTTCAGTATCTACCCAAGATAAAATCTGGTTCAGGATCCTTCCCATGATGTGTGCTACAGGCAGCCCAAAGGAGCCCAGCCCTGCAGCCACAGGTTATGTTGGGATACAGTCCCTGGCACACACCCTCAGCAAAGTGCCTACCTTCAACCAGGATAACTGGCAACCAAAAGCCTGAGGAGAATCCATTGTCTTCACACAATTCTTGCCATATGACATGACTTCGGCTTAAATTGGATATTATGGATTTGATTTAGGAATTACCCAATGGAATTCCTTAATTCTTATTATGCAGGAAGTCAAAGTAATACTTTTTTAAGACACAAAAGGATTATCAATCTCAGTTGACATTTCTGGGCATGTATTCTCATACTAAATTGTACAAACAAACAAACAACAACAAAAAAACACCTCTGGTTTTCTCCTAGGCATTACATCAAAAGTGAGTCACATCATATTTAAACTTTAATGACAACATCTGTTTCAGCTAAAAGGACAGAAGTGTGGTTGGCCTGCGGAGGAGTATTCTTTACTCAAACCAGAACTGAGCATTTATTCAGCCTCAAAAACAAACAAACAAACAAACCACCATCAACAAAAAACACTGGAAATGGGAGAACAGCATTATCCCAGCTACCTTCCCCAAAATAATAATCTATCAGAAGCACTTTTAATTCATTTGCAGATAAAATCCTGCCTTGACCAAACTGGTTATTACGTAGGGACCAGTAGCGGAGAACACTGAGCAGTCTGTTTCTTCTGTGGAAACAGACCACTGCCCTGGGCTGCAGGCTGCTGACAGGACAAAGAAGGCAAAATACACTGGGAAAGGAGTAACTTGTTTTCATGGTTAGCTAATTAGCAGAAGGCCTCATAATCACGACAGAGCAGCATGTGACATTAGGCCACCCTTAGCCATCTTAACTTTCACATTCAGATACAATGTGTGCTGTGGATAACAATACTGACTCACTCTGAATAAACAAGGGGAAAAAATTCAGCAGATCCTGTACACTGTATAGCAGGCATTAAATTCATGAATAACTCAATTATTGAACTATTATCATGCTGACAAATTACAGGGAGAGAACCCTGCCAGGCCAGCACTGCTGAAAGTACAGCAGGCACCACTGGCTCATGTCCCTGCCTTTGCTAATGAATCTAGTAACAAACCCAGTCCCCAGGAAAGAGAAAAATCCTATGCCTCTTTGATGCCTGTAGCTTGTGTGTGGTGCAGATGAGAAAACAACAACAACAACAAAAAAACAACATACAGGATCAGACTTGTTAAAATGCTCGTGCACTAATTTTGCAGCAAACATCAGTGCTGTGTTCAAAGTAATCTCACGGGTTTAGATGTTACCATAGAACACTACATTAATTGACTGGCATATTAACTAGTTAGATGCTCGAGAGCTACCACTACTGTTTAAAGCATCAAATGGCTGCCAGAAAAAAAAAATAAAAGCAAAAAAAATCCTTGAATGCTATTATTATAAAAAGAAAATCCATAAAAATGAGTAGCCACCTAATAAGCCATCACCAAATTACAGAATTAACATCAAAATACAAATATTTGTACTTCATAAAAGCTTCAAACTTGAAAACAGCAACAACAAAAAAGATCAGCCAAGTGCTGTCTCTGAAATCCTCTGTGTCTCTTTTCACCACAATAGTTCTCTATTGCATAGGAAACAGGGCAAGGTTTCCTACACATAATTTGCAAAATGTGAAGATCTTAAAAGAACAAAATATCAATGCTTTCCCTAAAAAAAAGCTTTAGGTGGGCACAAAAAATGCACCAAAAGGAAAGGTACAAGCAGTATTCATCTCCTATTTCTGAGATCCAGTCACTACAGAAAAAAAATGCAAAACAATTTTTTGTTGAAAAGCAAATCAATCTTTTCCAGCTCAGAAAATTATTCCAGTCTTTCTGGTGTCATTTTGATAAACCAGTGGTCTCTGGCAGGTCAAGTCTTGCAAGAAACTGGGAAAAGGAAAAAGACAATGAGGACAACGTGAGCAGCTGGAACAACAGAATGATTTCCTACCTTATAATGAAGAACTACAGAATTACAGAAAACTACTAAATTCCCCCATTTCCCTCTCATGCCATAGGGAATAACTGCACCATGGCTATAACATCTATTTTAGGACAGTCTGCTGTCTCACTGGATTGATTTTCTTTTTTTCATAGAGTCGTAGAATCATTTAGGTTGGAAAAGACCTCTAAGGTCATCTTGTCCAACCTTTAACCCAGCACTGCCAAGTCCACCTTTAAACCATGTCGCTAAGCTCTACATCTACATGTTTTTTGGAAGACCTCCAGGGATGGTGACTCAACTACTTCCCTGGGCAGCATGTTCCAATACTTCACAACCCTTTCAGTGAAGAAATTTTTCCTAATATCCAACTTGAACCTCCCATAGCATAGCTTAAGGCCATTGTTCCTTTTGTCATAACACAGGAAAACTTTGAAAGTTAAAATTTAAACTCACATTCATGTTATTTTTCATTTGAGCTCCCCTATTCTTTGGTATAAAATTGATACAGAGATTAGAGTTGGATAGGCAAAGCAAAGTGGGCTGGTGAATGAAATAAGGGTTGAGGAGGGAGCAGGCCTGGCATCTCCTCCTTGATGAGCCAGTACTTCTGCAAATGCAGCTGGAGAAGCCAAGACACCAAAATCTGAGCATCACAACCAAGCAATCTACTATGAGGACCAGCTACAGCTGTATGATACCGTTTAAAGCTATCCACAAATATTCCTCTGTGGCTGGAAATCAGCTTGCCATTATTTTGCATTAAAGTCACAGCCTGTGTCCCACAACCGACCGTGTTTACGATGAGAGAAGCTTCCTCGTAAGAAGGTCACTGAACGACAGTAACACCCAGCTTTTAGCAAGTTCTTGACACTACCACATCACCTCCCAAGAAAGGGATTGTGCAGCCAGGAGATGCAAAATCTTTCCAGCTCCTTCCTTTTCATTCTGCCCCTTCCCTTTTTAAATAGGGATAGAAAAGAAAAGAAAAGAAAAAGAAAAAGAAAAAGAAAAAGTCAAAAAGCAATAGCGACAATGCCTATGCCTGTCAAAACAAATGGCAATCTCATGGAGACAGTTCTCCCACCTGTGTAGGGTTAGACAAATATCCACAGGAGTTTAACATGTAGGACAGAGCAGCGGGTGTCAGCACATAAGTGATGAATCAGGGTTAGTGGGGGTTGCTGTGGGATTGTTCTGAATGCTCAATTTTGAGCTGTAACCCTGAGCTCTGCACACAAAACCTACCTCAGGATCTACTGGCACTGCAGCTAAAGCTGGCAGAATGACAGATGGTGCTCTGTTCAGTGCCACCTGGCCATACGCAGAACAGAACTTACCTCCTGCTCAAGTAAAAGGGGGAAAAGAGCTCCATAGTTATGATATTTTAAGAAGAAAAGTTAATTTGGCCCCTTTAAAAACAAACAAACAAAAAATGAAACAAACAAGAAACACCAAATAAACCACCACCAAAGAAAACCACAGCGCAATTCCATGCGGTAAGATTCAATAGGGATGACTGCAAAGCACAAAGCCATGGGGAACCACACTTCAGTCAATTCCCCCATACCATTAAAAAAAACCTGATCTCAGTAGAAAGGAAACTTTCCTGTTTGAGGATATCATGATTTACTGTATCTTGAAAAGTTAGATATGAAAAGCTGAAGTGTGCTATCAAAGAGAATGTGCTGTCAACGTAACACAGTTCCCCCCAGAGAATTTTCCCTTGAGCGTAATTTTTGTAACTTGTAATTTTGTAATTTATGTGTTCAGCCCAGTAGCAAAAACCTATCTGTACAAGCCTGCATTTGTCCTTCTCCAAGCTAATGCATTAAGGATTGCACCAAAGGAAGGTTCGATCTCAGTCAGGATGACAGGCAGTTTGGCCCCAACGTTTGCCTCACAGATGTAGTGTCGCAATGGATCTAATAAGCTTCTGAATTATCCAGAAATATTTTATAGTTATCTTTGGAAGCAAAGCCAGCAGTCACCTCTTGATCGATTTCTTTAAATGCACAGTAATATTTTATCCCAGCAATATTTTATCTCTCTCCTGTACTGAGTCATTCACGATCCTTTCTGAGTACATACTGGTTGCAACAGAGACCATGTTGGCTACGTGCAAGTTCAGCAGAAGTTTGTAGCAGCAGGACAGCACAGTTCTAGATCACAGATGCATATTCAGTGTAGAACAGACAACAGAACTCTGTTGGGTGTCACAAGAAAATCCTTTCAAAGGCCAAACAAAACTAACTCTTGTTAATTCAGAATTTGATAGTTACACATACCATTATCATACAGACTAGATTCCCTTTCTCTTACCCTTATGCTCCCTCTCTCCACTCTATCTTTTTGTATTAAAAGTTCACTGCCAATGAGATTTAGTTCTCCAGAACAGTACAAATCTGACTTTTTTTCACCTTTTTTTGTGTGTGTAAAGGATCTGGAACAATGGGGCTCCATTGCTGCTGAGGGCATTTCAGCCATATAGCAGTAAAAATTTTAGTAGTAAAGGACAACTAAAGACAAAAGCTCAAACAAACAAAAACACCCTCCAAAATGATAGTTCCCAAATCCAACTCATGAAGAATAAAATAGACATTCATGTTCACTCACCAGGGGCCCCTCCCCAGTGATGGATCAATCTTTTCTCATATTTACAGAGAACACTGTTGGGTCTAGCAGACTTGAAAGAGATATCCACACTTGGTTCTTTATCACCACAACACTTTCAATCAGTAATACTGTGTTTGCCTCCAAAACCACACCCAACTGGTAAGGACTGCAGAAACCACACTTTCTCTAGAAGCACGTACTTCCAAAAGAAACACTGACATATTCAAGCAGTACAGCTCCCTCTGTGTATAACAGCCTCTAGCACTTGCATACATTCCACGCTGTCGACTATACCGAGGGCTCCCTTCCTCTAAAAAATCACCTCGTCACCTGGCCCAAGATAATACTAACCTTGGAGAAGGGAAGCTTAGAGATTTCTGCTTTGCTCGGGCAGTCCGGGGGCTGCTGGGGACTGGCAGTTGCTGCCACCGGGTGGCTCAGTACAGAGGGACAGCCACAGTGATTTCAGGGGTCCAGACTCTGGGCGCCTGCTGAGCGCTGGTGCACAGAAATACAACATGAGTCGAAGCGCACAACCCCCCTTTGCGAAGGGAGCTTGGTGGCTGTTTCAGGCTGGAATTGAATCCTTCACTTCCTTGTGCTAACCTTTCTGTAGGGGGTGGCATTGTCCAGATAAAGCTAGGGAAAGTGATCTTTTGTGCAAAAGGAAGCACAGAAGACAGTGATGCATGTGAAAAATGAAGGCTGCACTGCAGCCTCCCAGAGAGGCTGGAGGCTATTTAAAATTCCTCGGAAGAGGTTTTCTAGTCAAAGCTGAAGCTATAAATTAAGCAACTCCTGATGCATACTTGACACTCATTATAATTAGCAACACGAGGGAGAAAGAAAGAAGAAAGAAATGAAGGACGGCTTGAAATAGATCAAAACAGAGGGAGAAGAAGTGAACAGGGCCTGTAATCTAATCTTTTAAATCTCAGGACAACAAATTCCTCACCTATGGAGAGATGTCTGAAGCTTTTCATTTATCCACTATATGTTGGGTCTGAATCTCTTAACAAATTGCCCCAAAATGGCAGGGAAAGGCAGTTACGTACAGCAGTGCCATTCTCGGAGACATAAAACTTGTACCTGCAAAAAACGACCTTCCTGACTCTCAGGGAGTCTCACTCTAAAGTGACTGCCTTTGCACCTTCAGCCTTTGATTTCTTCACTGTACAAGGGTCAACAAGAACAAGATTACACTCTATTTGCACTATACTTGTCAGTTCTTTCTTTCCGGCCAGTTTTAATCTAATTTTAGAAAGCAAGGCAGCCAGAGACTTCATTTGTAAAGTGGTAAAAGGGTTGATACAAGATGCTGACCATTTTTAGAGCTGGAAAGAAATTATCCTTTTTGTATTGCCAAGTTAGCAAAGGTTGATCACTGGCTTATCTTAGATAAGCCGTTCAGTTCACAGATTTAGAACATGGAAATATTTCACAATTTGTTAGTAAATCATTAGCTTGTAAGAACAGGTAGGACACAGCCTGTTGACCTTCTAAAATTAGAATTTGTAGTGAGGTTATTAATCTGTATTGCACAGTGATCATTGGACAATAATTTTAAATGTACCAACAGTGAACTTCATGTTTTTTAATTCCCTAACCCCCCTCCACCCCTTTTTCTTTTCTCTCTCTCTCTCTCTCTCTTTTTTCTTTTATTTTTTATTTTTTTAATAAATTTCACAGTCCCCATATGTGACACGTGTCACAGGTTTGAACAACTAACTGCTGGTTTAGTTCACTACTATTTGGAGCTAGTGATCAAACTAAAGAAGAGGTCTCAGAGCCTCGGAGGCATTGTTTAAAGCCTGAGATTTCACTAGTAGAAAGAAATAGACTGAAGTCTTCCTGCTTTGCTGTCTCCATCCATCTCACAGGAGAAGCACTAGAGAGATCTGAACCGAGAAAGGGCGCAGTTTGAGACGCGCATTATACAGTGCCGTGGGGCTCTGTAACCAGTAGCACTGGATCTGCTGCAAATAACTGGTGGAACAGATGTAGAGGAAATGAGGTAAAAGCCTCACCACTAAATTAATGAAGTTGAAACCTAGTTCTTATGTCCACTTAAGTCCACTTGTGGATTCTTCAGCCACTGGCATTGTATGATCAGTATTGGAAGAATTCATGCCAGGAATTCAGGCTCATGTGCTAATCACACTACATTAGCTCATAGAGGAAAGATGAGTTTAGCTCAAACCAGTTTAAATGGACATGCATTGTTTCCACATATAGTAAGAAAAAATTAGTTATTCATGCTCCACTCCTTCTGTACCTAGAAAGAACAAAAATAATTCCTTACTGTACTCATAAATAGCTGAATCATCCAAAATTTTAAGCTAGTCAGCCTTAATAAAATCCACATGATTTTGCAGATGTAGTTTCCAATCCAAAACATAATGGAGCTAAATATTACATTAACTGACACATCTTCAGTGTCTCCTGTGTTAACTTTTGACTACTGTGGTGTTTTTTTTTGTTGTTGTTGTTTTTGTTTTGTGTGTGGACTTCCACTATCATAAAATCTATGTAAAGTTGGAAAAATAAAGGTTTCCTGCTATTTCTTGCAGTCTTAATGCAGAAGAAGAGGCCAAATATAGTCTTGATATGAAAGCTATCAGCAAAGCCTGTGAAAAAAAAAAAAAATCACAGCAAGAGAAGCTCATCTAAAATCTAGGCCTCCAAGCATCCTCATGTGTCATCAGACAGTCAGTCTATCCTTCTGCCACAAAATGAACTCTCTTATATCAGTTTACACAGTTACTTGTCTAACCTGTTTGTAAAGGCCAGCAATGATGAATCTCCACACTTTCTAGATGACGCATGCCAATGTTTCAGTATTTGTTTTAGGATTCCCTAAGCCAACATTTAATTGAGTCTTTCTGCAATTTAAAGCAATTGCTGTTTGGTCTATCCATCAGGGACAGCGAAAAGTTCATTTTCCCTCTCACCATATAATCTTTAACTTTGTTGAAGACTTTCATTCACTCTTTCTCCTCTATAGTGACCAACTATAAATATTTCTTCAGAGATGGTACATTTCAGACCTTAGATCACACTTTGTTTTCGTCTTCACCCTTTTCTCCACCTTTCCACATCTCTGAAGCTGTACTGCCTACGCTCAGGTAGATGACAAGGATTTTAAAGGAATTATTTCTTCTGTTTTTTGGAAAGAGGAAAAAAACAAAACAAAAACAAACAAAAAAAATGAAACAAAACAAAGCTACACCAACAAAAAAAAAAACACACACAAAAACAAACAGATCAAGTAACATTTTCCAATTGTCTGAATAACTCACCAAATACTTCATTGTCCTCTGAAGACTGCTGTGTTAGTCTTGCTGCTTTTGGACTCTCTTTAGCTGCCTCTTCCACCTTGGTTTCAGTATTCTGTAACAAAAACATTTTTTCAGATTAGGTCTTCTAAAGTCATCAACCAGAAACATTCTTCAAACTTCTTAATTATTCAAGAATTACAATCTTAGGCGAAAATAGAAGCATTAACAGTGAGGGTTTTAGTATCTTAAGGATTTATTATATAAGTTTTGCAAAACGCTGAGGGAAAACACTTTTGGAAAATGCAGATTTTTTTTTTGGTCGGCTTTGACTTTTTTTTTTTCCTTTTCTTGCAAACTCTAAGGTCATATCATAGCACTAATGGTGATGGTGTTAGTAAAATTACTGATGTGCCTGATTGTAACATGTGAGATCACATGCCATTGCCTCCTCCTCTCTAATGCTGTATTTTCAACCACAATGAAAGAGATTTAAAATTTTTTCACATGTGCACAATGAAAAAGACAATCTGGGACACTAACATAACAAAAGTAACATTAGAGCACAGTGGATAACTTGGTTGAGTATGTTCATGTAGAAGACATTTACATATACTCAAAACAAAGCTGGGCATCTTCAACATCTTGCTCAGGTCTACTAAATTTGCTTTACTTGTCTGTTCACCAAACGCACTGGAGAGAGAACTGAAATGAAATTCTAATGTCAGTGGCAAGATTCTTACTGAACTCGTTTCCCCATGTGCATACCCATCATGAAAAATCTCATCTTTGGAAAAATAATATTGTTTTCAAATAAGACCAAATCCAGCCAATTTTATTTTTATTTTTTTTTTAAATCACATTACAACAGCACTACAGGACATAAGATGCAGGCCTAAAAAAAGTCATCTAAATTGGGTAGAATAAGAACAAGATCTTTTCATCTTTCCTTCTCATACTTTATTTCTTTCTAGTGACATCTTCCAATGTTGACTTAGTGAGCCAAGGGATCAGAAGACAGTGCACAAATATTTCTCATTACAAAGCAAAGGTAAGTGAGCTAGGGAGAGCTACTGTTGCTTGGGAGCAGCCATCATCAAGTCTTTAACCACTGCACTGGCCCTCTGAAGCACAAACACTTACCTGTTTCTGAAACAAATTTGCCAGTTAGCTATGCAGTGTTAGACTGGGTCCAGAGATAAGCCAACAGACTGCCAGGGTGCAAAGCATTTCATCCCCTGACTAGAAAAGACTGACACCTGTGCTAGAAAAGATCTAACCTGTCAAATATTGAGTTTCAAATAGTTATATTGCTATTAAAACAAACAAACAAAAAAATCTCACACCAGTAAAACCACAACAAAAGAAGCCCCTTGTGTTTTCAAAATGTTTTACTTTGGTACCCAAAAGAAATGTATATGCATTTTTGCAGCAATGCAGACAGTAAACTGCATACATGGTCAACTCTTGAGTGATGGATATCAAATGACTGATGTGCTATTAAATATTACTGGAAAGAGTTAACCAAGAACTGGGGAAGAAAAAGAGAAATATAGAATACTTATGTTTTTGAAAGGGCAGATACTGCTCTATTCAAGTACACGTTCATTTAGAAGACTTTTAATAATGTTTTGAAGAAATCAGCTTTGTACAATTTATAATTTCTGACTTACATTTTGGAAGTGCTGCTATACAGTCCATGAGAAATACTAGTTCTGTGCTCAGAATTGCAGCACACTTCCAAATTGTAAGCAGTCTCTTATTTCCCCTTGTTGATAACTGCACAGAAGGTAAAAGAAAATAGTTTGGCTAAGTCTGTCAACCTTCCTACAGAACACAGCAGTTGAACTTAGGGCACAAAACTCAAGAGATTTCCAAACAAGACAGCAAGCTTTGTTGGAAAAAAGAAGAAAGCGAGACTTCGGAAGCCTAATGATGTCACAGCAGCAGCAGACAAGAGTTCAGAAAAACAGAAACAAGAGGAAAGGGGAGAAACTGCACTTCAGATGAAAGGGCCTGAAGAAGAGAAAGAATTCTGCACTCTCTTGAGGTACCGAACTGACCACCCCAAGCAGAAAATCCATCAGCTATGAATCTCAAAGCTGAGCAGACAGTCAGTTTTAGCAGATGTTCAACTCAGTTTGGGTTAACTAGACCTAGTGTCCCTCAGGAAGATGGAGGGACGCTGTCACAAACCATTAGTGAGTATACAGAGACAACTGGCTTTATACAAGTGACTTTGTGATCAGCACAAGTGCTTGAGCCCTGCTCCTGTGGCTATCCTGTATTGGTTGTGGTGTGCAGGTGCTGTCCATGCACCCAAGAGACACGTGCCAAGGCCCTCGGTGCCTGTACTGGCTTTCAGAACCAGTAGAGGCCACTGGCTCAGTAACCTGTGTATTCAAGTTGGGCTCTCCATCCTATTTTCCTTGCAGCATGGTGAACAACAGCTCAGTTACATCATTTTTGTAAGAGATAAAGACCAGCCTTCTACTCTGAAAAAAGCAGAAGAGGACATCTGCTACAGCAGTGAGCCAAAAAGCAAAAAGCTCCCAACCACAGTGCCATAATGGAAAAGACAAAAATCACACAATTAGATGAGCAAACCAAGTTCAGGGCTCTGCAAGACTAAGGGGACAACTGAAATTGTCATCAAAGCTATTGCTCCAGGTTGTGTAAAGATGGTGCTTGTCAGATCAATTTTCAGGTGTATTCCATCATACCTAGTGCACTGTAAAGCTGGAGGAGGGAGGCTGATATTCTCTGTGCTCTTGTTCCTCTTAGGAAATGGTTGAGTCTGCAACTTGCTGCAAGACATCAAGAGCAGCAGCAACAAAACAGCTGGTACTCAGCATCTAGGAGTGAGTTGTCATACAATATTCTTTCTAGGGAGACATTCACATCCATTACTCCAAAAACATGTTTTTGGCATTCTCAGGAAAGCTAGAAAGACAGAGCCCTGAGATGATATGGGTTGAGTTAAATCACCGGGGAAGACTACATAGCAGCTGCATTGCCTGCTCTCTGGATGAGCTACGTTGTCAGCGTTGACAGATGTCAGCTCCAAGATGTCAACAAGAAAGCTGCCTGAGAATGTAAGTCTGAAACATGACAGTACGTGGCTGGATGTAAATCTCTTTGGCATGGCTCCTTATACAAAAAAAAAAAAAAAAAAAAAAAAAAAAAAAAAAAGCTAATTTTAAAAAGATTTCTTTTGCTTTATTATTTGCACCAAAAACTTACATGACACGTTGTTACTGGCATAGCTAATATTTTACTAACAAACCTGATACAAGAAAATTCACTGCAAAGGAGCAATTAATGATCCAGATACTCTAAAAACAATTTCTATGCTAAAACAGATTTTAAAAGGCAAGATATAAGCCGGTTGTTTAATTATTTCTTTCAGCGTCCTGAAAGTTCCCAAGTATCTCAATCCTTTCAACCAATAAACAGAAAGTGAAAACATATTCCTTTACACTGCCCAAGCTGTGCCTCAGGTTGGATTCATTACCTACAGTTATAAAGTGTTTGTGGCGGGTTGTAAAATAAAGGCCCTTTGTACCTCTCATAGTAGATGTAATTCTATCTAGATCTGACTTGCAGGTTCAGCACTCACCGCAATTTCAGGAGTAACTGGCAAAATAAGTTTATTTTATAGGGTCAGTTCCTCAGTACTATAGATTATATAAAATTTAGGTCTATATATTTAAATAAAGTTCACAGAAACTCCCCCTCTCTATCCAAAGCATTCCCACAAAAATTTGCTTCAAACCAGAATTCAAGTAGGGTTTCCTGAGATGAGAGAGGCACTCTGTGTGCTTAGATACCTTCCTGAAGCATGGCCTCCAACCTGCACTTTGGAGAAGTGAGGAGGACACCCTTGTCTCTGCAGGTGCTCTGATACCAGAAGAGAAACTGCAAAAGTCATGACCAAAGCACAGTGGAGCGCTGCAATTCTCTTGGGAATCAGGTCACTCTTGGTCCAAAATGCCATAAAAACAAACAAACAAACATACAAAAAGCTAGCACTTAACATGTTTTAACAGCAGGTCACAGCAAGGTGTCACAGTCTAGAAATACTTGTACCATTTTACAAAGCAGTTGCAAAATAAGATGTGCATATATACTGTAACTGCACATATGTGAATGTGTACATAAAATAGCTGTTCTTGACTCAGCTTCAGTAAAACTTAAACCTGTGTTATAATCTGCTACAAAACACTTTTGGCCCAGTTTCCCATTGTGGCAGATCACCAGTTTCTTGAGACTCGGTTTACCTGCCTTCCATCACATTTGATGCATCCCATTAAGTCTCAAGTGAGCACCACAGTCTCTATAGTAAAAGACATTTCACAATTTTCTATATGTAAATTTTTATATGCTACAAATAACTGGTAGCAATCAAAATATTTGCCACAACTAATACTGATATGAAAATCATGTTCTGGCTATGTACATACACACATTAGTGCAAGAAGCAAGGCTGGTTTGTATTTTGCTGCTATTGGTGCCTATTTAGAGGATCTTTAACAAATTGGAAATATTAAGAAATACTGAATTACAATGAGCTGTGCTCTGCAAACACACAGTAGCAGGCCAGGTTAAAAAGTACAACAAAGCATATTGCACTTACCAAAGCAGCTCATTTCCTCAAGAAAACTTAAGTTTCAGAAGTAAAAAATTGTAGTCTTGAGTACTCAAGCCAACTTTTTAAGCTCCCTTGCCATTTTGCATACTAGTTAGGAATGGCTCGTTTCTTTTCCTTTCACCATAAAACTGTTACTTGAGGACTTCATTTTGCAAAGGAATAACACACAGACAAATCAAAACTTCTCAACAGAAACCAAATAAGCATTCAAGTGGAACTAGCGTTTTATCCAAGAGAATTAAAGAAATCTGTGAAATCCTATCCAAAGAAGAGTTTTGTGTTGTCTGTTCTGATATCCACCCCTGCCTTGTACAAGAAATTCTGTTCTCTTATGTGCTCAGTCTGCTTAGCTCCAACCCAAAGGCAGAAAGGAAAATATACTTAAGTTTCCTTTATTTTTCAGTATCACAGACATCAGAAGCTCTAATTTCAGCAAAACGCCACAGACTGTGAATAACCCTCTCCCCATTTCCGTCTGTCCTTCCTTCATTACTGCCCACAGAAGTTACCTTCCCTGCACGTAACTCCCCAAGACCCAGCAGAACTCGGGGCAAGATAAAACATTTGATTCCTCCTCTACACTAGATTTACAGAATTATTTAAGGTAAACAACAGACACCACCTCAGAATACAGACAGAAATTTCTAGCAGACAAAAACAGATTTGACTTGCAATAAGCCTTCATTTTGGAAGAATAGAAAAAGCATAAGTCGCTGCAGGCAATTATAATCTTAATAATGCAAATTGTACCCATGGCAGTAAATCATACAACTCCAGACACAGCTAAAGAACTCAGCAAACCTTCCCTGAGATTTCACTTCTGCAGTGATATTCACCTAATTTCTTTTACATAAAGATGCCTTTCATTTAATAATCACATAATGGATGTATGATCTTCAGGTGACTGTACCCCTTCTCAACAGAGCTAACTGACCTTCCACAGAGTTCCTGGGGAAGAAAAAAAAGTAAATCTTTAAATTATAGATATGTGCTGCTTCAAAATGTGACTAACATGGGAGAGAGGCACATATCAGGAAGTATGAAATGCACGAATATTTCTCTAAATAACAAATACAGCTGAAATGGGCAAGAATTACCTCAGTCACTCCTAATGAGTAATTTTCTTTGCCACTCTCACCTCATGTTGTGCATTCCCAGACTAGGCACTAACAATAGTGCTATTAGACAAGTCTCATTAGAACAAGTCAGAAAACTTCCTCCTTCTCAAAGACCTCCATCAGTCTCAAAGCTTTCAGCTCCTGTTCATTGGGAGGAATATTACAGGTGCTGCTTAGCACAACCAAGCAGACCCTGCGGACAACCCAGTGGACAGCAGGAACTCAAGGCATGCTGCCCGGCGCGAGATCTCCTCCACCTGGATTAACAAATGTATTCAAGCAACTTCCTTAAGTACACCATTAATTCCTCTTAACTGTGGAGATTCTTCATCACATCTTCCATTAACACGGAAACTCACATACATATTAGGAAGCATCATGTTTGTTACACAGAACCTGAATGCTAAATCTTAATAGTGCCACGGTGGTTAATTCCTACCCCCCTTGAGCAAGGTTACTCCCACCACACACGACACAGTTATGCCAGACTGAAGTTGGGTTCGTGCTAGCTCCACAGCTTCAAGTTCTCGACAATATTCCCTCACTCCCCACCAGACATGAAAATGTTTCATAATTTTCCCAATAATTTTCAAATAAAGTACTCCCTCAAACCACAACATAATCAGCCATTATCTCCAGTTTCTGGTAGACCTGATACTCCCAGGACAATTTTCATTTCTACAGGTTCTTTATATCCCGCTTTGGAAATGCAATACTTAAAATATCCTCTATTCAACAACTCTATATGGAGTAGCTATTCTAACATTCCTCTGTGTTTGTCAAAATCTTATTCAAGATATGAGGTGATAGAACGAAGAAGTGACAGAGAGAGGTGGGGGGAAGAGATAGAGAGGAAGAGTCCTCCAAGGAGAGCTTTTTGGCACTCTGAAATCTCAGCTTCAGTGGTGTTTGGGCTGCTCTTGTCACCAAACAGCGAATTTCAAAAGAAGTTTCAAATGAAAGGATCCCGTCACTAACCCTCAAGGCAGACTTGAAAAAGGACTGATATGCCTCAAACACATTGTCCAAGTCTTCGAAGAAATGCATCAAGTCTATTAAAAACCCTAAGATACTAAGGGTTGCAATAAGTAGTAACGAATTCAATCTAAAAAATATAGCTACGTTCCCCATTACCAGTTCCACACTTTTGCTGTTTGCTTCCATTTATGAAAGATATTTTAAAACTGTTTCTGTTCAGGGACAAGTTTTTACCAATTGGGTTATGGCCTTTTCTAGTTCATAAGGTATTCCCTGATGCTTGGATGGAGGTTCAGGCATGCGACAGAGAGAAAACAAAATAAGTGATTACATTACTGTGCCCGCTCCACCGGCACAAGCTAATTGCATCTGGGAGAGAGGTGCTAAAATGACAGAGTTCATTTGGGAACCAAACCAAAACAAAAATAATCCCTTATAAAGATTAAGGTTTTCACAACAATTCTGTGAACTGAAAACAAAACAAAACAACAAAAAAACCTCACATGTATCCTGTGAGGAAAAATGTGAGCGACCCTGAAACATGGGCAGTATCAGCAATGCTCCCAAAGCAGCACAGAAATCACAAAACAAGTTAAGACAAGGCAGAAGAACATGCTCCAGGTCAATATTTTCAATTTGAAACAAGAATCCTGTCACGTGTCTTTTACTCTGTGCAACACTAGGGCTGAAACCATACACAGGAAGCCTGACTGTGACTCACACCCGCTGCAGACAAGCACAGACAGAGAAGTGAATCGCTATTTCCTCCGCTGATCCCACCCCAATCACCCCAGCAGGGTGACAATCCCCCAGCTGTACAAAAGATGCAGTGGCACATACAATACCAAAGTGTCAAGATCAATACAAGGACCTAAAAGTGCACTTGGAAATATGCTGGGTTTCGATAACCTCCAGAGCACTTGACCTGAACGTAACACTATTAAAGCGCAGATGCTCCCCGCTCTGATCCCGGGCGCTTTTCCTGAAGTGGAAAACGTGGACGGGTGTAGGTCCTGCCCTTATGGACCAAAGAGGAGCCATAACAGCACTTGATCAGCCAAGGCAGAAACAACAGGCACTTCAACTTCAAGCAAATAGCTAATCTCTGTCACCCAAGGTGCTCAAGAAGATTTCCAGAGTAGTCTGAAGAGCAATAGCCATCAATACCCACGCTTTCCCAATCTGCTCATCACCTTTATCCCATCTGGACTGAGTGTTAGCCAATTCACTCTTCTTTGAACATTCATTTAACCCCCATGTTGAGGAAGTACAAATATTTCACTCCTTTTTCCCCTAAAAAGACATGGTTTAAGTCCAAAATGCTAAGTTGATGGTGCAGCCTGCAATCTCTTTCCCAAATACATTGAACAAGGGCAGCATTGAACCCCACTGGATGGGTAATTTTCCAGTGCCACCACCACGTGAGGTCCTTCTGAAGGGCAATAATAAAGAAAAGCACACAAAAGCAATCCTGTTTCCTTCTGCTAGTGAAACCACTAATACATGCTAGCATTTTGATAAGATCTAAAATGAATGAATAGGGCTATCTGATATACCAGAAGAAAACAAGTCACCTACGCGTCTGAATACACCCAAGCTAAAGGAACAACAGAGATGCAAAAACTAGCAACTAGTGACAGAACAAGGAACAACAGAGAAAAATAACCCAAACTACGAACATTAAACAAAAAAAAAGAAAACTAAATTCACTAGTCAGGGACAGAGGATTAAGAATATCTTGTTTTTCAGGCAAAGTTTGCCTTTCAACCTTGTACACTGAACTTCTTGTATCATATGTTTGAGTTTGGCAGTTGGTAATGAATAAAAAGCAAAACATTTGCCACTGCCCAGACTCTTTTAGATCCTCAGCCTTGACCCCTCCATTGGGGTCTATGGACAAGACTAGCTGAGCCAGAGCTGCTGATTTGCCCCTCTGAGCCACAGGAAGCAAGGTGAAGCAGGTGGCAGCAAAGCACGATGCAGTGGTACCGCACCACATCCCGCAGTGCTACAAAGCCACCTCAAAGCAGCACCACAAGGATTTCACCTGTGTACTCCTCTGCACCAAGCAGCAAAGGGGCTGAAAATGTGTAGCTGAATTTTTTTTTTTTTTTTTTTTTTTTTTTCTTCCTCCCATTACCTGAAAGGAAAATATTTCATATGGACCCGATGTACCAAAGCAGATTTCAGGCAGGCTGTGAGCTGAAGCATAAATGTGTCGGCTAGGCACATAGAGAAAGAAACAGCTCCTGACAACAGCTGATCTCTGCTCAGTTCCCCAGTACCATACCAGTCTTCAGGAAGGCCAGAATTTCACTTTGGGGATTTTATTCTTAATTTCATTGCAGACAAATAGCTGTCCTTCAGGGTACAAAATGAAGATGACAACATACACTTACAAGTAATTTCTATATGCAATTGAAGATGGGCTTTACTGAATAATGAGTATCTTTTTAGTGCTTGCTCTGTGTTAAGAAGGTACAAATAAAAAACAAACACACACACACAAAAAAAAAACACTAAAAAGGGTAGATATTTAAACAACTTTTTCAATGTTCTACCTGCAGTGATACATTAGACTAATCCAAACGCCTTTTGAGTTTAATATCATGAGTAGAAAATATGCCTGGAAACAATTTTCACCAAACACCAAGAATGGGCTTTCAACTTCTTGAATTTAATTTAATTTTCATTTCCCAAGTCCTAGCTCCTGAGGAGAGAAGACTCACAAACTGCTACATAAAAGCATTTTAGATTCAAAATTATATTCCTTCAATTCCCTGAAACGTACTAATACATCTTCAGCATTTAAAAAGTAGGCTTTACTCTTGCTTGCCAAGAATTAAAAGAATTATTCATAACACTAAGCAGTTAATATTAAAAGGGATATTTTCTAATATAGCAATTTTGAGGGAAGACTGTCTTCACTGCTTTAGATCACGTGGCAGTCTCTAGTCTTCATATGTATTTCTAGGTCAAAGCTAAGAGAAATTTTATATAGTAGTCTGAATATGTTTACCTAAAAAAAAAAATAAAAAATGATCAGGGACACCTCCCACTAGACCAGGTTCTTAAGTCTTATTACAAGATGTTGGGTTATTTTTAATTATAATTTTTATTTTTTATCATGAGGGAGAGGACATTGAGAAAAATAAAGTCTTGTCTTTTCAACTGGCAAGATGTTTTAACCTAGATAAAATGATGTTTCAGCTCCCTGTTGGGGTGCAGCCCCTTAACTGCAGAGCCACGCGTCCTCCCTCAGGCCAGGAGAAAAGCTGCCATGAACAAGCCATTGAGCACAAGGCCTTCACAGATTCCCGCCTGTCCAGACAAAACACAAAAGGTTGGGCTAAATAACTGAATGGCACAAGCTGTTTGATGTAAATAGCTCGATATTAAATTTGATATGTTTAAAGAATCTGAGTATTGTTACACAGTGCTCCTGGAATGAGCTCAGGTCCTGAGAGTAGTGCAAATAAATGCACAAACAGCACTTAAAAGACAGTAGTTTCAAATGTCAAGATTTATGGGATTATATTCACCAAACAAAGCACGATTTTCCAAATGTAAATACTTTTTTTTTATTTTGCTTTTCTCAGATAAGAGCTGTGAAATAGAGCTGGCACGGCAGCAAGGCTTTGTAGTTGAAGGAAGCTGATAAAGGTACGAAATAGCCTGCGTAATGGTAACAAATACTGCTATGATGCCTTTCAACTCCCACTTAAGGAAACTAATACAAACAGGCACACACTCTATTCACTTCGAGAGTATATGGCTTTGTGAAAGACCTCCAGAACTGGAGCTTAAATCATCAGCACTGAATAGCGATCGGGCAAGGGCAAACAACTCGAGCAGGGAAATGGTTTCGTACAGGCCTTCTGGTTTCTCTGTTCTCTTCTCCTTCCTCATTAAACTGGAAAGCTACAACTCTGTTAAAACAATCAAACAAAAAAGCACAGTAACAACAAAAAGATGGAGGGGGAAAAAAAAAAAAAAAAAAAGTGTTTCATCAGTAATGGTTCCTGTAAAACATCCTTTATTCTTTTGTGGCATAGGTTTCCCCCTCCCTCAAAGAAATCCAAAAAACAAGATTCAATCCTCTAGTACTAAATTGTTTTTTAAAACAAAATACATCATGTTAAGAGAGAGACTTGGTCCATCAATTCTTAGAAACATCTGCTGTCATACAAGGCAATTAGCAGGAAGCAGAAGAAAGTTTAAATTAAATGCTAAAAATTTTGACATTAACTACCTTTTCAGAAAGCCACGACACTATCCGAAGGATCTGGTCACCTGCAGTCCCACCATGGGCCCAAATTTCTCAGCAGGTCATTGCAAGTCTCTCTTATTAGCCAAGTCTCTCTTATTAGTATTAGCCAACTGTTAAACCATAGTCGTCAATGACATTTAAATATAATGCCTTACTAGAATGCAGAAAAATACGTAGATTTTTCATGTTTAGGGAAAACCATTCTAGAGCCAAAAAACTAGGTATAGTGAAGTGTTTACACTCCTACTTTTCTGAATATGACAAAGAAAACAATTTGAGAAAGCTGATTACAATCAGTTTACAGTTTTGCCTAAGGCATGTTAAAAGCAGCAAAACAATGATCCCTTCCCCACCTTCCCTAGTTACTTTTTTAAGCACAAAACGCATGCTCTAAAGAAGGATTTAACTGATTTCTGAAATATTCTAGCTGTCAATCATTTTCCAGAAGCTGTCTAAACAGAACCTGAAAGACTGCCATGCAAATTACAATAAATAACAAAACAATACACCTAATTAGCACTAAAATACTACAACACAACCTGGGAGAATCTCAGAAAAAATAACCCAAAGCAATCCGCCCCAGCAAGGAGGAAGAGCTACCAGGATGACCCCAACACAAGGAGAAATATTCCATTTTGCTTGAACAGAAGAGCAGACCCTTACTGAGATGAATGTTTCCCTTTCCCAGTGTTCATAGGTACAAGATCATGGTCCGTTATTGTTATCTTCAGAGAGGAAAGCTAGGGAGCTGGCTCTTCAGCCATCCCATAGGTTCTCTCAAAGCCTTCAGCAAGGAGCCCAATAGGACCACACAGATCTCTCTTTTGGCAAGAGCTCACAGGAGGTAGAAAATCTGACATTACACAGAGGTTGGTATTTTCTTCTTTGATGGTTTCTTCAGAAACAGGCAATCTCGTGATGCAGCCAGCAGTGAGAATTGTAACTCCTGGAACTTTACACAAGAGGCTCTACTGAACTCACCGTTAAAGCCTACATATTTTTCTCACAAAGGTCACAGCAAAATTTGTCAACCACCACTGTGTAAATGGCATTATGTCAATGATTCATATAAAAACAGTTACCTTTGCCCCTGACTTTGCTTGCAATTCTGTGATTTTATTTTCTAAAAGCAAAATGAGTGAACAATGCTTTCCTCCATGCTTTAAACTGACACAGAGGCACTCTCACAAGAAATACTGTGCAGACTTACAATTGCACCAATATGACTGGAAGACAAATGGGTCATTGTAACATGTGTACAAAGCTAACAAGCTGAAAAACTAAACTGCATGTCCAGTAACTGAACTTTCACATCTCGGAATTGAATAACAAGGTCCTAGAGGCAAAACGTACTTTGGAAAAAAACAGAAATGATTGTATAGCCAAAGGTGCCTGGAGAGATGACATTTTAATTGTTTATTTTCAGGCAACTGTTCAATCAGTGTGTAAACGTTTAAACTGGCATTCAAATCACACTGACCCTGGCATAGCAACAGCAAGAAAATTAAAACAGAAGAGCAAAGGTTAATGAATGGCACAGGCCAATTTCAATACTTGCTGCACAGTTGTTATATGGGGGTTCCTTAAAGCATGAAGCAAGCTACAAGACATTAGGATGCATTTTCTTTCAGCAGCAAGACTACAGGAATGCTTATGCAGTTGTGAGATAAATACACTTTAATGACTTCATATTTTAAACCCGATCAGAGGACCTGATCTCACTGCGGCTTCCAGACATCATATAGGGTATCAGCCAGAGCTTGAACTCTGTGAGTTCTGGCTACCAGGCCATGAAGCGATTTGTTGTAGAAGTTCCACCATCACCTTCAGAAACTGGGGCCCTCCTCTGTGGCCCACCTACACCCTAATGTAGCCCAGACTGTCACATGCAAATGTGAATTACTCACATATGCAATCTTATTTGTCTTTATCCAAACTTCAGTAAAGTTAGGTGGCTAGTTTCTACCATGACTTTGTGATTTGTTATGAAATGAGTACAGGTAAAATGTTGCATTTTTTTTCCTGTAGATCAAGAGTTCAATACATTTCTAGCTCTCAGAAACAGTCACCTTGAGTCAACTTATTTCTATGTACCACAATGAGACAGTGGTAAGACAAACCTTGAGAGCCTGAGGAAGTGACTCACCCAAGTCTCTCACTTAGTGCTTCTTCAGTCCCAGGTGACACCTGATTCATCAGCAAATACACACTATTACTCATGTGGAAATCAGGGAGGTTTGCCTTCATATGTAATTGCTTCCATTTAAGCACACCCAAAACACCCTAAGATCAAAAAGCATTTTTCAAGTGTCTTCAGATGTCCAATATGGTAAGATACATGTTCCATAATATAAATGTTTCATAAGGCTGTTTTCATATCTTTTGAAAAGTGTGAACAGATAATCTAATCACCAAACAAGAAATACACCATCTGTACTATGCACAACCCTATTCTTCATAAGCATATTTGTTTTAATTTTGGTTTGGGTTTGTTTTTTAAATGTCTTTTTTTTTTTTTTTTAAGTAAACAACTCAACAGGGGCAGTGTTTTTTTTTTTTTTTTAAAAAAAAAAAAAACAGTTGTAACTTCAATTTTCCAAATGTAAAGTCAAACAAGACACCAAACCTGTGAAAGACTAGGCAACAGAAATTTCCAATTGACTGTAAAAATAAAAGTCCACCTTCTGTACTACCAGTGTAAAGAAATCCCAGACGTGATGACAATAAAAGGCTCTTGTTCACGTATAGACTGGAGAAATGGTAATACCAGTAATATGGCCACACCTATGAGCAGCCACTTTTTCACTTAGTGAGACAAAAAGCAAACAGAAACTAGCATTTAAAAAGATGATCCAGTTTATCAGAAGCTGATTCACTAATGAGGTTCCAATAAAAACTCTCTGTACCTTCAGGAGAACAAAAGTATCACGGTGACGGGAGATGGGAGAACAGACATACCTATGCCATGCTGAAATTCAAGAGCTGCATGTTAAAAAAGCAAGTTTCCCATCTTGTTTGTTGTGCTTTACATAAGTATTACTTTTGCAGCATCTCTACTCACTCTTCAGGCAGACATTATTCTTCTTCCCCTCAACTTCCACCTTTTTTTTTTTTTTTTTCCTTCAGTGCCTAATTTTCAGATCTTTTGTGAAGTTTTAACCAGTGCCCATCTTTCTAGCAGGAAGATTTCAAGCAAGCAAGGATCATCACCCAGCTAGAACATATGCTTTATGCCTCTTCTCTCCCTTTACATGCATTTGTCTTGAAAGAAAGAGGACTATACATGAGAGTAGCAACTCATCTCCACTATTTTGTTTTGTTTTACCACGTATACCCCAATCAAGTACCGCTCTTTGGATAAGAGACTGTTAGGGTACATTCTGTTCTCAATATAAACACCTGCATCTACAGTGAAAGGGCAGCAATGCATTGGTAAAGTGAGAGCCATATTTAATAAATAGTATCTCAAATGCTTAACTCTTCTTATCTTTTTTCAGATGACCAAACAGCTTTAAGGGTAGCTGTTTCCATGGGTGAAGAAGGTGGGTGGGAACAGACTGCTTGGATATGCCACAAGCACCCAGTGTCTGACCAACCTGAGAGTCTCCTGTGCTGAAATGACTGCTTCTGCGAAGGAGGGGAAAACCACTGGTGGCATGTGCCCTGCTTTTAGCACAGCCTTTGACACCAACTCCCACAGTCTGCTGCTGTCCTCAGCCAACAGGGAAAGATAAGTTTTGGGTAGGTGGAATACAAAAGGCAGACAATTGGTTGCACCACCAGACTCAGATGTCTGTGATCAAGGGCACCAAGTCCAACTGGCAGTCAGCCAGCAGCTGCATCCCTCAGGGATCAGCACTGCAGCCAGTATCATGCAGTGACTTTAGTAAAGACTATCCAGCTGCTCAGTACACGGAAAAGTAGAGTTGCTGTCCAGAGGGATCTTGACAGGCTACAGAAACGGGCTGGCAAGAATCTCATGAAGTTCAACAAAGACAAATGCAAAGCCCTGCATCCAAACTGGGACAACTCCATTCATCGTTACAGGCCAAGTGGCCAGAAAATAGCTGTGCAGAAAAGGCTTTGTTTATTTTTTGCATCCACTTAAGTTAAATGACTGTAAATGATTGTATTACAGATGTTTGGAACTGAAGAACAGCTCCTGAAGCATGCAGCAAAGAAAGGGACTTTTAGCACGGAGACTTAACCCCAGTTCTCCTAAACTTGGTCATCTGAGAGAAAAGCCCCCTGGAAGTCCCTATATAGTGAAAAGATAGGGGGATAGAAGAACAGATATGTACTTCAGAGTTATGCTTAGATGTTTTTTTTTTGTTCTGCTTTGCTCCTTCTATAGACTTTGAAGATACTTTGCTTGGAGCCAATATTGTCACTAGAAACAACAGCCTCCCAAAGGAAAAGCTGTGGCTAATGCATGTGTTTAAAACCACTTGAACAGTCACAACTGGTCACAGAGTTGCAGAAAAACAGCAGCCTGACTGAGCAATGAAAAACTCAGGACTGATTTATCCCCAGAGGGAAAAGCTTCTGGCCTCAGAACGAAAATGGGTGGACTGTACGAGAGACTACAAAAAAAGCTGAGATACTATGCAGTCTCAAAGACAGGCAAAAATACAGGCAGTATTTAAGAATTATACCCTGTCAAAAAATGTCAAGAGAATTATCATGCTGGGAACAAAAATCAATGTACCCAGCTTTTAACGTGATGATGATGTAAGGGTACTTGTTTGTTTGTGGGCTTTTCATTTATTTGTTTTAGTAAATAATCCATAGCAAGAAGAAAAAAAATCAATAGCTGTGACTGAGTAGATCAAGTATATTTTGCAAGGTTCAAAAGTTATTGTACTATTCACATGAGAGCAGCAAAAGTTGCCCCAGGTAAATAACTTGTTATCACACCCCAACTGCGATGCAATATTAGGTGATTAGCAAATAGCATGCTCAGATTCAGCTAAAACAAGTTACAAAAATCTACGAAAACTAATTGCTATGACTTACAGACATTTTATGCTGCTTTCATAAAAGGATTGTGGTAGTAGTTACTTATCTATACTTACTTTTGCACACCTCCTGTGTACACTGACCTAACAGTGTAATTAATACAAGAATCTCCCTGAAATGAAGTTCTCCACAGTCTATAATCAGCAAATCATACAGCATAACGAGCCCATGTTACTTTCCCACTGCAAAATTCACGTACACATACACAAGGACAAAAAGTGGCTTTATAACAGTGAAATAAGTTAAAAACTGTAGTAATTAATGACAGTTCAACAGCTCGTTTTCATCAATATTTGAAGATCTTTGGCTCAAGACCCTGCTGTAAGTTTGGTTTGGTTTAAAGGAAAGATTGCTCACTTCAGTAGAATCTCCTTCAGTAGATAAGCTCCATCTCAGCCTAGACAGATGACCTTTTCAAGGTAGCCTTCCTTAGAAAAAAAAAAAAAATCCTCTGATAATGTCTGTGCAAAATTAGAGGTAAATACAGTTACTAGAGATGATGCAGCTCAGGGCAAACTTCTCCTTGTATTACCAGCACCCAGCCTACAGCTGAGTCACATTGGGCTTTTAGTTTGTTTTCTACTCACCCCTCCTACCCTTGAAGAAAGATGTAAATGCAAAACATATAGATTACACCTGTTTATCTCTATCTACAGGTAGATAAAGATATAAATATGCATATAATACATATATTTCAGGGTCCATATTTATTATGTGTCAAGTAGAGGAAGAGATAGAAGGGGAAAATTAGGTTTCACCTCTTCTTCATAAGACCCAGATGCAGAGAGACTCCTGCTCTTCAGACAACACTGCTGCTGTTTTTTTCCCCCCAAAGATTTTGCTTGCACATAGCCCACAGCAAATCACATTACATTAATGTGCAAAATCTATGTTAATGCACTACTTGGCTGGCAGTTTTAAGCGCACAGACGTCATGAAGTTAAAAGACTGCATTTCCCTCAGCAACTGTTACTTAGTAACCCTCAGCATATAAATAGAATTTTACATGGCTGCATATGTGTTGTGAAGGCTGGAATTTATGCCTCAATTCTTCCAGTGAGCCAGAACCCAGGAAGCCACACAGGGCACTGTACATCAAACTCGCACCAGCTACGTTCAGCTGCTTCTCGAGGCAGGGAATTTAACCGTGCAAGACCAGAAAGGTATTTTCATTGCCATTCTCTTTCTGGTGTTTCATCCTAAAAAAGGGGCAGAGACAACTTCTTTGAAGTTAGACCTCAGAGAGATTTTTCTGGTATTGCTCATCTGCTGTGCAGTGCAAGCTTCAGACACAAGCAAAACAGTGAATACACAAAGCTCTTCACCTTCATCCCTAGAGGTAGTATAATTTACTGGCTACTTAATCACCAGGTATAATTGGTAGGGCAAACCCACAGACAAAACATTGAAGAAAAAGAAGATAGAAAACAGGTGGAGCATGTAAAAAAAATAAAAATAATAATAATAATAAAACAGACAAGAATACATCAACTCTAAATATAAAAACCTAAATAACTGTATTGTATTAACTTGTATATTTGATCCTTCCATTTATAGGCTACTTGTGAACTGAATGACAGTGTACTCAAACTGCCTGAGTAAATATCAACACAGGACTTCAGAATCTTTTTGGACCAAGAGAAAGCCTTTCCAGCATCAAAGCAAACAGACAGCCCCTTGGAAATGCCTAGAAATCCTTTTTACTCAATTCCCTACCATTGCAAAATGATCTATTATCAGTACTCTGCTTTTTCTAATGCTCTCCTCTGGCACCCAACAGTTTTATCTCCCACAATGGTTTATTCTAACAAAAGTTAAACGTCTTGACATAAAAACAACTGATGTAGTTACACATAGCATTTTACAAACAAGTAAATGAAGAAGTTACACAAATTAGAGCCGCAGTTATTACATTAAGTATATGCATATGGATAATAAAACACAATTCATTTACATTTCTTTTAGCAAGTTTACAACCCATTACAAAATGTCCATCATATCTTCCCGTTTTGTACTATGAATAAAAGTCTTAGGGTTTTTTAAAGATTCCCCCAAAAGGATTCTAGAAAGTCTAGCCAACCCAAACACTGCCCCCCATAGAGCTCCCCCTGCAACTTTTCTGCTGTAAGAGGTAACACAAAAGGCACAAGTTCTCATTGCAAAATCCCAGAGAATCAATGTTTCAAAATATGGGCTGCTACTTAGAATTTTTTTTCTCTGCTGCAACCATACCTTGGCGCTAACAGTCCTGTAAAAAACAAGATGTCTCTTATCTCAGATCAAGAAGTGTTGAGTCCTGTTAGGCATCAGGCATTTTTGCTTTCAAGAGAAAGAAACCCAAACAACACAAAACACCACCAATAAAAAACAACCAACCAACCAAACAAAAATAGGAACCATTTCAAGGTTTGAAATTAACTCCACTGAAGACCAACCAAGAAAACTCCAGCTGCCCAAAGCCGTCCCTGAAGTCCTCTTTTTCTTAAAGCCCCAAGACCCACCTTGGCAGTGCATCAGCCTAATTGAGCTCTGCACAGGAGACTTGGCCAAGACTTAGTCACGGACAGGGACAATTAGCTGGCCATCTGGCTCTCTGCATGGAGGAAAGCAGCTCTGCACCTGCTCCACCAGCCCACTGCTTGTAGCCTAATTGGTTAAAGCAAGATGATCAGAGCAAAACCAGAACAACTTGCCTCCTGCTGAGACCCGTGGCTCATGAGGTGGGATTGAGGCCAACTCCTGCTCCTGGTGGAGCCTCTCCCTCGTGGGCTCCACATTCAGAGGGCCTATGGTCCCTTATATACAGCAGCAGCAACTATTAAGAATTACATTTTCCTGAAATATTGGGGGGGGGGGGAAAATCAACACTGCAAGTAATTTATCAGGTAAATGAACCTGCAAGAAACCCAAAGCTAGATGTTGCAAGTCCACATTCTCAGCACCTACAAATCACTGTAACTTAATTTGTCACATCTGAACATAATGGATTACTGTGGTTCAGATTGCTCTCAACTAAAACATATTAACATAAGTTTTCTGTGAACACAGATTTGCTTCTGAAAAAAACTGCAGGTTAGCACCGTATCACAGGAGAAAGCCTCTTTCCACCAGCAAATATCCCACAGCATAACACAAGTTATTTCTTTCAGCAGAAACAAAAACAACAACAAAAAACACTAAATTTTAGTCTTCATTATGTACAGCTTTTGACCTAGAATCCCATCTCATGTGACTGAGCTCCAGAAATAACATCAATCCTCCTAAACATACTGAGTTTTCTATGTAGCAGGGGACCTGAGACAGAACAACTGTTACTTTATGCAGTGGGTCTCACCTACTGTGAGCTCTGAAGCTTTCCACAGAACACCAGGAGATTTTTATATATTCTATTACTACATACTTAAGATGTTAATATATATTGTTAAATATTTAACAAACAGATGGCATTGGCAAGTATTGAACTGTCTTTAATATATATTTTATGAGATATAAGCATTCCTCATTTGTTACAGTCACTAATATGAGATGCTGATTCAGAGTCCCACATTCACCAACCTGCATCTGTCAAGTCTTGTAAAAACAAATGGGATTTCAGACACCAGATTACAAAAAAAAAAATTCAAAAAAAAAAATGGAAAAAGAAAGCAATTATTCAAGGCTTTCTCACTGTGCACCATAAGGCAAATTTCTTCTACAGTAGAAAGCTCTGGCTTGACATTAAGAGATTTAGCCTGTAGTTAATGGGGATGATCAGAATGGACAGCAAGCTGCCCTGAGGAGGAAGGCTGCTGGCCTCACTTCTTCAAACTCATGTAGTGAACACATGTGCAGCCAGTCAGGGGTATAAGCAAAGTACATATATTTGAGTATACACTCACATTTTTATAGGTAGTTCAATAAACACTTGATTTTTTTTTATACATGTGTATATATAAATGCACACATATACACATGCATGTAAGTAATTAAAGAGGGATTTAAAGTTTTTGCACATGGTTCCTCCTCACAATTGAAGCCATGCTTCCCCCCAAAAAATTCAATAGGCATTCTTCTGTTTTCTGCAGAAGACAAATTCTTTAACAGGTACAAATGTAAAAAACAAACAAAGATATATAAATGATGATGGTTGGTTCTTAAAAAAAAAAAAAAAAAAAAAAAAAAAAGCTTTGATTTTCAACTCTTTCAAACAATGGCAATGGCACTACCGGATTGCTTGAAGCAAGGGGCGGTAATAGGGATAGTTGCTGAACATCTTCTATCAACATGAAGAGAGAGATCTGTCTGGAAGAGAACTATTTTTCAAGTAGATGTGTGTTGTTAGAGAAGTGAAAATTTTCTCTCTTCTACAGTATTCCCACCTCCCTGATAAGACTGCCTGTCAGCTGGCTGTCTCGTCACTGTTTCCAAGCATGCGACTGCACTGTTAATCATTAAATGCTGTTTCTAATGCCTCAGAACATCAAAACATGGCACTGAATTTAGACTGCATTAGAGATGGAAATACTAGCAGAATATAGTGTGCCGAAAAAACCTGCGTGCAAGGAGTAGGGGGACAGAGAAGGTAAAGGGAGGAAGGAAGGGAGGGAGTGTGAAAGACTAGGAAAACGTGCTAGACATTTAGTAAGTCAGTTATGACCACAAAACCATAAATCACTCAGATTTCAACTTAACAGTCTCAGCCAGTACCTTCTAACCAAAACGTTTCCAGCATATTGGGATTTCCATGAGTCATCTGAAAACCTCAGCACCACCAGACAGTGAATCTAGTCCTGAAGCTCTTACACAGAATGGGACTAACTGAGGGCCCAAAACTGGTGACTTTTTTGTTGTTTTGATCATTAGTGACTTGTTTAAAGATAGATCTCATTGATGATAGACTTGCTACAAATTTCTGGCATTGGGTTCTTGTCTGCATCTCTTGAGCTGTATGGAAGTCTCAAGCAAGCTGAGTGCCCCCCCATGCCTCCCTAAATTCAGCACTGTCACAACTGTCATGTTTCAGTTAAAGCTAAGTCCAGGTATACAACCTGAACGTCATCCTGTGGTATTGTGGGGGGGGGGGGGGGGAAGACAAAAACCACCCACAAAGTTTCCATCATTGTCTCTTCCTGATTATAAGAGATGCTCAGAAGTCCCCGTAATTATCCAACGCAAATGGTATTTATCTTGTGGCTCAGCTCTATGCAAATTCTCATATTGTAATGGCCACATCCACGGGATGCTGCACTGAAAGATCAGATTGTTTTTCGAATAAGCCTTATCTCAACAATCAAGAACAAAGTCATATTACTCTGCTTAAAAGGTTTTCAATTTCCTTTTGAAAAAGACTTTCTTCCTCCAGCAATTTTTTTCCTCTAGCAAAAGTATTTCCGGCATAAAAGCTGAGGGCATGCAAAAGATAAGTAGAAAGGAAAAATATCCCATGACATCTTAGCTCAAGGTGGAAAAATACTTTTTGAACTGCAGCTGCAGGTAAGTTAAATTTACTTGGTGTACAAAACCCTGAAATTACTTTAGAAAGTGCTGTTTATTATTCATCTTCAGCTTCTGAATTAAAAAGAGAAGTTATTGTTAAAGTGACACTTTGTAAGGAAGTCCCTCATCTTTTTCCTTCTGATATCCATTTCATGTTTGCTGAATTTACAAATTAAAACAATATTCCCCTCACCTTAGCTATGTGGAATTCCTCTTTTCTTGTGGCAGGATGCTTAGCATCAGGCTTTAGCTTAGGTTTTGTCTTTGTACTGTTGCATGGTGTAAAACCATGCCTACCAACAAGTTTCATTGACCCAGTTTCACAGTCAATTACATTATCAGAAATGTAAGTAAGTGTGAAATGTAGAAGTCAAATAAAGCATTGCCCCAGTATGCAATGCTCCCAGCTGGTGCCCAGAAGCATCTGAGGCAGCATTAGGGGAAGAAGATGAGGACAAACTACAGAAAACACTTTTACCAGGGCTTAGTACTTTGACAAGTTTCACGAGAAAGATTCACCAGTTCTTGTCCTAGATTTTGGAGATTCTGCTGGGACTTGGCCCCATAGGCAAAGCTCAGAAAGCTCTCCTCTAATAGGGAGAAAGCACTTCACTTGAGTTGATTTTACAGGCTTAACTATGTTCTAAGGTAATATTGCATAAGATTATTTTTTAAATAAAATTTTCAAATATAACTAATGGAATTCCTAGTTTGTTATTTGACCTATCTCATCCAGTTTCAGAGCAGCTGATAAAGCATGTTGCCACACGATAGCATGCTGATCTACAAACCGCCATAACAGTAGAAGCACAAAGAGGTTCTGTGAGAAAGAAGGAAGATATCACTCCCTTTCAGGATCTCTGTATCGCTTATTGCTTCCTCCAGACTAAAAATAACATATTTACCTTCATTTTTCTGGCATGAAGTCGCTAGAGTGTTGAACACCATGTTCTTGGGCTGCAGTAAGGGCTGACCTTAAGAGAAGCCTGTTCAGCAAGCAGCCCAGTTCACAGGGAGTTCACAAAGAGCGGGCAGTGTATTACACCCTTTTCCTTCCAATTCCTTGCTAATTTAAGTGGAGCTATCATTAAACTCATTTGACAAGACATTCATCTAGCTCTGTATAAGAGCTAACAAGCAGCACACATGAAGGGAACTATAGGAAGCTATACCACAGCAGCATGGCATCTGATGCACAAGACCTCAAAAAGCACAGAGCACACTTCCCTCTTCTGCTAGTCAGTTCTGCAGGCTGAGGGTGGGAGAAGAAAGCCTAAGACCCTTCCTCCTCCCCAGCCAAAACCGCAGTGACTGCACCTCTTCCTTTTACACCCATGCAAGCTCAACCAGCTCTAGACCTAAATCAAGAAACATTTGTACTTAGCACTCATGCACAACAGAAAAACATTCTTGCAACATACTGCACGTAACATTTACCTATGTATTTACTCACTTTTTCATTAAAAAGGTCTAATGAAAAATTTCCAGTATTACACAATTCAGGCAAATCCTTAAATACTCAGGTGCCACGGTACTGACCAGAACTTGCTGCTCACCCTTCTCAGTCTTGCCTCCCACCTGTAACTCTTCTGCCAGTCGCTCTGTTCATAAGCCTTGCTACCTTCAGAGGCATTCAGATACACAGGAAAAAGGGGAACAGAGAAGCATAAAAGCATGACTTCTACACCACTGACGGTTTTTCTTCCACACGTACTTATGATAAGCTTAGGATATTTTAGACTAAAACAATGATTGCAACATTAAGAGACCTTATTCAACCCAGTACCTGAAAAGTTTAATGAACAGCCAAGTATTTAAATGCATGACTTAAATTTGGACACATAAATCGGTCCTTCTACAGTAAAGCTACTTGCCTACTTAAACATTGAACAGGCTTCAGTACAATGCTGAATGATGGTCTTAAGGTTAATTTTTGATGAAAGATGTCATAGTTACCGCATACTTGGCATTCTCAGAGGCTTCAAACAGCACTGTCCTTTCTGTATCGCTATGATATCATCTCACTGTCTGAAGCACATTAGTGCCTGAAGGCTTCACTCAAGTCTCAAAGTCCTCCTATTAATACAGAATGACACTGCATCTGTCCCAGCAAGCAATCTAGTTAGACAGTAGGAAGGATAAGAAATGAAAGAGGAGAATACAGCCAGCACAAAGGGATTTGCTCAAGGCCAAATCTAGGTCAATGGCAGAATTTGAAGAAAACAGATGCCTATCAAATTGAACTGGTTTTGCTTAACTTCACAGAACTGCCCTTCGCTCCCTGGAATGGGATTGCCTCTTTCGAAAGCTGCCTTCCCTTGTACCAGACACCAGCTTGACCAGACGGTAGCAGTTCAAGAGAATTTCTATGTGTAACCTGTAAAACTGGCTGGTGAAAGTGTTCATCTCACAGAGAACTTTAGTTCTCTCAATATTATAAAGTTTTTATTTCTCTATTTTCCCCCTGCCTTCAGAAAGCTATCGAGATGTAGTATTGAGCTTGAGAGGGAGTATTTTAATCAGTATATCAGATTATAAAGAAGTATACATCATTTGAGCCCCTGGACTCTTTGTTTTACAGCAGTTTTACGCTCAGAAAACAAAAACAAAAACTTTAAAGGAAAATAAAAATAGCGCTATACAACTTTGCTATGGGAAAAAGTGAGAGCTTCACTCTTTCTACGCATGTAACAAGAATATTGTATTTAAACATATTAAATTACGATACCATGCATATATTTTTTAAAAAAAGCATATCCCAGACCTTATAACCTACGTAATCTGTGTATCAAGTATCTCTTAAACTTGACATATTGAGTAATAAATCTTTATCTTACAAAAATAATACTTCAGTGCAATTAATACAACTAATCAAATTACTTCACCTGTTGTGTTTCTCGCCCCCCCCCCCCCCCCCCCCTTTCTTGGTACTTTACCATGCATACTAAGAGGAAGCACCTGGTGTAAAAGAAAAAGAACAACAAACATGCATATGGTTTAGAGACAAGCAGTCTCAACAGTCTGAGGTAGGGCATCAAAAGAGATCAGTATGAAGCCCTTCTGCTTGCAGATTGCTCAGTGTCTACGAGGTGAACTATACAAGTACTATACTGAGCCAGCCAGTTTTGGAATTTCACCCTTCTCTCATCTAGAGCTAGAAAACTTTCTGTCATTGTTATCAGGAGTAAGGCTGCACAGGATGCGAGATCTCTGAATATTAGCTGTACAAGCAGAAGAAAAAACAGAATCTCTTCAAAATCAGTGTAGAAACCATCTGACTTATTGATGCATGCTTACCAGAGTAATTTTGCTTGAACTAATTTTGTTGAGTTCACCTTAAACAAAGAGAACCAGTTTGTTTATTGCTATTATCAAATGAACCACTGCAAAACACATTACAGAATTCTTTGAGATGGTAAAATGGTAATCCAAGGCAAGATTTTTCATAAATTTCCTACACAAAGACTTGGTCAATATTAACAGATGCCTTTGTAGTTCAAGCAAAACATTAAACTGTAGATTGAGTGCTTTATCATCACTACATCTGTTTTGAATTTCTGCCTGTGAAAAAGCTATATACTGTGGCAAATTTACAGTTCTCAAAGTTCTTCAGAGTTAAATATCAGAGGTAGCAATTGGTTTTGGTTCCTTGGTGTTTATTGACAGCATACCCCAAGTACATCAAGGACATGAAACAGGCAAATGATCAAATGTGTTTCAGGCCTACTTATGCTTCTTGAGCAACCTCTTTACATGGCAGGGCAGTGTTTTTTTTTGTTTTGTTTGTTTTTTTTTTTTGTTTTGTTTTGTTTTGTTTTTCTTTTATACAAGTCACAAGCTTGTTTTCCAGCACCCCACAGTACAACACGATCTGAGACACAGGGAAACGAGGCTCTGTGGTCTTGCTGAATTCGGTAGTTGTAGAATAGGTGAGACAATGACTGAAAAACTTATTCCCAACCCCACAGGCCTGAACAATCAACACAGAAGGTAAGGGCCAGTTTTGACAGGTACCAAGAAGGTTCAGAGATTTAGGGATTCATATATATGATGAACAGATGTGACAAATTAACACGGATCAACTACAACTCAGAACAAAGATCAATAAAACTTTGGTCACCTGCTATTTTAATTCTACATTTAGTTCTTGGAGAACGTAACAGAATTTGAGACATGAAGAACAGGACATTATTTTCTTTTCTGTTGTTCCCAGATACACTTATGTAAGTTTAAACCCAAGCATTACCACCAAGAACAAAGTTAAACAAAATTAATATTTGAACATTTACTACAGGACTCAGTAGACTCAGTAGTCTTAAATAAAGTAAAAGAGAAATGGGAGAAATTGCTGTGTTCGTTGAATAGTACAAAAAGGTGAGGGCTTTGTAAATATTTTTCTCATTATCTAAATCAGATAGACCATTTTTCAAAGCATTCAATTAATTTCACATTTCTCATTATTATTCATGAAAGCATCATGATAGCCTGGCATTTTTATAAATAAAGAGAATAACATTTTGAAAGAAGCATCATGTCATGGGAAGCCATCTTGCCTTTAGCAAATCTGCCAATTTGAAAGTATCTTGGTCTTGTAACAGAAATTTGATGAAATAATTGGTTTCTGGCTATTTCTAATTTTGCTGTCAAATATCCGAATTTACTGAAAGTAAAACAAAGATAGATGTCAATTCGGAAAGAAAAGAAAATAAAAGAAAAAGAACAGATGAAAAAAAAACACAGTAATTGCTGTACTACAGGACATTTAATGTACAACCAAGAATTACATTTTGGTTACAGCATCTTCACTAACATGTCATTATTCATGATATAGCCACCTGGAGAACTGGACTATCTGCTCAGGAGCCAGCACGGTGTCTGTGCAGCAAATCTGACTGTCAGGGGTTCAAAAACAAGCTGCCTAAGATGATCATCTCCTTTGATACTATATTTTGGGGAACTGAAACATTACAAACAGCCTGAAGTTACAAGTAATGAATTTTAGAATGCGCTGATAGTCTTCTGCATTGCAGTTCTACTGCTAAAAGCAATGAGAGGTCATTCGCCATTTTCACAGCAGTCTCTGCAAGCCTGCAGCACAACAAGACTGGTGGGAAAACAGTTCTAATTTACAGCTATATTGAACAAAGACAGAAGAGCAACTTCAGCTTGAAAAGAAAAAAAACAAGTATGGTACATATGGTTACAGCTGTCTGTAAGAACTTTACTATTGCCTACAAGAACTGAATCAAGATTGACTGGTTACGTGGAATACACAGGAGCACCTTACCCATATCTTTCCTGATTTTAGATCTGTGGCCTTATCATTTCTTGTGACATTACTGCTGTCTTTTGTGAGTAAAGGGAGATCTTGATCAAGCATTGGCTGTTTTAAAGTTTGGGGTTTTGCTTTATTTTTACACTCTGAAAGGATGAGTGAGGGACAGAAGATATTGCTACAGAAGTAAGTTTCCCCTTTGAAATATTTTACATCAATGAATGTTATTTTCATTGCAGAATTCACTGTTCTTTATGGACTGACTAGGAAAAAGGAATTCAAAAGAGCTCAACTGTCCATATAGACCTGCCTTATATACTCAGTGCAAGACTCATGGACACCTGACTCTTGCTCACCCCTGAAGAACTTGTGCCTATGGCATAGGCTGCTAGAGTTTGAAGAATCTTTTCCTTTTTGAGGCCCCATGTGCCAGACACAACATACTGACCTGCCACCCAGGTGTGTAAGACACATGATCCCAAAGTGGAAGATAAGTTATAAAGTGTTTTTCTAAACAGATTTTGAGCCCAAAGAAAACCCAAGCACTGGCCACATGGTGAAGAACAGCTGATTAAGCTCTGCGTACCTGTCATATCACACCTGCAGGATCTCCCACACTTGGTCAGAAAGAGTCAAAATATTTTGCTAAATACATCTGTTAGGTACACATGACTTTGCTGGATCTGCATGAGGTAATTTTCTAGAAATGTAATCAAAAATCTTAAGGTGCCAAACACAGCTTGGGACTCATGCTATTGTTTGCACTGAAACTGAAAAAAAATTATAAAACATTGCATAAATACAAAACAAAATCATGTTTCCAGTTCTCTCTTCCTGCTCTTTTCTCACTGTTCCAATGCGCTCATGTTCTTCTAAAGAAATCAAAGAACTAGTAACTATATGAATTCTAGTCTGCATACACCTTTTAGGAATAGCTGCTTATCTGTGCCACAGCAGTGCAAAACACCTACATTCCTCCAGACAGAGCACAGAACTCTCTGTTTACATCATCTGTCTGATGCAAAGGGCAATAACTTTATACATTGTGGGATCGGACTGTGAACTGTTATTTTTGGGTGGGGATGGGTAGAGGGAAGTTAACAAAAGCTAGTAAGAAGAAACAACTTTTTAACATATGTTTTATTTTAAGATACGTGTGAATACACTCTTCCTGTACAATGCAGACACACAAATAAACAAGATATTATCACAAGGCAAACATAATACCACATAATGTGTGAAATAAAAAATGTCAACAGAGGCCTAGAAAGTATATACTAGCTTTTTGTGAACACTTTTATGGTTCTCATCTTTCTACTGAGGAGATTTTTAAAGTTATATCTACTGAGACTGACAATCGTTGCCTTTGGAATCCTCTTATTTTACTTGTTTCCATACAGTTCCTTTCTTAACGATAAAGCCAACGGCTGCCAAAATGGAAAGCTGTCAATAAGTAAAACGTTAGTCAGCTCATTGGCTCTTTAAAAATGCCTGCAATTTCCTGCTTCTACGGCTCATTTCATTCATTTCAAACATGACTGAGAAGCATTTTATCAGTTATGCATCTGACACATGAAAACTTCATCCAACACAGCAAAATCCTAGTCTGTCTACATATCATAGGGCCCTCTTAAAAAAAAATTGTTTTCATTTTAAAATGACAAAAATAGCAACGGTGAAAGTGATCTGGTAAACACATTAAGGTAGTAAATATATATAATTATTTTATAACACAAATTTCTGAAATGGTCTCACCTCTAATTTTCTGCTCTTACCTTGGTTAACTTGTCAGCACTGTGTTCTCGTTTTCCTACATGGTTCCCCATGATCTACCACCAGAACTTCAAATTCTGAAAAGACAAAAAAAAAAAACACAAAAAAATGAAATTTTGAAACCAATACATGTATGTTGAAATACAAATTAACACTTCATTGGGCAGAACAAAGAAACAGTTCTCATAAAATAAATGTTTTTTACAGTCCATGGTAAACTTTCCTTATTCACGAAAAAAAAAAAAAAAAGGAAGAGGAGGAAAAATAAAGCATTTGATTTGTACATAAGCCAAGTAGGTCAGTATTTTAGCAGAAGCCCTGTCTTTTGATATCATATTTACAATCTCAATTGTACAATATGTAGCAGCTGATTTGTAGCTGCAAATTTTTATAAGGGATCAAGTAAGTTCTTTAGAATTCACATTTGCCATTACATAAACAGCAATTACTGAGAAAACCCAACCACCGCACTAAACTGCTAACAATTTGCTGTGGAGGTGAGAATGGACATGTTCTTTAAAGCACAGGCTTTCATGGCAAGCGCATAGGAATGGAATGCCAACCCTTTCTTTGTATTTTCTGGCTTACTGTGGTGTATCTCAGCTTTAACAGAGCTTATGTAGGTTAAACCACAACACTCAAATTTCAGCTTTTAGCTTGCATTTGTGGTTACACTACATATTTCTTCTCTTAGAAGCATGTGTCTGTATAGCATCTTAAACAGACAAGGCTTGTCTCTGTGTTTTAGTGCAAGGTAACATTTAAAACCCCGAAACTTAAAACTACTTCCAAAAGAAGTTTCAAAGAGGCTTCCTCCTCTCAGAATTATGAACTGGACTTTTGCTCATAATGTTGAATTTCTCACTAACAGTAGTATTTGTTACTCTGCAATAAATATAATGCTACCTACTATAAAACCTTGGCATCAGAAGTCTTTGTGCAATGCTCTCAGTATGAGAGGGATGTTACTTCATTAACAATATCTTCTGCAAAGGCTTGGCAGAAAAGCACAACAGACCTTTGCTATGACTGAAAATGCATGAAGTAAATCAGCCTATTACCTAGTCATCCTCGAAAATAAAACCACAGTTATAAGCTCAGATACATGGACTGACCCGCGTACCATGGGATATCTATATCCTACAGATAAAGACTTTGATTACATGTGACTTTCCAAAGACGTGCATTTTACCGAAAGACACTTTGTCCTGCATTGCTACCGCAACTTTTGAAGAGACAGACACATTTCTCCCCAGACACACATAATAAATTTCAAATTAGCAAAGGTCTCCAGTGCTTATTCAATTATCCACCAAATTCCAGCCACTCAACGTTCAAAGTGACACACGTCACTGTATCTGATCAAATGATTCCCCACTAAATCCACTTCTGAGGTCTCACAGAGGAAAAATTAAAAACTGTCCAAACTCATTAAGTGTACTCAAGATAGAGTCTATTGGCAAATAATAGAATTTTTTTTTTTTTTTTTAAAGAATAGATGTATGTGTTACATAAAAGACTGAAATATAGCTTTTGAAATTGTGAAGTCAGCACAACCAGTTTACTTTATTGTGACATAAAAAATTTGCAAGAAAAAATTCCCCAAAATGCATTTACATTTGATTTTGGAGCGGAACTACCTCAGAGGAGCCTTTCCTCTTTCCCTGTGAAAGGCAGCTCATCTCTCATCGCCTACTTTGCAACCTAAGGAAAATACCAAGTGGAATACAAAACCAGAGGAAACATCTATCCAGGAATGTAACGGCACGATGTTCCAAGTCATTTATAGAAACAGCAATAATGATAATAATATCAAACGATCTGCAATGCACATACCTTTAAGTAAACAGGCAACGGAGCTGATGTAATACTTGCAAACTAGAACGTTGCTCGCTGCCCTGCCTCATCTTTCTCTCCCGCATTTCTGTGGATTAAAGCTCTAGGAAAAACCGCCCTGCACCCACGAAACATCCAGCACAGCGGGGCCCCAGTCCTGAACTGCCATGGTGGAGAAAGATTCTATCTACAGACAAACCATATTCTGTACTATGGTGTGAAACTAAGCCAGATAAACATTTGAAATGATTTGCTGGTGAGTGGAAAGAAAAATAGCAACAAGTTCCACACTGTCACAAGCTTGGTGTAGCAAATGATAAGGCAAGTTTTCTTCCAAATGTCTGCACAAAGTAAGCACGATGAAAAAACAGCAAACTAATAAACTACAAATTCCTGTGTAGAGATGAAGATACTTCCCAGACAAAGGCACAAAAATATCTTAAGAGTAACAGAAATGGAGAAATCTGTAAGTGGTCCTTTGGGAAAAAAGACTTTTAAAAACATTGATGTCAATTGGAAGGGGAAGCATATAATGCAAACGGTTGTGTATTTATTTGATTGAGAAGTGGCAACATGAAATTAGAGGGGACAACATGCAGATCTGCAATGATCAGAGCACAGAACCAGCATATGCAAGCCTGGAAGAATTAAATAGCTCCAAGCAGCAAAAAGAAATACCTGATTTTTCACTTTACACTCGAGCAGAAATCTGCCGTACTTGATTAAAAACTGAGACCATCGGTCATTTTCACTTCAGGATGCAAGTACAGGCTTCTGGTAAGACTTAAATACCTATTTTCTGATTGCTGATGTTCTGAGAAAGCCACACTGTACAGTTTCTATGTGTGCTGATCTTTATGCGATGAGTTGAGTCACTGACTTCAATGGGATTACTCACTGTACATCTTTGTAGGAACTTGCAGCCAACTATTCAAGAAATCTGAGATGGAAGAGGATTTATTTTCTTTTTAGTCATTTTCATAATGTTCAGGTTGCCTTACTAAGCAGCTCTGCATACAGTGAAGCATCAGCTCCTGGCAGTTATTAACAAATGTCAGTCAACCCATCAACATTCTTGTTTGCAGATGAGTCCATACGTGCCTTAGCACTGATAAACAGCCACAAGAACAGTCATGAAGCTCCAGAGCAACTGCTGTAGAAATGCAGCAACCTCCATTGAATCAGATGTGAATCAGATCTAACAATAAGCTTCCAAAATAGGCCTGAGCATGAGATCAAGCTTATGACCGCAACAGCATGTGCCCTCAACCTTCCTAGTGAAATCCAGCAAGTTTTGTAATTCGTGTGAGATGAAAGATTCTGCATATGACCTTAAGTCACAAAACAAGAGGGGACATGGGGTAGACCTGCAATGACAAGAGTGCAGTATCAGCTGCCCAGGCAGCCACTGCAGGCTCCACCAGCAGAACTGCCCAACAGCTTCCGCACCGCTCCCCCCACCAGCAGCCAGCTAAATCAGCTTTGCTGCCAAAGCCCTGGCATTACCCGGTCCTTGGCTGCTGCTGAAATCACTCCAGCTATGCAGGCTGCTTCAAGTGATTCCCCAAAACAGCACAGGGATCTCGCCTGGAGAAATAAACAAACTGCCTTCTCCCACCAGCTCACCTTCCTTGGGGAGTCAGTCTAACAGGTGGGCTGCGGGAAGCCTAGGCCAAGCCTTTTTTTCTGCCTTCTTCAGGATAGGAGGCTATATTCCAGCTAGCAACAGTGGAAACACCACCTCAGGACAGAAACCTCTCTTTGCTGTCTGCTAAGTGTAAAATTAAAAGATGAAAAAATACAGAAAGAGATGGGAAAACTTGGTCCTGCATATCACAGATTCACACACAATATCCATAAAAATGCTTGTACATTGGGACTATGGAACTTAGTTCTCTTCAGCTGAATAACTGATTAAAAATAGGGTTTTGTAAACGTATATCATCAGATGATTTTTTTAAACCCCATTCTAGCCTGCCTGTTGAAATTAAACGGATATTTGTACTTTGAAAGAAGAGCTTCTGCTTATCTTCCCATACACTCGCACTGTCCTACAGAGAGTTTTAAATTTCACTTCAGAATTTCCCCTGCAAGGCAGAAACATGTTCTTCTAAACTTTTTGAATATACCAAGAAACAGATTGGTATCAGTTTTTTGCAGGTTACGCAGTTTTAACTGCAAAGTACCGTTTTCTTACTCACTGAAGGGAGCCTGAGAAAAGTCCACTACTTGTAATTGTCAGAATATAAAGGGTGTCTTTCTCCTGTAATATCTCACCGAACATCAGCTTACTGGAATTTAAATAAAAACAATAAATTTCAGCCCAGGAGCTTGTTTACAGTGATAGCTAACGAATCATAACAATTCAGGGACTACAGAAGGCTAGAAGCCAATGCACCTGGTGCACCTTTATTGAACGTTAATGGTTATTTAGCTTTAAAACATACAAACTATCTAATGGAAGTCACAGGATGCTGCAAATGGATTGTTAAATGTTATCCTTGAAGAGCAATTTAGTTATGTAAAATAGGAGTTCGATCTTACCTCTTCCCACGCACTTAAGTATGACTCAACAGAACTACACCTAATAATACAGGTATGCAAGCGCTTACATATTTACAAGTATCAACTCATAATTAGTACCTTGTCTAGGAACATGTATTCACCACACACTGCTGGTGGTGAATAATGGTGCAGAGCTACAGTGCTAGATATGTTTACTGAGTGCTCACAGTCTTACTCATGTATGGGAAGAGTCAGCATGGAATATAAAAATATTTCAGGAATTTACCTAAAATTTTCTGCTAAATTAATTGATATTCTCCTCTGAATAAAACTGTATTTTACTACTACATTGAGATCTTATTAGACAAAATAACAGTGTAGTTACTGTTAAGAAATGTGCAAATTCTGTCTAATTTTGGTAGCCTTCTACTGCAGACTCTTAATGACAAACTTCCCCAGCAGTGACACGCAAGACTTTTTTTCACTGGTGTCAGGACCAGGTTATGTAGCTTCCTGGGAAGCAAGCCGACCTACTGCCCAGCAGCTAGTTGGAAATGTTGGAGTGATTTCTAGGCTCTCAGGGTGATGTGCATCTTCAGAAGGAAGCCCTTCACTTAAGCATTTTTTCCAAAATAAACAGACCCTGAGCACACCTAAACTACTTCTTCAGAATTCCCTCCTCATGGTTATCTGGGACTCCCATGTCCCAAGAAAGAAAACCTCTGGCAGCCTCAGGTGAGTGATCTGTAGCTAACTGCATCAGCAGCCACAGCTAGAGTCAGATGCAAGCAACCACATAAAAGTAACCCACCTCATGGTCAAATTGCTTCCTAGGAATCTAGCCCTCTTAATTCAAGCATTAAATTATTTTGTGAAATATAACATTTTATATCTCTTACAGTTTTATCATTTTTTCATATAAATTTAACTTTTCATTACCCATGAAAGTGTGTAATCCTTGCTGGATCAAACTTTACTTCACTTTTGACTTCCACAATGCTGTTTCTCTGAGGACCCCTTCCTGAAGGAAAACCAAATGATTCCCCATATACATGTCCTTGGTCAATGGCAAAAAGCAAGATTATAGTGGCAAACTGTAATATTCAGATCAGAGAAGTCACCAGCAGTAAGTACCAATATGTGCATTTTAAATTATGCTTGCACAGTACCTTCCATAGTAGAATCCTGGCCTATGTAGGCATTACAGCAATTTTCATGTTTATAGACAACTGTATGCTCTTTAGCAAGGACACTAGACCTAGAATAGTGTCCCTCTTAGAGATGGTTCAAATTCTGAACACCCAAGAAAACACTCCCTTCGTGCTAGTGTGGTATCTCAGTAGTTTAGGTATACCTCATCCATCAAAGGGTATCAAAATTATTTAAGTATCAGTATATTTCATGCAAACAGGACGACACTGGAGAAAGGCTACAACACTGCAGAATATATTTTGCGAAAGAACAGCAAGTTATTTCCTAAAGCTAACCATGGGGTAAGCACAGCAGACGGGACCCAAGGTTTTTGTTTGTCTGTTTTGGTTTGGTTCTTTTTTCTTCATCTTTTCTGACTGCTTTGTTTACACTTTTCCCTCTATCTCTCTTCAGTAAGAAGGATATTGCATTGTTTTTGTTTACTTTAAACACATGTAAATTTCATCAATTTCACCTGAGGACAGTCCAAACGTGATTACAGACTTGCAGCCTGCAAGAACAATCATAATGAAATTCCTAAACTGTATATATTTATTTCCCGTAGCTTATGCTTCTCTCGTTTTTCCCTTCTTTCTTCCTTCAGCCCACTCCACCCTCTTTTCTGAAACACAGTCAGCCTCATGTTCCCCATTAGGAAAAAGAAAATAGATAATTTTAGAACAGATTTCTCAACAGGGCTTTTCTGCCTCCCTTTGTGAACAGAAAAATGTTCACCTGGCATCACTTAGCACACGCCGTTATCTGTACTCCCTTGTACAAACACAAATCATGAATGTTTGCGATCAGATGGCATTAGCCACATGCTCATTGTTTGTCTTCGCTACACCAGGATGGGAGGAGAACCAGGAGCTCTACTGCAGCCCCCCTGGGGGATCAGAAGGAAGCTTCCCTGATCCCCTCCACTTCAGGAGAGAGGCCAACGTGTGTGATGAGGAAGCCACTGCCACCCCAAAGCTTTTGTCCAAGCCCCTGACCACGCCATTCCCTCTGCCTGTTGCTCCCCCATAACACCCACACCGCAGGGGTTTGGTGGGGGAGATGCTGTGTCTGCCCATCAGGCTTTCGCTGAGACACTTGTGCCTCACAGCTCTTCCTGACCTAGAGAACAGAGAAAACTACTTATCTGCCTAATATCACATCACTTGAGCCTGATCCAAAAAGGAATCATTGCCTTATAATGAAATTAGGATTGATTTGTCTATTTGAATTTTGTTCACTAATATCAACATGTTTGTTTAATTTGCTACGTGCTGTCTTTTCTGATGGGCAATACATCTTCACTTTACACCCTTTCAGATAGCCTACTGAAGAAAAACAAAACAAAACAACAACAAAACATCTATTTTTACTCCCCATACTGGAGAACTCTTTAGGCCTGCACGGTGTCCAAGACCCAGGAGCAAACACTGATTTTTCCCAACCCTCTGAAAAGGCTCAGGGGCATCATCATGGGTGTTTGTTCCTCAGCATTTCCCTGCTCCACGGACAACATATTTTGCCACTGCAGTAACATAAATCTTGAGGGGGGGAAATAAATAAATAATTTTTAAAAGATATAGAGAATAGCTACAGAGTACAGAGATGAACCACAACCTCATTCTGTACTCATTCTGTGTATTGTAAAGACATGGGGTAAGCTCTTAAAAGCAGCACTTTCCACTATCATTGCTCCTAAAGTGCTGTGTATCCCCTTTAGGGGTGTGCCTGCAGCAGTGGACACCTCTTGACCTGAATGAGTCAGCAACTGAACAACGTACTTGCCCTAAATGCTAAAATACTTAGAGAGAAACCAGAACACGAGGAAACATAACATAGATGTAACATTAAGCAGGAAAACGAAAAAATGAAGAATGAAATTTGATTTCAAATGGTAGAGAATTTCAGGCCAAAATAACAATCTTATCAGCGCAACAGCAGAAAAAGGCAAGGAGCAATCAAGAAACCACGCAGACAAGTATCATTATGACTTACTTGCAGACTTTCAGGTTTTGAGATTACAGTATTCTGAAATCAGAGAAGACCTAACATTTGTTTTCACAAAAAACTGGAGAGGCACCATGAAAATCAAAACAACATACATTGGAAGACTCACATTTTTTTCGTGTGCCTACTTAGAAAGACAAGAATTCCTCTCCAAACGGTGAGCTGTATGTTTTCCCTTTATAAGCGAGGCTTCCAGCGAACACAGCCACTTTGATGCTCAGCGTCTCACTAACACACCGTAGTGACTGATGACAAAATGCACACCTGCAGCTCCGAACACACGTTAATCAAAGGCACTGCACGCTGGCTCTTATCTTCTCGTATTTGACTGACTGACAGACGGGACAAGAAGATGATTCATCCTTTCCAGACACCGTTAACATTGCTGGGAGAAAACAATGAACCACAACACCCTTCTCATTTAAAAAAGCTTAAAAAAAAAAAAAAGGGGGGGGGGGGGGGGCTGCCCCACCTTTCCTTCCATCTGTTCTGACTTCACACATAATCTACCTATCTGTACTGTAAACATATTGACCAAGAGTCAGGTTTCCTCTAAGTGTTCCTCTCTTACATTTGGCATAAATATAGATATTACGAAAGGCTCTGACTTTTCACCGCACTCCCAGCTGACTCCCTCTTGGCTCAATCTGCTGCTATAAAGCCATGTCCCTCCCTTCCCATAAGCATGTTGCCAAGGAGGCACAAAACCCAATTTGTCTTTTGTGATGTGAAAAAACTACCCTGAACAATATATGTGTTTATATTCCTCACTTTATGTGCTACATTACTCTCTTTTGCCTTCTCTTTCCTAGCCTGATTGCCTGAACATTCATGCATAAAATTATGCTTTGAAAGTAATTTTATTCTTAAATAACTTGATGGAAACTTAGTCCCCAAGCTTTTGATTTGAGTGTGCTTAAGATACGTAACAAGACTCAAGGGTCTTGTGACAACCTCCTAACAGGTTGCTATTACCCAGTCTATTAGCACGTGCAGAACTACACTCTCCAGCCTGAAACCCTTTGCTGTGTAACTTGTGACACCTCGTGAAGCTTCAATGCCTATGTACAAGATGCTCTGCTTCTACATCAGGAAAGTAATTCCAAGAACAAAGTGACTTACAAAGCTGTAGAGAAGCAGTATTTGTGTGCTCCTGAATGCCTATCTGGCAGCACTACTACAACACTAGTTTGGGATTTTTTCTGTCAGTGATACAGTGGGTTGCTTTCCCTTCTGAACAGAGAAGGCAAATATACTTCTTGCTAAGGACAATTGTATACCTGAGAAATAAACAAGTTTACCTGCATCTCAAATGGGATTTCAATCTGGCTACTTTGGGCTTTCCTCGCTGAGGTCAGAAGCTGAGCAGGTTGCAGTCACCAAGCCATGAGGTGTTGCACTTGGAATTTTAAATAATTAATGAGTAACAGCAGTAACCCTGACGCTGCAATCTGTGTGAGAAACCACTTAAGTCTTTACATCACCCTGATACCATTACTGTAGCTGTGTGCTTCGTCATATATACTTTAAAGTACTATGTGCTTTGTACTTCAACAAATATAAAGTACTTTTGTGCCTCGCATTCAAGAATTGTCTCTTTTTTTTTTTTTTTTTTCTAGATCTTCAGTTTCATGTATTAAATGTAGCCTGTATAAGGGCTGGGAGATCAGTGAGCAAAGACAGAATAGAAATACTTATTACTGAATTCCTACTGATGAGAATAACAGCCCCAGAAAAATAAAATGCTATTTGAATGCGAAGATGTACGAAATGTACAGAAGACAATTACTTCCTCTTCTGTCATTAAAATCAGATTGTTTATTTCATGTTAAAGGAAGACAAAGGAATGTGTCAGCCCAAACACCATTTTCTGCAGGATTGCTTTCTATTGCATTTATGTCAAATCATATTTTATTCACTGTACCAAAAAACAAAACAACAGCTAAATCTTGCAACAAGTCAATGAGTAAGAAAATCTGTGTTTTAATAAGGAGCTTAGCAGCATATTCATTTTAAAAGATGTATTCCAAAATACACCTCAAATTCACTCCATGATTAAAAGCTAAGTAATCTTAAAATGAATTATTCACAGCACCCTTTGCAGTATCATCTCATTCTTCAACATGTTTCCTTAGTGAGGTATAAGGACAAACTTCTATTTTTATTGTTAACTGAATGTTATTAAACTAAGAAGAAAATATTTCAATTTTCACCATTAAATTTGTGACAGAGTCTGGAGCCCTCAACCAAAAAGGGCCTCATTACACCAGGCAGCATGTGAAGGCAGATGAAGAACATTCCTTCCCTAAAGCTCCTGCAACCTCAGCACATGAGACACACATTCAGGAGGTAAACGTTTCTCCCACATTATAGATACAGCACAAAGGCAGAGATAAATTACTCCAGCCATGATAACGTGCATAAACAGCTTCACCTCATTTTACACCAGAACCCTGTCGAAATACAGCACCAAGGTATTTCTCTGCTCTCCAAGGTGTTATTTCAGCAGACTTTCTCAGGCACACATCACGCTAACCATCAGGCCCGGGCTTATCACAAGGCGGAGCAGAAACCACAGTAACCCCTCTCTGCCTGCCTTTATTTAAACAGCCAGAGCAGGAGGTCATCCGCACCATTAGATAACCAGCTTGTGATTCGCACACTCACACAGGATGTGGGAAACCAGGGAGCATTTCAGAAGGTACTGAGGGGAAAAATCAGTCTACGGGTTGATCACAGGATAACTGTGAGTCACCAACGTGATCTGGCAAGGGGAAAAAAAAAAAAAAAAAAAAGAGACAGACCTATGTTGTATGACGAGGGGGTATTTCCAGTCATGACAGGGAAGGACTGATGTCATCACACAACACACATGTATAACCTCATCTGAATGCAAGGTACAGTTCTGCTCAGCCATATCTCACAGCATTTTTTATTTTTTATTTTTTAATAGAATAGATGCTGGGATAATGAAAGAAATGGGAGCCTATTATACAGGGATAAGACTAAAAACCCATGACATGTCACACCTGAAAGAAAAATAAGGTGGAAATATAGTGTTGGAAGAGGAGAAGATATATCCTGCCCGTTTATAAATCCAAGCTGCAAGTCGGAGTGGCTCTGAACATCAGAAGAAAATGGTCTGGAAGAACCAAGGGAGAGAAGACAACTAAATACAACTACTTTCAAGATAAGAGACAAGAGCATGACAGCACGAATGGCAGGGCTCTTGCCACAGCCAAAGAACAGCCCTGGGTGACCTAGGGACTGCCTTCACCTGAGGGTGCCCATTTTAACCGGCACACCGGCTTTGGCTTAATTCCTTACTTCCCCAGCTCAGACAGTAACTCCATCTAACCAGCTCCCATCAAACCTTAGCTCACGCACAGCACTCACAAGAAACAGAAGCTTGTAATGCTAAAAGGGAAGTTGATGATGCAAGTTGTTTTCTTTTTATGATACGTGAATAAAAAACCTGTCATTTCACACATGAATTATCAATGAGTGAAAACAATTGATCTTTTATTTAATGTAGCATCTTGCTTAAAAGAGCTCTTACCGGAATTGTGAGTGGACAGTTTGCAAGCGACGATATAATACTGGCAGTTTTTAACTGTACACTATAAAGCAGTAACTACTTGTTGTCGTTGTTAACTGGAAATATGGCTATTTTAAGTTAGTGCTTGTGATTAACTTGGCTGTTGCAGCTGGAGCCATTCACTCCCAAACACACTGGGGATGACCCATGTACCAGTCCCTTCTAATACCAGCCCTGCATAGCTGTAGTCCCTAATCTTTAATATGTAGTATTCTAAAACCTTACAATGATTCTGGATGACCAGACTTGCTTTTACTATGTTAATGTTACAGTTTTAATCACTATCTTCTTTTAGTACATCCAATTAGTTTAACGCATTACCATTTTTAAGTATCTATTAGTAAATCCATTCTGACTGTGGTATTTGACGTTCATTTTGCAGATGCCCAGTGTCCAAATATATATGTACATATATAAATAAAACTACACTAAGAAAGAAAGAAATGTTTTCCCCATTTCTTATCTTGCAGCACAAAATATTCACTCAAAAAAAAAAAAAAAAAAAAGAAACCAAACCACCAAACCAACCAAAACATTGCCCCACCCCCAAACCACAAGCTTAGTACTATCTGGTAAGGATGTTTAAAAACGTAAGCTAAAAGCACAGCAGGCTTTATCTGTTTTTAAAGTTAAGCAAAGTGGAAAGCAATTAGCATCAGAACTGATTTTTGTTTGTTTGTTTTTAAACACAGCAGCATGCAAACATTTCATCAGCTTGGATACATCAGAGGTTGCTTAAACTCACCCCTATATTCATTTAGTAACACACAGATATATCCCACTTTTGCCAGCTGTCATGTGAACAGCCATCCTGAAGCACTCTAAATGACATTACGCATTAGCTCTCTGCTCGAATGGAGGAGTGCTGCAGATCGTACCATGCGGGCTCTCTTCAACACCATGTAGGAAGAGCTAATAACAGCAGCTAATAAGGGAGTCAGCGGGATGGGTACAACATCAGTACCACACACACTCCCAACACGGCAGAAACAAGGGAACCTAAAAATGTTGCTTAGTCACTATTTTGCTCATTTAAAGTCACAGCACTCCCACCATGCTGCTTGCTTGTTCCTTTGCTTACCCTTTGCATGCCCACAGCCAAGCCAGGAGGCACCACTTTGCACAACTGGGACAGCTTCTCCAACCTGCATCCAATCTTATATTATAGGCATGGTATTGCAAGACACAGGCTTCTTTATGACACAGGCTGAAGTAAGCTCATGTATTTTTTAGTTTTATCTAATGATAGCTTAATTTTCAGGAACTCAAGTGACACCATGCTATGAAATTTGGTATTCTGTGTAAAGTCAGACCATTAGATCATAACCTACTACTGTAAAAAAGAGTTGCAATTTCAGTTGCCATAAAGATAAAAATATTTTCATTAATTTCAAAATATGGGGCTCCCAATCATGTACAACTAAGAATTATTCCAAACACCTCTGAATTGCAGCAACCTTTAAACACTGAGAACACTTGAACTGTAAATGACAGGCACCTTATTCAACTGACACTGCAGGAGGTTTTGCACACACGGAATGCAATTAGAAGCTGGAATTGAGTCAACATGCCCAAAGTTAACACCTCTCTCAATCAATAAAAAAAATGATTCAATACCACAAAAAGATATATTATGGGATAATCTTTCTATCTATTTAAAAACAGTGTGAAAACAAACACAGCCTCAAAGTCTTCTTGCATACATACAGTACATTCAGAGAGATGTGAAGACGGACTTGCAGTAAAGTCATCTGTCTGCACTCATTTCGGTGGTCTTTTCTTTTGCAAGCAAACCCAGTGAAGGCAGATGCATTACTGTGCACTGGGAATACACTGCAAAACCAGCTTTCAGACTTACGTGTGCCAGTGCTCTTGCTGTAATGCCTGGGTGATTATGAAATTATTTAATTGCTCTCTTTCCAAAGCTCTGGTTAGTTCTCTCAGGTTAAAGTACAAAATTGGCCAGTTGTGAAATGCCTTTAATCATCTGGCTGTCTTCAAATGTACCATCATACCAATGTTTTATCAGCATGTTAATCTTTTATCCATACAGGTTAATTTACCAAACTTGACAGGAAAGAGTGTTTTTACACTTCACAAATAATTACAGCCTGAAAAACAGATTCCTAAAACATAAGAACCATTGATAGACATTAGAGATAACAGTAAGAACTCATGTATCTAATATGTACTCTGAAGGTACTATTTACTTGTTAGCATGTGACTTTTTCCCTATATGCATTTTCCAGTTTAAAAGTCTTCAATACATAATAAAACAAATGATTACACTAAGATTTTGGGATATGTGTAATGTACCTCTGTTAAAATACTGAAGATTACTTGCACTCTACTATGATTTTTTTTCCTAAGTATTAAAGTCTTACTGAAATTAAGCACTATTGGAAGGATTAAAGAGCTAATCTCACATTCCATTCAAAACATATTACGAAAGCTGTATTTCTGGTGAATTCACTGCTGACAGGATTGTTACTAGAACATTTCTAACTGCAAAACATAACTCTTCTTAAATTCAGTTCAGCTACAGGTCCTGGAGAAAAGTTTCGTTAAGCGTGTTTATAACCTTACTCCTAAGGGGTTATTCACATATTAAATAGTAATGCAATGGATACAAATGAATATCTGAAACAATCCCGTACAGGATAAAGCTAAAGACTGCTATCAACATGTGAGGAAATCATTTTGGTACACAATGGACCACACAGAATAATTACTGTTCACCAAGAACTGGTAAAGGCCTGAACCTGAAAGGTCTGAATCAGAAGGGCATGTGGTGCCAACACACAGCTCTGCCAAATACTAAATTCCCCACTAAACTGTCATGAACTCAGTGCTCAGCACCATACAGTCAGGTTAAAACTGTCTGCTTCTTACTAGAGTTGAATCAAGTGAGTCTCAGTTTTACTGTGGGTCTTGCAACATCTGAGGTTGGCTGGTGTTTTCCAAAGATCACCTGGCAAGTTATGAGTAATAAGGGAATATCAAATGGTGAGTAAAAGAAAAAAGTACCACATGACTGGTGAAGTTTTAAACATCTATTAGAATGAAAATAAACACTTTCACAAATCCTTTCCCTGATACACATATATGCATTTCTTCCTATTATCAACCTAATGGCATGATTATGGAACTAAAGCAACACCAAAGAGAATCCAAGCCAAAGCCCACTGACTGCAAGAAGTCCAAAGCAATATAACTGTTAAACTTACTGTCACTTCTGCTGCCACGTCCCTTTCTTGCCAATTACTCATTCACGAGGAGTAGGAATCACTGTAGCAGCAACATCCTGTTCCCAACAAGCATGTTTCCCCAGGCCACACTAAGTCCTGGTACACCTGTCACCGCATTCCCAAGATGCAGGTGCCCATCCCGTGACTCAGTCAGCTACAGCTGGACAACCACTTTGTTCTGTGCTCTCGGAGCTTTCGTAGGCGCAGCCCAAGAAAGCCCAAAGGAACCTTGTCTGACTCCATATCTGACCCTGCTTCAGGCAGGAGGATGGTCTGACACTTTTCAGGTCTCTTCTAACCAGAACGATCCTAGGAATCTGTGCTGGATTTCTGTGAACATGTTACACAGAGTGTGCACACTTTAGGTACAATGCAGCCAAGAAGATAAGAGTTTACTATACAGAAGAGCTATGTGCAGGCAGTAAATTGAAATTCTTCATTGTCCCGAGTTTTATGCCATTATACAGATCACAAAAACTGCATAAGCATGTATTTATGTCATCAGAACATATCCTTCAAAAGCATTTATAAAGCTACTTGGCTCCCTGAGCCAGGAAAACTGAATGGCCTTAGCCACAATTAACCCAAAATTCACTGAGTAGCACTACAGTTATAGGGGAGGGAAAAAAAAAAAAAAAAAAAAAAAAAAAGCCCAAACCAAAAGCTAATTATAAAGAAAATACTACAGGTAAAATACACACCTCATGGCAGATACAACTGTCCCATATGGTGGAGTTAAGAATTCTGAATACGGTGATACTCAGCATGTTACCAGATAGCTGTAGTAAGACAAGGAGGACACTGCTATCATTGCTACACACCACTCGTGGTAGGCATGTTTCTGTCTTCTTGCTAAAGCTTAGAAGTTGGAAAAATATTACTCACAAAGGGATTAAGTTTATAAACAGTTTACAATAAAAGGCCAATTAGAAGTCATGAAAAGTATTTTTCAGCCTTTTGCACACTTTCCAGGGGCGCACAGTATTATGACTTGTAGCTACAAGTTCCAGTCTTTATTTAGAACCAATTTTCTTCACGTTGCATTTTCACTTTTTACCACAGGAGGAGAAGAAAAGGACATTTTGCAATGCACTATACAAGTCAGCCAAATTTAAGATGAACTTCTCAATATCCTGTGTTCAGTCGAAGAGCACCTCCTAAAATTCCCTTAACAACAACTGCTTTCCCATGTGACCCCATTAGAGGTTCTTTCCCATTGGACAAGAATGTTTTTCTGCAAAACATAACCAAAGCCAAATGATTGCTTGCCCTCCAGGCAAACTGTGCTGATTCAGACTGTGCTGATGAAAGCTATGCTGGAAGAGAGCTAAGCGTAAGCTTCTGCAACAAGCCAGGACAAAGTTATAGTACATATAAAAGATTATAAAAGCCAAGCCAGGGAGTTTATATTTTTACAAACTACACACTTTGGCTCCTAAGAAACCCCTTGACACAATTAACTTCCACCATCTGGGGAAAAAGTCCAAGAGTAAAAGGCCCAACGAGAGCCAAAGTAAATGATAATTATAACTGTTTTCCTCCAAGTCTGTCCCAATTACTTGAGCACATATTCTAAGCCAAAAAACAAGTATGAATAAAACATCACTTCTGTTTTCTTTCTGCTTTTAGAAAAATAAAAGGGCAGTTACCACCAAGAGCGACTTTGGAAATATGAAGACGTTCTGCCCACCTTCAATATCACAATTTTTTGGTATGTGAAACACTCCAGGCAACTATAGTAATCAAGAGACTATTTCCACAGTAGTTCATCATCATCTTTTGGTCTGCCTTTCAGGCACAGGTTTTATTTTTTTTGAGTGGGTTTTGTCCCATCCCGTTCCATACCCCGCCCCATTTCACTTCAGCAACTTAGAAATGAAAATGCCTGGAATCAAATTGCTCAGTGTTTTTCAGTGACCACTCCACTAAAGATCCAAACTCAAATGGGACCACTGTATAATCTGGTGGCAGATTTAAGTATTTTAGTTCTGTTTTCTGCTCCTATTTTAGTTCTCTAGAATGGTGAGAGCTGCCAAAACACCATGAACGCAAAAAAATGACTAAGGGTCAGAAAGTTTCAGATTATAATGATATCATTTTTAATGGATAAAGCTTTGAGGGACAAGTCAATCTCCAAAGTTCCTGCTCTGTATCATCAGTATTTTATCCTGTACCACAGATCTACCGAAAACCTCATCCAGTTGTTTTCCTTGTTCTGACTTGAGTCTTTGCTGCTGTAGCTTTCACTGCAACTGCTCCTTTCTGGACAGAGTTGTGAAATTTCACATGCAAAAACTAGCACATGCACACAAATCCACAGTTCTGCCTTTACCTTTTTAACATTCAAAGGGACAAATGTATAATTTCACTTAAATCACTGCAAGCGCTTCATATGCTAGCTTTTCTGGTGATGTTCCAGAATGACTTTTCACCCTGAGAATGAACAAAATTTGCCAAAGAGTTAAGCTAAGGACTAACTAATTTTTTATGCTCCTAAGGAAAGAGGGATGTTGATATCTGGGAAATAACAATGATGGAGAAGGGTAAGTGAAAAGCATTACAATACATTACACAGCATCACAAAGCAATGTTTTGCTGTTAACCATGACATGATGTGGACTTTGATCCCAGAAGCTGATGTGTCTCTTCTCAGATGAGCTGAGAGTCTACGTTACTCAGAGAATATGTCACAAACTCCAGGAACACTTCCTGGGAGTGGGTACCATGGGAAGGCAGCAGAAATTCTGAATATATTAGTCAGAAGGAACTGGCTGTGAGCTTGCCTGTGACACTCAGGGTTACACACAGATTTAAGGACAATAGTGCTCTCACCAGGATCTACAGAATTGCAGCATAACAAGTAAAATCTAGACTGTGCCTTCACCATGACACTAACCCAGGCTGTGTGAAGGCTGAGGAATGAGTGAGATTTGGTCAGATGTAGCAGACAAGACGAAAGTCAAACTGAGGGGTTGGCGAGGAAGAAAACTTGAGGATATAGCAAAGATCACCTCTACAACTGAATGCATTCAATCAGCATTGATTTACGCTTCAGTGGTGTCTCTGGAATGACAGAGTTGGCCAAGATAATATTTAATAATCTGCATCTGGCCAGATAAGGGTGAACTGCTTTTACAGATGCCAGTCTTCCCACAAATGCTGTGGAGATAGCACTTTGAACTTATATTACTTTAAAACATCCTTGGAAGAGAAGCTGCTTTACATTACTTCAGTATAGGAAGTCTTACCTAGCAAAGAAAACAGTGCATGTAAATACTAAGTAGAAGACACCAGATAACTGTCCTTTGGGCTCTGAAGTTATTATTACATTGAAAACTATGATTTTTCTGACACTTTTACAGTGAAGCACCACATGTCCCCAGATAAACCCAACTCAGAGCTGGCTTCTTACCACCACAACACACCTTGGCAATTCCACACCCAGAAAGGGCTGATGGCAGATCCCTGGACACAACAGAAGCAGCAGCTACAGAATGGCCTCTGAAAGACCTTTGGATATGAAAACAGAGTGATGCTTTCTATCTGGAAAAGGCCACACTTTCATGGTCTAATTTGTAACTGGAAAAAAAAAAAATCATCAGGGCACTGACAGCTATGTAATAGCTGTATCTCAGGGGTTTCTGAATCTTTGGAGCACATATATATTCTCATTAAGATGACAGACTACTCCTGTACTCTACAAGTCCTTAATCAAACGTGCTCCATTGCAAATAACGATTACTTTTCATGGTCTTGCCTGTATTCACAAGATCACTATCAAGAAAACTAACTGAAAAATGTAGCCAAGTGCTGAGAACATATTATTGTCCTTGATAGCAACATTGCCCTACCTTTATTCTTGAAAAATCTCCTTCAGAAAGTCAAGGATTAAAAGCAAACTTTAAGACCAAGTAAAAAGGCTGCAAACAATGCGTAAGCAGAAAAGAAAATAAAAGAACAGCTTTATGGGTGACTATTAGTAATGATCTCTCACACTGCCAAGCCTCTTTCTTCAAGTTGCTGAATTCCAAAGATGGCTATAACTCGTCCAACTGCATTGTTTCACCTGAATTTTGACTTCTAAATAAGCAGGCTAAGAACAAACACATTTTCACACATGATCCAAGGCTCACATGAACCAAAATTCTTAAGCAGAAGCCAAAGATAATATACCAGGTACCAATATAAATATATACTACATCTCTGAATTAATTTTAGGAATAACATTTGGTATATATTTCATTTGATTTTGTTTTCCCTTTTGTTTTCACTTCCAAATCATAATAGTTAGATGTTAGGTTCCCTCAGTTCTTAGTTTCACCAATCTGTAATGGAAAGGATTGAAGTTAAAATTTCCCAGATCTTAAAGCTTCCTTGAAATGTTTAAGAAATGATACATTAAGTATTAAAATGATTAACTAAGAAATTTTATGAGTATTGGAACAAAATTTAATAAATAAATTAAAACTGTCTTTCTTTCCAATGTGCAAAACAAACCTAGTACAGCTGATACACTGATCAAAAATGGTTGAAATAAAATGGAAAAAATCACTTTTGTACTTCAGTTATCGCGTGTTTCAGAGAGGAGAGGGAGAAGTAGAGTCTCTGAATTGATCAATCATTTCAGATTTATTACTTTGCTTGTTTCTCCCCTTTGAAAGCTTCAGGAAAAAAAAAATCAATGACAAAGTAAAGATTTAGAAAACTAACTTCACTACTGAGTTATTTCAAAATAATTTCAGAACAGAAAAAAAACTGGCTGGAAATTTCCATGTTATTTCTCGTTTTTTCTCTCACTTGCCCTTTGAGTGGGTTTTCCTGGGATATGTCCAAGATTTACAGCTATTCCAAGCAGCAGAGCTGGGATTTCAGTTACTGACAGAAGCCTCAAAGGAATGATCCCACTTTATATTAACCAAGAACCTCTCAGAGTATTTTTTAAATGAGCATTTTAATCTTCCTTTTTTTTTTTTTCTTTCTTTTTTTTTTTTCCTTTTTCCTTTTCTTCTGAATGAGAGAAACACAGAATGTTTAAATCCAAATATTATTCTTGGGAACTGTTTAAATACCAGAATTTTTTTTAGCCAGAAAAAAATGTTCTCAGTAGATTATGAATCTTTTAAAAAATATAGCTGCAGGTTGTATATCGATTTCTACAGAAAAGTTAAACCTGGCATGATCAATCCTTCACAGAAGGGTCAGTGCCTGCAAACCTCTCAACAAAGAAGAATAGATGTAGTAAATGCAGATGGGGGTTACTGGTGTGCTCTGGACATCAAGAAAAAAAAATCCAGACTCTAAAAACAGCTGGAAAAAATGAGGGAAACATGAGTACAATTTGTTCTTCAGAAAAGTTAATACAATTGCTATGTATCAGCTGTGTAACTGACCTCAAAATTGTTTACTACTATATCCAAAAGCCCATCTGACACAAGGATTCAACACGGATTATGTTTGGTATTTGAATGGTGATTACATGGTAGGAGAGAGAATTTTCTTTATGTGCAACTAATACATGAAAATAACCAGAGAAACACAGAGAAAAATCCCTAATTATTTGAATGAGAAAACTAAGTAAAGGTAATCTGAAATAGTGCATGTGACAGACCCTTTACTTAGTGCCACTGAGTTTGGAAGCTCAGACACTGTCATTACCTGATTGGGGAAGAGCTACCAATAAAGTTTTATGCAACTCTTTTCAACCACAGCTAATTCTCACAGTGTTTAGCATAACTAAGAACATTTTGTCTAAATTCTTCGGTGGGTGAAACCCCTAGGGAACTAGATTTCAATTTTGTCATTTTAATTTGCAACCTGATCTGGATCACTATACAGGGCTCCTTCAGCTCAAATGCAGCATTCGCTTGATGTCTCATTGGGGTTGAAGCGATCTTCCTGCAGAACAATTAGCACAATCAGACCCAGAACTAGGACTAAAGGCTAGAGGAACACAGAATGTAATCTCCACTGAAGTCAGCCACTGCCTTTGGCATCAGTAGCAACTGGATCACTCTTTCAGAGACTAACTTGTTTATTTTACACCTGCTATCTAATTAGGCTCAAATTAAGCAGTTTATGCAGAAGCCTGGGTGCCCCTGAAAATGGGTATTAATGCAAGTAATAAGTAAATAATGTATAGGATTCAAGCGTTAACTGTTTGAAATTCCAATTGTATAAGTTATTTGAGCAGTGGAGCCCTAAAGCTCTTTTTCTTTCTTTTCCCTTTTCTGATTCTTCTTCCATTGGTTGGTACTTTTATCTTATACCTAAAAATCTAGGCCTCATCAGAAATGACAGTATCCTGCTGATTTTTTTTATTTTTTTTCTTGGAAGCACCTAAGAATTCTGGACACCTAATGGCTTTTACACTTTCCATCTTCAATAGAGTATTTTAAAGAAACCAGGCACACTCCTGTTTTATAAAGCAGTATCAACTGGCTGTATTCAAAACTGCATCTAAACATTCCTGTCCTACCACTGCTCATCACTGGTGTCCTTTACTAAGTGAGAGCCTCACCACAAAAAAAAAAAAAAAAAAAAAAAAAAAAAAAAAAAAAACATGCTTCACAGCCCCAACGTGACAGCTTGCCTGAGAGAAAAATTACCCAGGTAATTAAACACCACAGGACTGGGCACCTCAGCAGTGATCCAGAAGACTGTGCTACCCTTTAATTCATCCAGACTTCATGCAAGATCGGACTGCAAGCTTTCCAGACTCCTCCCCCATTAAACACGGGCTAGGCTTTCAGCACTTATGACAAAGAATACTATATTTCATCCACATTAGTTTTGACTGCAATTTGCTGACTCTCAAAAAATCATTAAGTTTTCATCTAGATTAAAGGATGAAGTTGCCCAAGGCCTCATCCAGCCTGGCCTTGAACACCTCCAGGGATGGGGCATCCACAGCTTCTCTGGGCAACCTGTGCCAGTGCCTCACTGCGAAGTGCCCTCAGAGTAAAGAATTTCATCCTTAAATCTAATCTAAACCTAATCTAAACCTACCCTCTTTTAGTTTAAAACCATTACTCCTTGTCCTGTCCCTACACTCCCTGACACAGAGTCCCTCCCCATCATTCCTGTAGGCCCCCTTTAGGTACTGGAAGGCTGCCATAAGGTCTCCCCGGAGCCTTCTCTTCTCCAGGCTGAACAGCCCCAAGTCCCTCAGCCTGTCTTCGTAGGTTAGGTGCTCCAGCCCCGTGATCATCATCGAGGCCCTCCTCTGGACTCGTTCTAATACTTCCACATCCTTCTTGTGCTGGGGACCCCAAAACTGAATACAGTACTCCAGATAGGGTCTCACGAGAGCAGAGTAGAGGAAGAGAATCACCTCCCTCGACCAAAATCCAATCATTTCAACACTTAGAATTTTGCTATTTATGCTGCAAGAATGAAATGTGGGTTTCAGTTTATTCTGTATTCTCTCAACAGTTTATAATGAACGTGTTTTGTTAGTCATAACAATCATGTAGCAGAGTAATTAGAGCCTAAACTATAATGATATGTTCTATTTGATGGAATAAATAACTGAAGTGGCTATTTCAGCCATATGAATAATTTATATAGAGTACTGAATAAAAACATCACAAAAAGAATAAACGGGAAATTTGTGCATATGCAGCGATACTGAGATTCAAGCACCAATTTTCCAAATTCTGTGTTTCTCCCAGCAACGCTGAAAGAGATCACTGGCATTCCCCTGGGACAAGTTGCTCCCTTGCCTGATCCTACCATTACCATTCCACATGCATTCATTTCTAATCCAACACATCACTGACACTCACCTTCTCAAACTCTCAGAGCTGGATAGAACTGGAAGCCTGTCCCACTTCTACTATTGATACATGAGGTGTCCAGCGTCATGCCTTGGTTGGTAGCATGCCTTGAAAGCATACATAGTGCTTCTCAGCACATGCAGGATATCTCGAGTCTATGATTTTTATAATTCTGACAAGCTTGTCTGTAAAGAGGATGCAAGGCCTCAAGTGACTAGAAATACAAGCATTGCATGGGAGTTGAGTTTATGAAGAATAAAGCCCAATTCAAAAACAATTTTGTCTTGATTTTTTTTTCATATTTTTAGCTGTTTAATTTTGTGTGTTCGTGAAATTTTTAAAGTAACATACTGAAATACTTAAAGTAACATACTGAAATCTCTATCATCAAGCAAACGAAATGTGGTGGGCCAGAGCTTATCACTGTGACGATGATCACTCGTTATAAACACTCACTACTCTATTCCTCTTTATCATTGCAGATCTGGGGCTTTAAGAGGTTGTATACTTTTTTATTTTTAATTGTACAGCATGGTGTAAATATAGTATGCATACTCAATTTCTGTTATTAATTGTCTAGTTAACATAAATCCAGTGAAGATAACAAAACTTTACATTTTATTCACTGCTTTCTCCCAGCTCAGTGAAAATGAATTTGAATCTGTTTCATTAGGATGCATTAGAAGAACATAATTCTGACTTTTTTTTTTTTTTTTAAATAAATACCAAGCTTTATCTAAGATGTATTACTTCAGAGCCTAATGCATGAACCTTCCTTGGTATGTTAATATTCATTAATGCAACTTCTATGCACTGGCTTTTAAAAGCTAGAAATTGACTTTCAGCTGTCTCATTAGCAATTAATAATGTTTGTAAAGGTGGTTACCTGTTTCTGCAGGTACCTTTCTATTTTCTTACTAGAACCTTACATGGGTTCAAAAGCTACCGTAGAAAATCAAAGAAAAAAACACATGGTCTGTCAAACACAAAGGCAAGACTTTAAGCCAAGGGAATCCTTGATCCACCATTGCCTGATCAGGGCCATGAAGGGTAGCTTCATGGCAAAGCCCAACCGAGCACAGCCTTCTTGCTCTAGGCACCTGTCCACAGAAGCTCTGCTACACCCTGGCGTGGTATTTTTAATGTTCTCGTGGGTGCTGTTCAGAGCAATTTTAAACGCATACAGGCAGAGCCGATGTAGAATAGGAAAATTATATATAATCCATGATGCTTGAGAGCTTTGACAGGCTCATAGCAGTTGTCATTAACTGCTCTAAGACCATCCAAGTCTGTTTCCTGCTCAGCTGCCAACAGTAATCAACAAGTCATTAAGGTAAAACAAGACCGTTCTCCTGCTCTGTTATTATCTACCTCGAATGACAGGGAGCACTTCATCATCCTTCCAGCCAAGGATTTCAAGCCTTCATACACAATTGCCTCACAATTCACTGTTTAACTTGTATGTATCTGTGAACTAGTAATACTTTATAGACATAAATTATATGTAGAAACTCAGCATTTTAGAAATAACTACTGGATACAATAAAAATTAAGAAGTGCAACATACACGGTGTCGGCCCTAATCACCTGAGACCCAGTTGTGGTCCTACTGAAAAGGGGGAAAGCTGTGGTTCCTTGACAAGAAAGTCTTGCATTTTCAAATCATCTAACTTTATTATACCCTTTACTTTCACAGTTTCCTTGTACTTTTATAAAAATCAACCATTTTGCAAACGTAGCACCTGATATATCGAAGGATAAACTTGATGCTCACAGGAAACAGTGTCCTGAGCAACCTATTTAAAACTGCAAAGATACATGGTTACATTCTTTCCAGGATAAACCGTGTAGCGATTTTCCAAAAGTCCCCACGGAATAATAATAACAATAAGAAAAACGTGCCCTAAAACAGAAGCCTTTTGCTAACCCCACAGCCCGGCGACACCACGGACTCGGAGTTATTTTAAACACTGCCAAACCCTACACGCGCAAAATAAATAAATAAATAAATATCGCACGGCCCGAGCACACCCGGAGACACGCACCAAAGGCACGGCAGGTTAAGGTAGGCGATAAATAAATGAAAATAAAGCAGAAGAGCGAGAGATCTGCCGGCGAGGGAGAGGCCGGGCGCAGGCCCAGCCCCGGGGGCGCTAACATGAGCCGGGCGGGAAGCGGCACCGCGCCGACACCGCGGCCCCGGCAGCCGCCCGTGGCCCCGGTCCCGGTCCCGGTCCCGTCCCCTGTCCCCGTCCCCTCAAACTCCCCGGGCAGCCCTGGCCGGACCCGAGGGGGCCAGGGCTGGACCCGCCCTGGGGGCGGCGGCGGGGCCAGCGCCTGCCCCGCTCCTCAGCCGCCCTGGGGCGCCTCGCCGCGCAGCGGGGCTGGCGTGAAAAGCAGAAGTTGGCCGGGTTTTGCTCCAAAAACTCCGCGCACGGCCACGATGTGAAAGCGGAACCCCCACGGTACCGACCTGAGGGCCTCCAGCCGCCGCCGGCCCCGTCCTCCAGCTCCCCGAGCCGGGATATGTATTGCAGTGCGTGTCGGGGCGGCCGTGCCCCGCCGATCGCTACCGGGCTACCCCCGGCTGCGCGTACCTGTCCCGCCGGCAGGATGGCGAGGAGGAGGAAGAGGAGGTGGAGGAAGGAGCCCGGAGGCCACCTGCCGCCGCCTGCCTGTGGCCGAGCCACCTGTGCTCCGCTCCAGGTGTCCCGCAGCGCCGCCCGCTCCTCCTCCGAAGCCCGCTGGGCAAGAGAAGGAGGAGGAGGAGGAGGAGGGACGCGGGGCACACGACAGCGAGGAAGAGGAGCGAGCCCAAACGCTGTCCCCCGCCCGGGGAACCACCTCCTCCTTCCCCGTAGCGCAGCACCGCGGCGGAGTCCCCCCCGCTCCCCTCCCCGCCAGTACGGAAAATAAAAATATAAATAAAAGCAAAACCGTAAACGGCAACGCACCGGGCTGCGGCGCTCCGGGGGCTGCGCGCAGCATCCGCCGAGGTGCGGGAGGCAGCCTGCTCCCGGGCAGCCTCAGGGGCGAGCGGGGCGACCTCCGAGCCGAACCGAGCCGTGCCGTGCCGTGCCGAGCCGAGCCTCGCCGCGCCCCGGGGGCGTGCGGCTCCCTCCCGCTCTCTTCCTCCTCGTCCCGCCCGGCCGCGCCTGCGGGTGGCCAGCTCGGTTCCCCCTTCGCAAAGCCGCCCCCGGTACCTGTGCCCGAGGTGTTCGCCGCCCGCCGCCCCTCCGCGCACGGCGGCCCCGAACCAGGAAGAAGCGGCGGGCCGGGGCAGCGCCGTGCCCGCACCCCGCCCGCGGGGCCGGCCGGGAGGCTCTGCCCGCTCCGCCCGGGGCACCGACCCCCGGGGGGCGAAGGGCCCCTCGGACGGGGTCCCCGGGTCAATTCGGGGAGAAGGGGGCGAGATCTGAGGGCACCGGCCTTCAGCCCGGTTCCGGGGGGTGCCCGCCGCGGAGGTGGAAAGGGAAGGGGACGGGGAGGCTAATGGCGGTGGCCCCCTCAGGTCTGACAGACCTGGGCCAGCAGCTCGCCCGCAACATGCGGCCTAACGGCGTTTTAATAAAAGTGGAAATAACAAAACAAGACAAAAAAAAAACACAAACAGCCACCCCCAACAACAAAAACCAAAAGAACACATCCGTTTTCGTCCCCAAATCGTGTGCTAGCAAGGGTGAGTAACCCCCGGTCAGTCTGAGGCCATTGGCGTAACTTGCTGGCTCACCAGTCCTCATGGTTGTAATGCAGGCCTGGCAGTGCCAGATGTGCTCCTACTGTCCCATTGCATGGTGTCACATTAGCCTCAGACCCACAAACTTTGACCACATTTATGGGGAGAAGCTCAGAAGCGCGAATACTTGGGGTGATAGTTCAGGGGGAAGAGAACAGCCCTTTAAATTTCATCTGAGTTTGGGGAGGGCCGATCACACATACAGATGTTTGGGGCAAATAATAATTTCCATCCTGTTCAAATACGATTTTTTTAAATTACTTATGCAAAAATAGGAAGTAAATTTATAGATTTTTTGAAGAAGAAGAAGTTGCTTTATTTAGAAGGTCGTTGGCAATTTCTGTACTTATCTGTTGCACCTGTCAAGTGCCTCATTTAAACCTCAACAGATGGAGAGTTATTATGTCAACTACCCACTAACTCCACAATATGTAAATCTTTTTGGGGTTGCTATTCATCTTTGAAGGTGGGGGAGGTTTAAGAAAATATTTTGGGCCTCTTTATAAACTGTATGATCTTACAGATAAGCATTAATTTAGATAAATATTTCCATTGTATGAAAGGAGCATCCCACAAGTAATTCCTCACAGTGAGAAGTTTGCAATGTGAGCCTTTAATATTAGTATGACGACTACCATACAGAACCTGAAGATAAAACACCGAAGAGGGAGATAGAAAAGATCACAGATGGAAAAAAGGATTGCAGAGGAAAAGAATAAATGGAATATCACCAGTATGAGCACTTCAAAGTCTGGGAAATTTCTATTTAGAGTACAGACAGTACTGCTTTGAGTCACTCTCTTTCTCCACATTCCTTCACTTGTGAAAAATACCGCTTTGTATCATGGAAATTTGAGGAGCACATGAAAGGAGTTTCATAGTTAAACTACACATATTTTCACTTCTAAATGGCAACCTTGTTAAAAAGCATGACACAAAGAAACTGATATTTATCAACTTTAAAAATGCAACACTGAAGGTGGTTAGGTGGTCACCTCTGCCTTTGTTGCATAAAATCTGAATGTAAAATTAGATGCAAAATCTCATCTGACAGCACTCATAGGCAAAAAATTAATAAATAATAGTAGAGAGACTACACACAAGCACATTTACCCTATTGAGGCCTAAAGGTGTAGAAAGGTGTGACAAATTACAATTGCAGAATGTGGCAGATTGTCATACAGTATGTTGAAAAATAATATTTTTGGAAAAAATGCTGCCCTTTTACAGCTGTTATGGGGTGTACATGTATCAACTCTCTCTTAATGTGTTGAACAACTCCCTACTTCTCAGTCTGTACTTTCCTTTCTTTATTTCTCCAGCATTTTGTGAGATGCAGACAGATGTTAGCACGATCATTTACACATACTCACAAAAATTAAACTCCTGCACAAGTATTAGAGTCACTGGACAACATTTGTAGCTAGAAATTTAGACATTTTGATTTGTCCCTTACCATTCTGCTTCCCGTAGCATGGAGAAAATAATTTTAAATTTTATTTTAGCATTCTCCACATGTGATTATCTACATGCTATTATTTCATCCCTGTTCCATGGGCCACTGTAAAGGGCTCTAACCTTTTTTTTTTTTTTTTTTTTTTTTAAGTAAAATTCAGTAGAAATTGTTCCAGTAAAAATTTGTCAAGTTTCCTTCATGTAAATTAGAAAGAGGGAATGGAAGGAAAGCAGAATTTTCACTATGTTTCACATGTATTTTTGTACTAGAATTGGTCATTTATTATTATTAATGACCTATTATTACAAATGACCTGTTTGACTAATAGATTAGATTTACTAAGGAAACTATCATTTCCATATGAAACCTTATAGATATGAAAGCCTCATAATGGGTAACCAGACCAATGTCATATAATATCAAATAATGATTTAATTAAAATTCGCAAGATGCTGTTGAATTAAGATGAAAGAACAGCTATTCACTTTCAAGAACTGAAAACAGCAAACGGCAAAATGCTGTAATGAGGAACCATCACCGAGATGATGGTAATTGCCAGTGCAAGATTAACAATATCAAGCACTACGTGTGGAGGAAACATAATCTAGACCTAATTATGTTCTCATTTAAAATTTTTAATGAATGGACCTTTAGTGAACTCTGATGATAACACTTTCACTTAAGTCTTATAATCAAATATTCGTTATAAAGACTGATGAAGTTGCTGTATTTCATAAACCCTATTATTATGTTATTATGTATGAATCCTTGAAAATAACAACACAATGCTTAAAATGTAAGCAGAACCAGAATGACTTCTTCATACTTTTTTTTTTTTTTTCTTTTTTTTTTTTCAAGACTCCAATATAAAAGTATCTGCTCAGTAAGGGCTTGTTTGAGTGATCTCGGACACAGCACTGTTATATGCAGATGCTGCTCTCTATCACAGACTGAGAGCTATGCTTTAGCATCATTCAGTTCTAATTATGAATCCCAGAATTACATTTGATTGCTAAGAATTTCTATATAGTTGTGGTGGCTGAACTTTAGGACATCTCTGACAAATATGCAGGAAAATGGTTCAAGATATGTCCTTTTTCAGGAAATACCTGTGGAAGGGACAGTGAAAAAGCAACTGTTTCTGAAGACTTTGAGTCTAAAAAAATGACACATTTTATTTCCTAAATGAACCTTGAAATCAAAGAGATGTTCTGCAGCCACAAATGGTCAGATCCTCTTCAGAAATCTTGTCAGAACTCAGTTTCTTACTGACCATGGATATTAAGGCATATGACCTTAACTTAAGTATGCATTGAAAATAAAATCTTCTCCTTGTAAATTATGATTCCCCACTGGATGAAGATAGCAGTGAATGGATGACAATATAATAGTTATTGACAGTCCTTGACAATAAAATATTATAGCATTTTCTGAATGAGAAAGAAAAGTGACAGTTTACAGAAATACAGTCATTTACAGATATGTGATGCTACATTGCAGAATAGAAATAACCTAATAATGATCTAACAAGAGATTTTGCTCTGAAATGTTTACCTAAATATTTGATCTTCAAATTATAAAGCATTTTTCAAGAGATGAGCATTATTTTTATGACACCACCAGTATTCTCTTTGCTGAAAAAGATCAAAAAGCTGTGGATCGGGTAGCTTTAGAAGCACAGGTCTGTGAAGATGAATATGGCAGACCTTCAGAACAATTTTCTCCATTTTGTAGTTTTTTGTCTTCAACTAATTGTTGCCTCTGACAACCCCATTTTCTGTAAAACAAATCATCTGACAGGGTATTTCAAAAAGATTTAATGCACTGCTTCAGTCCTGGTCAAACAAATTTTATTTTTATGATGAAAGCATCTTTTCCTCTTCTGTTTCTTCTGATACAAAAATTCCAGCTGATGGAAAAGTCAGTCAAAACTATTTGATGTTTATGTACTGTTAAGCACGTTACCATGTTTCTGTTTTTCACTATCACTTAATCAGTAGAGAAAACATGCCTAATGTGTGCAGTTGATTTGCAAATGAATGAATAGAAAGCAAGCCTGGGTGTAAATCCCTCTTCACTTATACAAATTAAAGTGTCTGTGTTCTGACAAATTACTTGTAGATGCACACACAAACATACACATCCATATAATATATGTGTATCCCTTTTTTTTTCTTAAGCGATTATAAATTGTGATAAGGTTTCTGTGGGCATGCAGAAAACTAACTTTCAGAGATGCAGAAAGGGACATACCCAGGACTCTACCTACTTTCAACCTCTGTTCTTCTCATTATATGTTCTTATTATGATATATGTTCTTACATCATTACGACATATGTTCTTCTCATTCTTCTCATCTTTTCCCTTTCCACTTCTTCCACCTTGGCCTCTGAATTGCATGTTCTTCAGAAGTGGGACTTCTCTGTGGGATGACCCACAGAACTCTTCCTCTATTTCAGCATACATATTTTTAACCTGGCAGCCCTTACTGGGCTCAGTGTCAGAGGAATTTCTGCCTGTCTCTGTGTTTGTTTGCAAGATCCATTCTCTTGGATCCAGCTGCCATCTGCTGAAGTCCTTGGTCGTTTCTAATGCAAGTTTATGTAAGCCATTTGGAGAGATCAGGTTCATTTCCAAAAGCTCAAACTGCCTGTCTCACTGAATTTGGAAATGTTATAAGCAGAGCTGTCTAACTGGAAGCCTTTTTACTTTTCCTCATGAAAAACAGAAAGGAAGAATGTTTTTGCTTAGTTCTAAAAAAGAACATTTGTGACTCTGCAGGTGAAAGTTTCTCATAAGGGTAACAGGGAAAAACAGGTGTAGAATATAAAAACAGATTTAGTGTAATTACCATTAAGAAGGTGCCCACAATGAAAGAACTTATTTCATTGGTGCCCACAATGAAATAATGTAGGGTGTTTGTTTGTTTGTTTGTTTTGTTGTTGTTTGTTTGTTTTGTTTGTTTGTTTTTACATAATCTTAAGATTCTGTTATTTGAAATCTGCCAATAAGTTTTTGTAAGGGAAATAGAAGATATATTAAAGTATGTGATATAATGACAATACACTGGAAACTGTGTAATTCTTGAAATGAAAATCTGCAGTAGCTAAGATGTGTGTTGCACATAATTTTGGATCACCTAGCTCCTGAATTCACTGCATTTTGAAATTAAAACACAGAATGCAGAGGAAACATGATATGTCTTTCCAGGAGAATTTAATGTGTGCTCAGATCACTTTCATGCTAAGTAAAACATATTCTGTAAATCTGAAACATGATAGCCTTCATTACACTTTCTCCTACTGCTAAAGAGAGAAAAAGCTGTAGTCTCTGTGTGGGCAGACGTCTACAAAGCATGGCTTTATTGCTATTCAGAGTGCTTCCAGTGAGAGGAAGTCAATCAGTCTCACAAGTAAAATGTACTCCAGAGTGCCTGAATACAGCTGCTGCAATATCAGCATAGAAAGAAAACAGAAAAAAAAAAAAATAATAATCTAATAGTTGAACCGAGGCTTTCCACTCTTCACTGTTTCCTCTCCTAGTACAAAAAAAAAAAAAAAAAAAAAAAAAAGGACAACTTGCAGCTGGGCTTCAGTTTTGCAAGATGGGAAATCAATTAATTTTTCTGGTTTGCTATGGCATCGTCTGAAGGGATTTCAAACAAGAAGCAGTTTTAAGTATAAATCTATGCTAAGCGCACGTTTATAGGGCACATATCTGCTTACACTGCCTTTTCTTTTTCCCCAGTGGGAACTACGTGTCTCTTTCATACATGGCAGTGTGCTAACCACTCTCTAATCTTTTATTTAATTCTGACCAGATTAAACAGCTAGTGCAATGTAAAGAAGAAGGAATTCTATCACTGTGCTTACGATACATGTTAATGAAGTGCACATGACTTTGTTCTGCTACTGACTTTAGCTAGAGTTGGCAGCGTGTAGCATTCCCTCCCCCAAAGTCTCCATGTCCAAAGTGAAGGTGAACAACAAAGAAAGCCATTTGTGGCTTGGTTTTTGAATGAGGATGTAATACCCTTGCAGGGAGTTACATCACCACCGTGAAACACTGAAGCAAGTCCAGAAAGTATTGATGTGAGTAGGATTTTTAAAGATGAGCCTGACAGTATCATAATTTGTGCTGGGCAATGTCTCTTCCTGGTGATTGTTACATCTGACCAGCAGGTCTGTATTGATTTATGCTATGTGGTAAGAAAATAGACACGTAGGAGGAGAGAGGAAATGAGTAGTAACTCATTTTTTTACAGTGTGTATTCTACTTCATTGTTTAACACTAGAATTTACCCGAAATTCAGAGATGGAGAATTCAAGTTTAATATTAATAAAAGACTACTATTTATACTGGCTATGAAAAAGACTGTGAAAATAATAAGAATGAAATAATAATAAGAAATAATAAGAAATAATAAGAAAAATAATAAGACTGTGAAAGTAAGAAGAAAGAAGTCTGAATCCATTAAAACACACAATATTCAGTAATCACTGAAAATACAGTTCTGATCTTGTCTTTGTGAACAAAAATAAATGGAATAGAATTTTCCTCAATTCTTTGCTTAATATTTCTACTATTTGCTTCACACATCTGTCTTCAGGACACCTTCTTCACAGTCACAATGCAACAGAACTCAACTTTGAAAATCCATTGCCTCTAACCTTTAAAATGATACAGGACTAGCCTGCAAATTTCAAAGGAGCTTGAACAGGTTCTTTGCTATCCTGCCTCCACAGCCAATGCTGAAAATTTCACCTCAGATCAATTCTGGCTTTGACTAAGCTAAGCTTTCCCCTTCTTGAACAAAACAAATGTGAGGTACAATAGGACAATGTTACTGGATGTTCATTTTAACCTGCATGACAGATCTAAATTCCAAATGCTAACAACCCATCTGGATTTTTAGACACAGATTTCAAAACAAGGGTTTGCTTTTTTGTTTTTATGTAGAGAAAGAAACTTTCTGCACAAGTATAAGAAAGAGCTCAAAATGTTTTGGAGGTGGGAGCTACTACCATTTTTATATGTCCACTTATTAATATAACTATCATTGACACAAATACATAAATGAGGATTTTTGAAAGTAAAACTGTTAAAGCAGTCAACTGTTAAAGCCATATTGAAAACCTGAATACATGACCTGATTTTCAGTAGCAGTGAACTTCAGCAACAACCAGTGATACTAGTGGGGATTATTGAATACTTAGAGACTGAAGGAAGATTTGGGACTCAGATGCATTTTGACAGGGACATACCTTACAGTTGTCTGGGTAAATTTCTTTCTTTTTTGATATGATCTGGATATAAAGGATGGAAAAAAATGTGTGGAATAAATCAATTCAGAAAGGATGAAAGTAATTTGACAGGTCAAGATACAAATGAAACACAGGACAGGAATAACGGCAGAAAGAAGATAATTTCATTTGTAGCAAATGAGTTCAGAGGTGGGGAACAGTTAATTAAAGCATAGTGAAGTGCCAGAATGAGCTCCTACAGCCTCGGACATGTTCTGTCTGCAGCTATGCACAGGTACAATTGAAGATCTCTGTTGATGTTGCTTGTTGATGCACCCTCAAACTGGGCCATCTGCATTGCAGATGGAATGGATGCCATAAAAGTCACATGTGTGATCTTTTGGGTATCCCAGAATATCCTGATGAGGGCTAATCAGGAGGCATGATGGTGCTTACTGTTGAGTTAAGGAATGCAGCCATGGTGCCAGACCACTTACTTACTTATGGAGGCAACATTAAGTGGCTCAAATAGGTGGCAAGGCCCCTTTCTTCTTCATAAGATCAAACATTATATATTGAGAAGGAATCTTTTTGTTAAATTTCTTATGCAAGTCCAAGGTAGTGGTTTAGTAACTTTAGCTGAGAGAGCTGTTTCTCACACTAAGCGTTTTCTTTCTGCCATTTTTTTCCTGAGTAGAACTGATTTTTGAAGATTTGCTTTCTTAAATCTGGAAATCAAAATTAGGTGAACACTAAACTTTGGAAGAAAAATATTGTGTACAAATATGCTATCTCTGCTCTAGTTCTACTTGTACATAAAATAAGGATGTTGGTTTGTGTCTGGAAACGAAACTTCAAACACAAGGACTGCCACTAAGTAGAGGGCTGACAACAGTGTTGAAGAGGCAGAACTAAGTACTTAAATATTGCACAAGTGACTGACTATGTGCTATCTTTGGTGAGTACAACGAAACATGCAGTGTTCAATGTTTTAGAAGAATTCCCTTTTTCCGAAATGAAAAAAATGCCATGTTTTCTCCATTGCTGTACAGCTTACACAGCTGTAGAAAGTCTGAAATCTGATGCATCACCAAGATAGATGATGTAAACTGGAAACTTGACATTTCAAGGGAAAAAAGTACTTAAAATGGAAAACAGAAACAAATGCTAGTTACTCGTCTGTGCATAGCTGAATTTCCAAGAAGAAACAAAACAAATGGGAACCAAACAGATCAAGATGTATTTGTGAACACTTTATTAACTTAATAGCAGCACCTCCAGCAGGGAACAGGCAAATCAATGAGTCAGTGAACTTAGAATTACAATGAATATACTAACACCTTGTGAAATATTTTTATAATTCAATAAAAAAAACAGTCAAAACTTAGAGTTTAAACCCCAAGTGTTCAGTAAACTCTTTATAAAACAGTAAAACTTGTGTAGGCTAATATTTATGACTAAAGGTTGTAATTACACAGTGATAGATGTAAATTATTGAAAAAAATGAATCACAGCTGAACAGCTGCCAATGGCTAAAACCATCCCTGTAAAAATACCAGTGTGAGAATATTTCAGTAAACTTATCTATGGTTCTGCTTTAGGCCAAGGAAATCCTTTTCTGAAAACAGCTTTCTTTGATTCTTCTTTATTAAGCTAATGCTACATAAGTTGACAATATTACTTTTTGTAATATTTCCTTCACATGATATAAACATTGCTTAATCTTTCATTAAATGTCAGTTTTGATAAAGGAGTGACTTTAGGCCTTGGCTATGTTTCCCTTCCACAATTTTCTATCAAGCTCATTGAAAACCTGAAAAAATGTAAAAGTCCTCAGAAGTTAACAAAATAAAAGATTTTCAAGGTATATTTATATACAATATTCATATTAATAAATGCAAAAAAAAAAAAAAAAAAAAAGAAGCAGCTAAAATAACCTTAAAATAGTCATTTTAAGGTAAGCAAGCAAAAATAAATTCTATTAAATACATTTGGAAATAAACATGATTTACTGTACTGTTTTGAACATTGTGTAAAGCTAAGTTTTGTCAAAGTATTATTGCAAATTAGCGTGTACTGGAGCCACCAGCCTGTCCAGAATAGCAGGAGACAGTTATTTTTTGTTGTTGTTGTTAGCAATGTAGCTGGTGCATAATTTTTGCATCAAATGTCAGCATCTCACAGCATGAGAAAATGATGTATTCTGAAAGGACATATAATAGAATGAAGAATACTAAAGTGTTCTACTGTACAAAGACTATTCAGGGAAAATGTGATTTTGCTGACAGCAGTGACCCATTAATCCAAGTTAAATCAGGTACATATTTGATACTAGACCCTTAGACTGAATGCCTCTTCACATTAAAAATTTAATTTTACTGTTACCATGTACCTCACTACCATTACCAAATCTCATGCAATTAAAATTATCTGAGAGTTTAAATTTACCAGAATTAAAGTAGGAATATAGTATGAGGCAGGAAGTTCTGAAGCCAGTTATATATTTATTGAGCGTATAACATGCTAAAACAGACACAAATCCTTAGAGCGAAAGTTAGAGTTGACATTGTGAGATTATCCTGTGCCCTCGATTCTGCCTGTAAACATCTGCAAAGCTATCTCATTATCCTGCTTCAAGTTGCTTTAATACCATCAATTGCAATAATGCATATATATGAAAAACAAACAAACAAAACAAAATGACAAAAAAAAACAAACCAGACCACAAAACACTCACTTCTGCCCCAAATAAACACACCAGCCCACAACACGACCGTGGTTAAGCTCTTGGTGTACTAAGACAAGCTGACTGATAGTATTTGTGACCCGTACTATTCAACTCTTTATACTCCTTCCCATCTGCCTGTGTCCATCTGCTGTCTTGTCTAGTATTGAAAGTCTTTGTAGTAGTAACCATCTTTTACTTTCATGTTGGAAAAAGCATTTAACACAAAAAGGCCTTGGGTGTTCATCTTGACGTTAAGAAATGTTATTACAGCTAGTTCACTTTTAAAGAGCTTTTTTTTTGTTTTTTTTTTTTTTTTCCTTTCTCTTTTGACTACATCATTTTCTCTTGCTGTGGGATTGTAGTTCATGAAGACCTTTGAAGAATTCTGTTCTACCTACGTGTTTAATGAAAATGTCTACCTCCTGCTGGCTTGGCACAAACTAAGGGCTCCAATACGATTTAATTTGCAGCCAGATGGGAAAAATATCTGTTTTAACAATAAGCAAATGTATTTAGTTCATGGCATTTAGTTGGTTACGATTTCCTTTCCAGTGAAAAGGGAGAGAAATTATTTAAATAATTGTTTGCAAATTTTATGCATGACTTTAAAAACCATCAATAAATGTAAGCAGTAATATCTTTCTACAATAAGTTTCTGCAATTATTTTGTTGAAACTAAACTGCAAAAATTAGAGGGTGTCTTTCAGGATCAGGCTTCTTTTCCCGATCCTGAACCTGAACAACAAACAAGCTGAGCAGCATCTCTCCAGCCTCACTGAAGATCTTATGCTTTCTTCTGCTTGTCCTGAATGCAGTGCATGGTACGAAAGGCATTCCAGTTTTTCACTGCAAAGACTCTTTTTGGGTGGGGGGAAAAAGTGCTTTCAATAGGTATTCCTTGCAAAGAACAGCTTGCTGAATGTCATCTTGGGCTCAGATTCACTGAAGCTGTCTATTCAGAGCAGCGTGTGACTGTGGTCCTAAACTCTAAATCTGGACCTATGTAATCAGCCCCTTTCTCTTAAGCTAATGAACAGATTTCCATTGATTTTAACAGGAACTTAATCAGACCTTAAGCTATTCAAGGGGGAGGAATTGATTTTTCTGTCATGTGTGGCATCCAGCCTGCTGTCAGAGATTTAATTCAGTATGATAACAGTAGTTACAAAAGAGCTGGAAACCATTTTATTAAGTAGAGAAAAGAGAATTCTAATGATAACTTCTGTCATAAGGCTGATGTTTAAGTGAAATATTAGAATAAAACAGATCAAGCATCAACTAATACTTATGGATACTTTACATGTCTATCACTCAGCACTGACTATTAATGAAGTCTGTTCCTCCAAAACAGAATAATACTTGCCAATTTCACAAAGTACTAAATTTGGAAGAAAATTATTTTGCTATCAATTTCTCTCTCTCACCCCCTCTCTCTGTATCCATGTCTTAAATTTTAGATTGTAAGTAAATAAGTATTTCTATTTTATTCTGTGGTATAGAGAATTAGTGACACAGTGCACCATTATTTCTTGTCTGTACTTGGACAAACCTCCCTTTAGGATTAGATCTTGCAACTTCTTAATGTGGTAGGGAGTACTTTTTTCACAAACACTCCTATTAAAAACAATAACATTAGTTGCAAATTTTTGACTGTACAAGGTGTGAGAAAGGATGAATTTGTCTTTGTACAAGTATCTGTTTTATCAAGAGTCTTTCAAAAGTGCATGAACTACTAAGAGAGGTGGTGAACTAATAGGTCTATAAAAGGGGCACTGACTGCATGATTAGAAAACTATCTAATATAGCACTGCCACCTGCCTTTTTTCTACAGAAACTGTTACAGTCATTCTATTTAATGGCTATCTGTGAGTTAAGTCCTCAGCTTCTTTGGTCCAATTCAATGTCTAGTTTCTGCCGAGTCTGAAAATTAGCTTTTCAGCTATAATGGCAGGCTTCAGATTGAACTACTGTTAAAGGGGATAAAAATAGTATACGTTACACTTTTCTGGGGAAAGTGATAAAAGATTTTCTTTTCATTTGATATATTCTGAGATCTTGTTACTTAAGAAAAAGTGTAATTTACCTTTTTCTCTTCTAAAATTAGTCTAATTCTGGAAAAACTCCAGCTACTTTCCTTCATTTTTTTCCTACCTTTAAAAGAAGAGAAAAAGTTGTAATTGGGAAAGCAGCTGATTTGGAAAAGGAAGGAGAAAGAATTAATGCTTTGCTTTAGAAAATAACTATTTTTAGAATTATCTCAAACCTTCAGAAGAATAACTTTTTTTTTTTCTTCCCCTTTTCTTTTTCCAAAGTAGTTTTTCTATTTTTTTCCTTTGCAGAAACTGAGAACATTTTCTAAGCCAGGGTACTACTGATGATTCATCTACAAGGAAAGCAATCACTCAATTACCAGGCATACAGATGCTTTATTGCTAGCACTACCTCAGTAAACTTCTGCTCCAAAATAATAATAATAATAATAGACATTTAGAAAGGTAGCAGTACCTGTATAATCATGATGCCCCACACAGGGTTCATGCAAAACTATTAGCACCTGACATGCCCATTAGCTCTTTTGATGCCTAAGATCAGTTTTATTGATTATGAAACTGTTTACCCTCCTCCATGAAATTGTCAAATTTGATCTCTTTACAGAATAAGACTAAAAGTTAGCAGTAGAATTGTGGAAATATTGCCAATGTTTTCTTAGAGCGATCAAGTTTTTTTTTTTTTTTTAATATATTTTTTTTCCCTATTCCTCTTTGTTTTTATGAGTTCCCAATAGTAAAAATGAAGTCACTGGTTGAGACTTCCTGTCATAATTGTTCGGGACAAGTACCTCAAGTACATACACAAGAAGGGCTGAAACGAAATGGTCATGCAGTTACTCATTTTTGAGGTAGCACATATAGTAGATGAGAGACCTCTCTGAGCCTTGTCAGTTCCTTGACATGGAGGCAGTTCACCAACCTAGCCATTGATCAAACCTCTCTCTTCATTAGTGGGAAGGCTCATACATATATATCAGATTGCCCAGCAGTAACTAGAGAAAATTAAATTTTCATTCAGCCACTAATACTGTCAGGAGCTTAATTCTTCTAGGTATTATATTTCAGGTAGATGATTGATGCTGCACCAAAAAACAATGATTGTCTAGAAGACATCATCATCAAAGTCTGTGGTATTGATTATTCTTTCATCTCTGTTTCACAAATACCATTTTCCTCTTTTATGCAGTTTTTCAACAGTACCGGTTTCACCTCAGACAAAACCTGCCATTCCAACATCTGAAATACAAGACTGAATTACATCTGTCCAATGTGGTTTTGATGATGGTACTCATTCTGTCTAGTGTTGAAAATGCTTTAACAAATATATGGATTTTTCAATATTTTTATTTAACTTGATCAGAAGTCACTTTATTATTGTCACTTTTATAAGCACAATATAGTCTTACACCTCTCTTAATACGGTCACATTCCTGTTTGTTTGCTTTTTTTAATTTTAATAGCTTTGTTATTCTAAGACCATTAGTATGTACAGTTGTATACTTTGGAGTAGGAGGTTGGAGGGCAGTCACCAAAATTCATTGTCTCTCCAGGCAGGATTCCACCAATAATGAGATGAAGACAAGCACCTAAGTATAAGTATCTTGATTATGGCATTAGTGTACAGATTGATATTGAATATAAACCACAATGAAAGCTACATTCTATGCCAGAACATGGCAAACAACTGTTAAAGAGAGGAGGCAAGAATTTTACTCACTGAATGAAAGTATTTTCTACTAGCTAGATATATATAGGCAGCAACCCCTTGGCTAACAAGGCAATATATACATACTGAAAGAGGGGAACAATTCTGTTTTTCATTAAGACTGGCCTGATTATCTCATGCATAAGACTGGATTAACATGAGTTTTAGAGCAAAAGAATAGATCTGTCTGGATGTCCTTGGAGGGTTGAAGGAGAGGACAATTAACACTCCATCAAAGGGTGGGAAGGGGAGCAGGCTGAGATGTGAGCATACCTGAAGGTGAAGATATTTCACTGGTGGAAGATTAGAGAAGCTGTAATCAGCAAGGTTTCAGGTGGAGGCTACTGAGAGAAGCAACCTGAGACATGTGGCAAAAACCCAAGCCCCAAATGATATCTTCTCAAAGCAAGCATAGTAGCATGTGAATAAGGGAGAAAGACTTTTCCTACATAACCTTAAGTACAGTAGACAAGGTTTTACTTCATTTTTGCATGTATATCTTTTTATAAGGATGTGTAACTGTGCTGCTTGCAGATGTTGTAAATAGAGAAGAGGAGACTAAAGGAAGACCATGTGGTGGCCTACAGCTTCCTCACAAGGAGAGTGGAGAGGGAACACAAGGAGAATAGAGAGGGAAGCACTGATCTCTGCTCTGTGGTTAGCAATGATAAGACCCAAGGGAACAGCATGCAGATATGACAGAGGAGGATCAGGCTGAATACTGGGAAAATGTTCTTCACCAAGAGGGTGGTTGAGTACTGGAACAGACGCTCCAGGAAAGCAGTCATGGCACTGAGCCTTCCAGAGTTCAAGAAGGCTGTCTTTCAGCCATGCAAGTTAGATGGAGGACTAGCTCTGTGGACATCAAGAGACAGTTAAATTTGAAGCTTGCAGGGAAAATATCACAGTATCATTACTGGTTTCCACTGCATTAAATGCTGAATTAATGCTTTAAAAATAGAATAAAACCACGATACACAAGCTGCTCCATAACTTTGGAGTGAAAACTATGTAGGCTATGTAGGAGTTAAGGAATAAACATTTAATGAACCAGTCTACAACATCATTATCCAATGCAGCAGGCCATCTCCAAAATCTTTATAACTTGTTTCCTTCCCTTGGGATCTTCTTTTTGAGCTGCGGAACAATATCCCAAAGGCAGGAGATTTTCTGAAGGACAAGGAGAGAGTATTGTGTTTCATTCAAAAGTAAAATGGGAAAATTCCTGTATTTAGCTGCCATTTAGACTTCATATTTATTTGTATCACAACAGTCCATGCTCTGGAATTGCACTTGTCCCTTTACTTTCTGTATTTTTCTCGAAATGTAGGCTTTAGTGTAGGACTCTGCTGCTCAGAAAGAAAACAAAAAGGCTTTTTCCTTAATGGTTCCATGTTCTGCAATCATTTATAAAAACAAAGTAATCATTAAGTTAATGTTTTGTCTCCAAGTATATATTAGTTATAATATTTTAAAATTATTGTTATGACAACATTGCAAGAGCCTGCCAAGATTATATTTGCCTGTCATAATGGCTGAGTCAAAAGACACAGTAATGGTCATTGTGCTGGGGAATAAATGGCCTGGGTGAAGAAGACAAATTAAGAGACAACTGCATACAAGATGAAATGACTTGCTTAAACCCACAAACTTTATCAGTGACTGGCTGAAGAAAACGTACATTTTACTGAAATTAAACTGTGAGATCTAGCAGCATATCAAATTTTGAAGAAGTCTGGGCATTTCTTTGAAATCCACTGTTAATCTCACCCAAAGTTAACAAATCAAAGTCCTATGCAACTGCTATTTGGGGGGAAAATTAAAAAAATTAACAACCCATGTTCATTTGTTTTATTAAACTGCTTCTCCTTTTCTCACTAGGTCCCTTGAACTTGGTGATTTCTGTCCCCAGATCTTGAAAATCTGTACATTCTGTGCAGGAATGAATTTACAGACAGAATCATCTGTGAATCAGAAGATGACTCCCTATAAGAAAATTGTCCCTGAGGCATCATGCATTACATAACTGGTAAGTGTTGGCTGAAGCCTCAAATCAGGGGGAAGACACCATGGCACACTGTGGCTAAAGGGTAATGAGAAACTTGTACAAATCTGTGTGGGCAGGGAACGCGACTCACTCTTCATAAATATAGAAAAATTATACAAAGCATTTGCTGGATTTCCCATCTGTCATCTGAAGTGATGTAGTTTGAAGCTTCCAGTTCTGAGGTAGAAAACCCTACACAATGCACGTGGCTGAGTACTGTGTATGAACTAAGAAGATAATGAAATCAATCAAGATTTAAAAAATAATAATCTGAACTTAATTTTGAGATCTATGCATAGGAATGGTACATTTCACAAAAAAAAAAAAAGCAGTCAAAAACGAGTGTCTGTCTTAGTACGTATCTTCTGCATTTATGAAGGTGAAGTACAAGTCAGAGCTGACATCAGTAATAGAATAGCTTGATTCCAGTTTATGAACTAGAAAATACAATATTTTGCATTCCTGCATGCTTATTATGTGAAGAACTCTAGTCTCCTAGTTGAGAACAATTATTGAAAAATGTTACAGAATTTCTTTCTTAAACTTCTAATGCCTTTTATAGAAGAGTATGGAGCGGAAGGTAAGAAATGACAAACTATTACAGACTTTGTTTAGTTTTCAATAAAATACATTTGTTTTTACCCCACATAAATTTTACACTCTCTACTGTCTAGCACCCAATACTTTGTTCTAGCCTTCAGAACAGATCAACAGGAAAAAATTGTATTGTAGGCAAACAATAATTAGGTGAATATGCATAATCCTTATTTATTTATTCTCTCCTGTGGTCAACATGCTACTATTACTGCATGCAGTGGTATACAACTGTGGCAGGCTGACAAATCTTCTGGACAAGATTTGGGAACAAATCGGCGCTCTGACACTTCTACTCTAGGAAGCTTTCCCAATATCATTTTGAAGCATGTGGTGACTGCACTAAGAATCAAAATCTGCTCTTGTGACTTATGAGTTTCTCTTAGTTGCGTGATAATAAGTTCAGTCTTCATCACTTTCAGGAGACTAGCTAAGATTGAAATACTGGAAATCCAAACAGTTGCCTTATTTATTTAACTAAAATCAGTATAAAATATGAACATGATGGAGAGTGGAAGAGGAGAAGAATGCTCACCCTCTCTCAATCACCTACACTTTTCTGCAGTTGCCTGTAACATAGTGCCACTTGTATACAAGCAAGAACCGTGAATCTTAAAGAAGACTACCCTGTGACAATAAAAATGCCCCTTACTGACCAAATCTATTATTTTTCTGGAAACTCACTCATGATTCATTGTATTGCTTTCACTGCAGGTTCTTCTGCAACATGGAAAGATATAATACCATTCCACTACATGCCCCCAGGTCCTGCCTTCATGTCAGTGCTCTGCAAAATTTGCATGGAAACATGTTTGGCCACTTCCTCACTGGGGTTATTTGTAGCTGAACATCTGCAGCAATGTAAATAGTTCCCTGGTCATGTTTACACACACAGTGTTTTCTTCTTGGTGGGAAAGAAGTTTAAATTGCCCATTTGTTTTAAATGGAAATGTCATGGCCCAGTGTCATGAGGCCTGGTGTCGATCCTGCCTGGCCTCCATGGCCTCGGACCCCACTTCAGCTCTGTGGCCATCAGTTCCTGCCACAAAGAGGCTGCAGCAGGGGCCCTGCCTGGCCATAGACCCCACTGAGCCAGGCCCTCTTTCTGGTAGGTTGGTCCTCAGCTCATCTCCATCCCCAGAGAGGTGCCTGGGGCTGCTGTGGTGGCCCAGGTCCAGCAGTGGGATGGGCCCTCGCTGCTAGGACTGGCCCTGATGGACCCCCATGGGGAGCCCCCTATGCCTGTGGTCCCTTCAGCACCCTGAAAACCATGAGGGAGGAAATACTGAGGAAATGTCAGGAGAACTTCTGCTTCTCTTGCTGAACAGAAGGATGGAGATGTATTTTCTGAGACTCTACGCTCAACTTTGATACAGAAAATAGGTGAGTTTGAAACTCTCATCTGAAATATATCCACAACATTTTAGACCCCTAGGCTTATTCCTGTCCGCTTTCTAGACCTTGCTTGTGATACACTGAAATATTGAAGTGGAAAAATTGAGAGAAAACACTAACTGCAATGGACAGCAGGTAAACAAAGGATCCCAAGTGATGCACCATAGCACAAAATGTTCTGCCCTTCCTGCTTCTAACAAGAAAAGCAAAATCCCTTCTGAATGCATATAATTAAATGATGCTAAGGTGAATATCATCCAGGCACATCAGCTGTCCTTTCCTTAGATAAAATAATATTACTAAGCAGAGGACATTTAATTCTTCCTCTAATGTTTTTTCAGTTAGCCAAGCACACTCCTGGTTCTCATTAATTACATACTTCTTAAAATACTTGCTGGTAGTCTCAGTCACTCAGAGATGAGCAATATCAGAGCAGAATATTAATAATTGTCATAAGAAGCTCTTGCCAAAGTACATTTAAATTAATGGATGTAAGAATTTTATTTCATTTCTAAAGAGAATCATTAAATATGAGATTGAATTTTAGCAACATCTGGAAAGTGGCAACAAACTCAATAGTTTCAAAACCTAAGTAGCAGTGTGAGCAGAAGTACTCTTCAAGAAACAGTTAAATATTTTAGAAACTATTTAAAACTACAGGTAAAACTGATAAAGAATTCTTGTCTTGGGATTACCAATTAAAATACTTTTCAAGAGAACTAAATAAATTCCAGAGAAAATGAACCAAGTGAATGTATGAAAAGATACTTTTGCCTGAAAAAGATTATGATCTAAATGGGTAATAGAAAGTCAAGAAATGAAGTAAGTATTATACAAGCAAGCTAACAAAAACAAGTGAAAGGCAATTGTATTTACCATATTCTGTGGACTTCAAATATTGATTGTCCAACCAAAAATTTAAAACCCATGTATGAAAATAGTGTTTAACAACACTGAAAACATGAAAATAGAAAGCTTAGGGAAGAGGAAGCAAAGTCAGAGGTACTCTACAAAAGCTGAATGAAAGAATGGCTAAATGCAACAAATTTTATAGCTAGCTTCTAATACTGTGTCGTGTTCCTTTAGCTGGCAGCTGAAATTCAAACCCTTAAAATGACAATGTACAATAAATATCAAAATAAACTTAACACCTAGGAATGTTATATCAGACACCAGCACCTTTAATTTAAAATATTTTTTGTTACATACCTCCAAATATTTCAGTGAAAGATGCCAACACTTTCACAACACAGTGCAAATCTTTACAAATAAGTGGGGTAGCCCTTATTCATGAAGGTCTTGTTGCAACCCTGATAATTATCTGACATTGTAGTTTAGACATATCAGATGCAGGAGTTTTTGACAACCATATAAATCCTTGTGTCCTTGCTGCCCGTATAAATAATCTTTTAATGAATCCCAAACCCTGAACCTAATTTTCAATACGCACAATATTTTTCTGTGAGAAAGTGTCACCTTTCAAGAAGTACGTGTCTTCATGAATATGACTTTTTAATGTTTCAAAAATTAGTAATAAGAAAACAAACCCAAGCCAAACAAACAAAAAACCACCACCTCCACAAAAACATTTTGTCCAGCAATGGAACCAAGAGCTGCAAAATTTCCTCACCTGTTTACTCTCCAAGATTTAGAGTGCCACAGAATAAAGATAATGAGCCTTTCCTAAACAAAGGCAGTCACCATACATGGAATACTTCAGTTTTTCAATATTTTGGCTACCCTACTACAAGAATATGGAAAATAGTTCTGCCTGGCTCTTACCTTCATTTTTACAATGATGTGACTATTATTTTGATAGGGATATACAGAGATGAGCAGATATGTTATCTTTTCTGAGGATAAGTATCAGCTATTACTGTTGAACTTAATGGAAATTAGATCTATGCCAATCTGTGAGTATGAACTCTTTCAATGGAAAAAATTCTGACTACATCTAGAAGAACAGTTGCGTATTACAGCTATAGTACAGCCTGAAACCAGATCCAGAGATTCTGCTTGTCATTTTCTAATACATTAATTAATACATTGATCTTTCATTCTGAACCTCTAACAAGACCCAGCTTCCTCCACCCCCACAGAGGGAGTACGTTTAATATGACTTAATGGCTAACAGAAGTTTCAGTCAGTACATTCATTATCCATAATGTCACTTATTTCCCCAGAGCAGGAAACTAAGAGAACAGTAGTAAAAAGGAGCAACCTCTGGGCAGAAGAATCCAGAGACACAGTCTTTTACCTAACAGCTGATTTAGGCATGATTTATGAAGGATGAGCAGATAAAACATGTCACAGCTAATGTCCTAAAAAACAATACCATTTTGCTATAATAATCTTCAGCAATTGTTTTGTGTCAGAGTTGCACCTTAGGGAGACAGTAGGCACTCTCCCAGGCAGCTGTGTTCCATCAGCAGATGTAATCTAAAAGGGTTCAGGTAATTCCTATGAAAGGCCAAGGAAGTTCAATATGAACAAAAAGGAAGAGAAACAGACACAGAAACCTCACAAGCTCCCATCATCTGTCAAAGATGTAAATTTGTTTCAAGAATCTTCTGTTTCAAGATTAAAACTGGTGCACAATATTATTTTACTAAATCAGTGGTGCAGTTTTAAACGTGTGCAAACCAGAGGATATAAAAATGATTAGTTCACAGTGCTGTTATGTACTGCTGTAGTGCTAGGTATCTCTGCTCTTCTACCACTCTGTGTACCACCCTCAATAAGCACCACCGTGTCATCTAATGCTAAGAGTGCTTTTCCTGGACCTGGTCTTCCATCCTACACCCACTGAACCCTTTCTCTGAAGCTTTAAACAGTGCTGTGATATAAGGTGGTGCATGGTGGCAAGAGGAATGTCAGTTCTGTGACACACTAAGATACAATTACTCACTCAATAGCCTGAGGGGTGCACCTGAACATAGTGCTGGTGATAGCATTGTCCTTTCTTAGTAGGAGAAAGAAAACTAGCAGCCTCTATAGTGATTACTAAACTCTGTTCTTCCTAAATTTCCCAGTCTTGCACTGATGTTCATGTACTGTTCTTGGCATGTAGTTTCAGGGTCAGGAAAAACTGACATCTCTGTAGCAACTTGTCACTGTCATGCAGATGGCATGTATTCAACTATTAACTGCATAAAACACAGAAATCTACTGTGCATTGCTAATATATTAGACAAACAGGACAGTTTAATTACATGCTAGATGGTGATTTGGGACAGATCTGTGACAGAGGACGGCCCACTGGAAGTTGGAGCAGCAAGTTTCTCAGAAAGTTTCTCCACAGCCAAGATGCAGGCCTGTAGGGAAGAGGAGAGACTTTCTTTGTACTGCCAGAGTTGTTTAGCCACTTCATCCACTGTGGATTCCTCACGGTCTTTCCAGGTCATTACTGTCAATCAGCTGGCATATGACAATGGTGCACTCCGTACAAACTTCTACCACATGAGTCATGTACACTTGACTTCATCTGGATCTGTGGATATTTGTCTAGGTCCCTATAAATCACCTCCTGTATGGCTAATTCCCTCAGGTACTGGATTCCCATCTCCATAGTGGTTCACTTGCCTGGTAGACATACAAGTTCCTCCTTGGAGGGATACCTTTCCCTCAGAGCTAATACCTCCAGAGGCTATAGCCTGGTGCTCCGTCTCCAATAGCTATGTCAATGCCTGCATCTCTAGCAAGGAATCCCATGCCTGGCTTCCCTGCCCTCTAATTCCAGACTATTGGCTGTGGTGTCCCAGCACTGGAACAGCCAGGTGACAAGATGCTCACCTAGACAATGACATAAGTATTTTTGCACATCTCGTAGCTCATGCTGGTATAGGTTTTGGGTAGTTGCTCTTGTTTTTGCAAGATCTACATCCTCCTGTTCCCCTGATGGCCCAGCCTTGTCTTCTCCATACCTAGTCTTAGCAGGAGTTTTTCTGCATTCTAAATGATCTGAATCTCTAAACCATTTTTTCACCTTGATTACAGGTGCAACTGACACTGGTACATTTTGTTCCCCTGGCCCAGCCTTAGGGCCCCTCTTAGGGCTTGGAGGGGCCACAGGGCCTGTCCCAGGGGCTCAAGAGGCTGCAGGGCCTGTCACTGGGGTTATATTGCCATTGAGCACAGCTCAGTAACCATAGGCCAAGCCCCAGCACGTTGCAGTGATTTGTGTATGTCTGGTACTGCCAGGGCAATGACACACCTTTTTCAAGCACTCCACTGGTTTTCTTTTTCTTTTCTTTTTTTTTAATAGTTTTCTTCATTTGTTCAGGGGTGAGTTTCCAAAGCACAGGAGGTGCCCCCTACTCTAGATGCCTGCCCATATCCTCCCACTCTACCTCTCACTCATAACTATCCTGCCTCAGGAGAGATCTCTGGATGGCGCTCTTTAATATTTGTTTAAACTTAGACAAAACCTGAAGAGCATTCAGGAGACATTATGATAAAAACATGCTGGTCTGAACATCCCAAGGAATCCTGAAGTTTTGGAAAGCTACCATTACTCCCATTTTCTCTTGTCCAGGTGAGTGGGAAAAGACACGTTACCCTGACCTTATTGAAGAAACTATTCACAATTACACCTCTCATGATTTTCTTCGGGGAGCTATCCACAAGTGAAACGTAGAAACTACCTTTTGCTTCTCAGGTTTAAAGTTCGGTCGGGGGACCAGGTCTTCCCATTTCCAGTTTGGGAAGCAGTTTTCTCACAGAACCCTTTTTTCCACCCATTGTTTTTAGTTGCAACCGACCTACCCGCGCCACTAGTGTTCACCTATGTTTTCTCTCCTTTTTCTGATGTCCTCTGTATGGTCATGTTGGTAAAACCATAGAGTGGAACAGGCTGTGTACCCATTATGTCATCTTCCTTGCACAGAAGGATGCTTACCCCAATACCTCAGGCACTTGTTTGTACAGGGGGAGACAATTTACCTTCCTCTCAAGTAGGGGACCTCTTCCAAATCTTTCTCCACTGCTGAGACACTGGCCTGTGGGGAAGAAGAGAGTCTTTCTTCATACTGCCAGGGTTGTTTAGCCAATTCATCCCCTGTGGATTCCTCATGGTCTTTCCAGTGAAGGTCCCCCCTGCTCTAGATGCCTGCCCATATCCTCCCCCTCTCCCTGCCACTCTTAACAGACAAGGTCAAGAAAGTACTCAAACTCCTCAACATTAAACAAGCGTAGAACCAAGGAACACTTACCTGCCAGCTTCTGAACTTGAGTTGCTTCCAAACTACTTCACAGTGAAGTCATACCACCAGGGTTTTTCTGTACCAAGAAGGCCCCACCAACAGAGCGAGCTTATAGAGTCACTAAAACTATTTCACAGAGATGGTAGAAAACATGAAGAAAAACCAGCCATCTGGGGAATGCTGAGTCCATTTCACCACAGGAGAAAAGCACCTAAAGCCTCAAACTCCCCCTAGAGAGGCAAGTCCCCACACATCCTCATGCTGCCTATATAGCAAAGGTCAAATGATCCACACCTGGCACATTTCACTTAACAAGGATAGAGCCAAGAGACCTTGTGGAATAGGCTCATCTACCTGGCTTCAGTCTTTTGAGGTCAATTGCTCCTTATCACTAAGAGAAATAACCTGACAAGGGGCTTAGTGGTTAGAGTTGACCTCATGAATTAACTACAAAAGGTGCACAAGGGTCATATTTCTGTTAGTCGTTCTGTGAGGAAAATCAGTACAGAGCCTGTTAAATAAATAAAATTAATTAATTAATTAACGAAAGAGAAAAAATAAAATTACCTTAAAGGCAAAATTGCTCTCATAGATTTTCATCTGTCCAGCCACGACAGATAAAGAATATAGCAATCAGAATTACTTTTCTTGACATTAATGTATTTTAAATTTGCTCCTCTGAGATCTCTTTGTTATGTAGGACTTTTCAAAATCTAGCCCCGTGACCTCTGACTACACTATGTACTTCGGCTGCGTATAAACTATCACGTATAAATGCCAGGATCCGGATCCTCCCTCACTATTCAGGACAAGGACTGGGTTGAAGGTTTGGGCTTTAATTTGGTTACAGACCTATACTGCTGTTTCCTGGCAGGTCATGGGAAGAAGATTGGCTGGCTTGGGGGAGCTTATGGACACGTGGCTTTTAGGCTGCAGCCAGAGTTCCTCTAGATCTGGAAGTCTGAAGAGGGTTGCAGTCTCCAAGCTCAGATACACCACATACTAGTCTGGCTCAACTGATTTTTGTGTTCCTTGCACTAGCTGTTCCTTCACCTCCTCTTCAGAGACGAGGACATGGGTCTCTTTCGTGCTCCTTCATTAGTAAACAAACCAGGGTAGATTAAAGCATCTTTCTTCAAGTCAGTAAGATACTGGGCTACTGAGATGGTGAAGGGCCTTGAGGGGAAGACATATGAGGAGCGGCTGACGACACTTGGCCTGTTCAGCCTGGAAAAGAGGAGGCTGCGGGAGACCTCAGCGCGGCCTACAGCTTCCTCACAAGGGAGAGTGGAGGGGCAGGTGCCGATCTATTCTCTTTAGTCACCAGGACTAAAGTGTCTTTAGTCTTTAGGACCTGCAGGAACAGCATCAAGCTGAAGCAGGGGAGGTTTAGGCCAGACATCAGGAAAAGGTTCTTCACCGAGAGGGTGGTTGCACACTGGAACAGGCTCCCCAGGCAAGTAGTCACTGCACCAAGCCTGGCGGAGTTTAAGAAGCATTTGGACCATGCACTTAGTCACATGGTCTGAGGCTTTGGGTAGATCTGTGTGGTGCCAGGATTTGGACTCGATGATCCTTATGGGACCATTCCAACTCAGGCTACTCTATGATTCTATACCCACCTTTGCTTTCAGTGAGAATTCAGGCCCTAACAACTGAAGTTTCTTCTGGATGGTGTTTCTTCTGAGTAGGATAACTTCATTTTGCTTTTGAAGGCTTACAAGGATGTAGTAACAAAAGCAAAGGCATAAAAGAGTACCTGAGGCATAGGCTACTTTTCAGCCTGCAGCAGACTATAGGTATGATACTATCATTTCAGACAAATATGATCTACGTAATGTGATCATATTTAAAATTTTGAAGTGTTTGTATAGAAGCAAAATACAGAAGAGTACTCTATCTCCAAGGGACACATAGAAGCTACCTGTTGCTTCTCAGGTTTAAAGATAAAAGGTGTAAGCATCTGTTCAGGTGTAAGACAAAGTGGAATCAGCTGTTTGAGTACAATTCTTATGTATACATGAACATTTTCCTCTCCCATTTCCAACTTGGAGCTCAACATTTTTAATCATACCCTTAGATCAGGATTCAGATTCTAACAATGGTTCCTAGTACAAGTTTCCAGAGAAGAGAAGCAAACCAGTCCTGACTGCTTTGAATGAGATGGAGATAACAAACAAATGTAAATTAAGAAAATAAACCTGTAGGGATGTTTTCAAATAATTGTCACTGTCCAAAAGCTTTAAATTGCTTGAATCCTTGGAAGTTCATTAATGTAAACTCAGGTTGCATCGCTGAATTTGAAGTAGGAAGATAGACTTGCACCTTTGCAGAGCCCCGGTCACAGTGTAAATCAGCACTGCCTCTAACTTCACAAGAATGAAAGAGGAAAGCACATCTTTCTACCTTGTCAGCTACTGGCAGGCTGTTGTGGTTTAACCCAGCTGGCAGCTAAACACCACACAGCCGTTCACTCACCCTCCCCCCTCCCTCTCTGCGATGGGGGAGAGAAACAAGAAAAAACTGAAATCTGTGGGTTGAGATAGAGACAATTTATTAGGACAGAAAAATAATAATAATAATAATAATCATATGTACAAAACAAGTGATGTACAATGCAATTGCTCACCACTTGCTTACCAATGCCCAGCCTATCCTCAAGCAGCCGCCCCCTTCCCCCCCCCAGCTAGCCACCCCTATATATTGTTTAGCATGATGCCATCTGGTATGGAATACCCCTTTGGCCAGTTTGGGTCAGCTGTCCTGGGTCTGTCCCCTCCCAGCTCTTGCTGCACCCCCAGCCTGCCCACTGGCAGGACAGAGCGAGAAGCTGAAAAGCCTTTGGCTTAGTGTAAGCAGTGCTCTGCAACAAGTAAAACATCAGTGTGTTATCAACATTAGTCTCATCCTAAACCCAAAACGTAGCACCCTACTAGCTCCTGGGAGGAAAATTAACTCTCTCCTAGATAAAACCAGGACATATATCCACCCCTTATTCCATACCATTTATATGATGCTCAGGTTACAATAGATTCCAATTGACCACTATTTTCATGTATAGTATATAGAATGTCCACTGAGTTTGCATAGTCCATGACTGACTTCAGGCTCCATCTGTCATCACAGTCTTTCAGGGCAGAAGAGATGGTGTGTGATGTTGGAAAGTCACACGTTGAAGGCCGTTCTCATTCCATTGCATTACTTTGCTTGTCTAATCCTATCAAAATTCATTCATCAGTATCTGCGTAGTTGTTACTGTGATACAATTAATAGGACATTGACATATAGGAATCATAGTAGTGATGACATACAGTATTATATAATAATTAACATAATACAATCCAACTCATGGGCTATTTTCACCCAGTATTAAATCCCCTTGAGGTACACATTGGACCTCCCCATTCTTTTGCATTACCCACCAAGTGCATCCAGGTCCCTGAGCAAAAGCAATCTCACTCATGGGTTTGCCTTTTCCAGAGGCCCAGACTGTCTTTCCCAGCATGTTTCTTACATGCACTACAGGAACTTTATCCCCCTCTACAGTACATAACAGGTTTGATTGAGCAGGTCCAGCTCGGTTAACAGATCCCCTAGTATTGACTAACCAGGTGGCCTTTGCAAATGTGTGTCCCAATTTTTGAATGTCCCAGCACCCATTGCTTCAGTGTAGTCTTTAACAGTCCATTGTATCGCTCAACTTTACCGGAGGCTGGTGCATGATAGGGGATGTGATACACCCACTCAATACCGTGTTCTTTGGCACAAGTGTCTATAAGGTTGTTTTGGAAATGAGTCCCATTGTCTAACTCAATTCTTTCTGGGATGCCATGTCGCCAAAGGACTTGCTTTTCAAGGCCCAGGATAGTGTTCCAGGCGGTGGCATGGGGCACAGGATATGTTTCCAGCCATCTGGTGGTTGCTTCCACCATTGTAAGTACGTGGCGCTTGCCATTGCGGGTTTGAGGGAGTGTGATGTAATCAATCTGCCAGGCCTCTCCATATTTATATTTCAGCCATCGTCCCCCGTACCAAAGAGACTTTGACCGTTTGGCTTGCTTGATTGCAGCACGTTTCACAATCATGAATAACCTGTGCTATAGTGTCCATGGTCAGGTCCACCCCTCGATCACGATCCCATCTGTATGTTGCATCTCTACCTTGATGGCCAGAGGTTTCATGGGCCCATCAGGCTATAAGTAATTCACCCTTATGTTGCCAGTCCAAGTCCACCTGAGCCACTTCAATCTTAGCAGCCTGATCCACCTGCTGGTTGTTCTGATGTTCTTCAGTAGCCCAATTTTTGGTTACATGAGCATCTACATGGCGTACCTTTACAACTAGGTTCACTACCCGGGCAGCAATATCTTGCCACAATGCAGCAGCCCAGATGGGCTTGCCCCTGCACTGCCAGTTGTTCTGCTTCCATTGCTGTAACCACCCCCACAGGGCATTTGTTACCATCCATGAATAAGTATAGAGATAGAGAACTGGCCATTTTTCTCATTCAGCAATATCTAAAGCCAGCTGGATGGCTTTCACTTCTGCAAATCGACTCGATTCACCTTCTCCCTCAGTAGCTTCTCCAACTCGTTGTGTAGGACTCCATACAGCAGCCTTCCATCTCTGATGCTTTCCCACAATGCGACAGGACCCATCAGGGAACAGGGCATATTTCTTCTCATTTTCTGGTAGCTTGCTGTACAATGGGGCTTCTTCAGCACAGACCATCTCCTCCTCTGATGACATTCCAAAGTATTTGCCTTCTGGCCAGTCCATAATAACTTCCAAGATTCCTGGATGACTGGGGTTTCCTATTCAAGCCTGCTGAGTGCAACCCACTTACTCCATGTAGCATCAGTTGCATGATGTGTAGAGTGGACCGTTCCTTTGAACATCCAGCCCAGTACTGGCAGTCGGGGTGCCAGGAGGAGCTGCACTTCAGTACCAACCACTTCTGAAACAGATTGAACTCCTTCATATGCTGCCAATATCTCTTTTTCAGTTTCATTTTCAGAGTGTAGCGAGCCTCGGATCCTCTGTATCCCTGACTCCAAAATCCTAGGGGTCAACCTCGAGTTTCCCCAGGCCTTTTGGCCTTTTTTTTTTTTTTTTTTTTTTTTTTTTTTTCCAGAGGCTCCAGGTGGGGCCATTCTCCCCAGCTGCGGTGTAGAGCACATTCTTTACATCTGGTCCTGTTCAGACTGGCCCAAGGGCTACTGCATGGAACTATTTCCTGCTTAACTTGTTCAAAGGCTTGTCGCTGCTCAGGGCCCCATTCAAAATCATTCTTCTTACAGGTTACTTGGTAGAGCGGGTTTACAATCAGACTGTAATTTGGAATGTGCATTCTCCAAAACCCCACGACACCTAGGAAAGTTTGTGTTTCCTTTTTGCTAGTTGGTGGAGACATAGCTGTTATTTTGTTGATCACATCCATTGGGATTTGACAACATCCAACTTGCCATTTTATTTCTCAAAACTGGATCTCTCATGCAGGTCCTTTGACTTTATTTTGTTTTATGGCAAAACCGGCCTTTAGAAGGATTTGGACTATTTTCTTCCCTTTCTCGAAAACTTCCTTTGCTGTGTCACCCCACACAATGATGTCATCGATCTACTGCAGATGTTCAGGAGCTCCCCCTTCCTCCCCCCGCGCAGACTGGATCAGTCCATGACAAATGGTAGGGCTATGTTTCCACCCCTGGGGCAGCTGATTCCAGGTGTATTGGACACCCCTCCAAGTGAAAGCAAACTGTGGCCTGCACTCTGCTGCTAGAGGGATGGAGAAAAATGAACTAGCGATATCAATTGTGGTGTACCACTTGGCTGCCTTTGATTCCAGTTCATACTGGAGTTCTAGCATGTCTGGCACTGCAGCACTCGGTGGTGTGACTTCGTTCTGGCCACGATAGTCCACTGTTAGTCTCCACTCACCACTAGACTTTCACACTTGCCATATGGGACTATTAAAAGGCGAATGAGTCTTGCTGATCACTCCTTGGCTCTCCAGTTGATGAATTAGCTTATGGATGGGAATCAAGGAGTCTCGGTTGGTGTGATATTGCCGCCAGTGCACAGCTGTGGTAGAGATTGGCACTTGTTGTTCTTTCACCCTCAGCAACCCCAAAATAGAAGGGTCCTCTGAGAGACCAAACAAGGTAGACAATTGTTCAATGCCCTCTGTCTCTAAGGCAGCTATGCCAAAAGCCCAGCGGAACCCTTTTGGGTCCTTGAAAAATCCTCTCCTGAGAAAGTCTATGCCAAGGATGCACGGAGCATCTGGGCCAGTCACAATACGGTGCTTTTGCCATTCATTCTCAGTTAGACTCACTTCAGCCTCCAATAGAGTTAATTGTCGGGATCCCCCCATCACTCCATAAATACTGATAGGTTCTGGCCCTTTATAGCTTGATGGCAAGCTTTAAATTGCTTGAATCCCTGAAAGTTAGTTAATATAAACTCAGGTTGCATCACCAAATCTGAAGTAGTAAGATACACTTGCATCATTGCAGAGCCTCAGTCACAGTTTAAATCGGTGCTGTCTCTAACTTCACAAGAATGAAAGAGAAAAGCATATATTTGTACCTTGTTTCTGGCTTAGGCCAATGAATGTCACTGAAAGGAATTTTTCCTTTGGGTTCTTACTCCTGGATGGCACAATGCCAGCACAAGTCAAATGCCTTGGAAATAGTTTTATATGCCTTTGTGGGTGTGGGTGAGTTATGCTAACACAAGCTATATGCAGTTTAGCTGTAGGTAGAAGTTTCCCTGCTATGTTCACAGTGGGGAGTCAGAAGAGAGTTTTTGTAGCATGAAAATTTATTTTAGGAGGTTCCTTAAAATTATTTTTTCTTTTTTTTTTTTTTTTTCTTTCAAATAATCAAATCTTTCTTGACTGCAGGACATTCACAGATATACAGAACAAACATCCACCTTGAATCCAGCCTGCTACAGATCAGTTCTATCCATCTCTAAAAGAGTTTTCAGAAAACTTGACAGACGTAGGAATAAAAGGGATTTTGTATTAATGAGAACATTATCTCTAGCTTTTCTTGATTATTTTTTTGTTGCTTATTGAAAGCAGTAATGTCTTTTTTTTTTTTTTTTTTTTTTTTTTTTTTTTAAGACTAATTTCAATAGCACCTTCTGCATATGCTTCTCTCTGTGGGTAACGCAGAGTTTGGAAAGACACCAATCATAACATTTTGAATCCTCTACTCCAGTTAAAGTAAAATACACATCAGGATAGGGGCTTTCATAGTCGAGTCCTGCTGAGGACAGTAACTCATTCAGTAGCTCTAATTTGATGTGTTTGTTGCAAACTATGCAACAGCTATAACTATCGAGAATGCACCTGGATGTACCTTAACCTCAGTGGATTCCAGTATTGTAGCAAAAGAAGTGGGCTAGTTCCTGGTTCTTCCTGCACCAAAATATGGGGTTGTTAGTACACTCTAGACCATACACCTATTTTGTTCTTTAAGAATGTCTGTATCCCTGGTCATTTTTCCTTCTGTCTAGGCATGCAAATGTTCCCTTGCCATTAACAAAAACAGCCCTGGAGTCACAGAGCAGCAAAGACATAGCTTACGCTCTTCCTGTAAATTCCCACTTCAGCTCCTATTCTTCCTTGTCTGTTTTCTTTATCAGTGAAGAATATACTCCCTAAGGATGAAATTGGCCTAGATGATCTGAAGATGATATGACAATTTGGTTCCATATTTGTGCCATTTGATGAAAGAATTATATCTTGTCCATCTCGGATAGATCTGGGACAGATCTGGGACAGGAGAAGCAGAAAAGACTGAGACTAAAGGAATGTCTGCAGGAAGAAGAAAAGGGCAAAAAAAATGTAGAAATGATATAACACTGCAAAGTCATTAAATTCTCCTGTAACATATCTGAATCTTCCTCTGCTTCTTCCTTTAGGAGTATTATTAGAAGACATGAAAGAAGTCATTATTTTGTGAGTGCTGAGTAAGGATATGTGATCTCTTGATTGTTGTTGACGATGTTACAAAACTTCAGTCTTTCTTTAATACTTAACACCTACAGAATCAACTACCCAAAGACAGGAGAGCTATTAAGTCAAGGTTTCTAAAATTAAGAAATGTAAGGATAAGGACTGCCACTGTCTAACTGCATAACTGAATGATATTCTCCAGCAGGACACCTACCTTTTTCAGCACACAAGCTGGATGGTGTTCTATAGATAGACAGCAATTCACTATTTTGTCTGTTTTACTCACTGTTAATCAACATGCAGGTGATGCCATATTATGCCTTATTTATCATATATAACCTATACTGTAAAAATGCTGTTCTAAAGGGAGAATTCTTTATCTTCTCATGAATTTTTATGCTGCTTGTAAATGCAGCTCTGGGGTGTTTCACAACCTTCACCTCACATGATACAAAGATATAGTAGTCTCTCTTTTTCACAAGATGAAGCATACAGCCATAAGTTGAAGACCGAAATTTATTTTAATTTAGATACCCAGTCTGAAATGTCTGCTATTTAGTTTCAAAGTACTTAATAAACACCTTAGTGTCACATTTTAAATGTAGAAAATACAGGTCTCCTTGATTTAGCTTTTATTTATAGAATAGAGAATAGGAGAATTTTATTTAGCCCACAGGAGTTTCACTTAGAGAAACTACGCTTCCATGAACAAATACAGTGTGATTATGTAAACTCTCTCTCTACATAACTAGCACACTGTATGCCCACAAGAAAAGCAGTCAAGACTGCAAGAATGACAGTGACAGCTACAAGAGCTTCTCATGGCCACAGAAACTCTGAGGTTACTGCTGCTTCTTCTGTCACCCTACCCCACACTATAGTGTGACACTGCATGCAGTGTGGTATTCTTCAGAGAAGATATGATTGGAGATTACCATCCTAGAGATTACCATCTCACATTTTTCGTAAACATTATGAAGAAACCTCCATATTCTCCTTGTTTCATTCTCAGATGGCACAACTGGTCTAGCTCAAGTCTGATAAAAAAAATAAAAATAATAATAAAATAATAATAATAATAAAAAAGAACTTGTTACAAAAACAAGGAATGCGAAGTTGCAGACTGAAGGTCACGTATTTCTGAAAGTGAGAAAGAGTTATAACAAAGCTTGTAGATAGATCTAAAAGGACAAGTTGCAGTCCTTTTCCATTTCCATTTTGGTACTGTAATGAAGTTATTAGTTTTCATGTGTGCCACCACAGCAGAAAAGAGGATGGATTTAGAATTGTCTCTCTCGTTCTCCTAAAGGAGACTTTCTAAGCTTGAGGATAAGAACATACAACACTTTTTCACACTTGGTTTTACTGAATTAAGATTTAAGCAGCTCTGCTATGCAAGATTTACATTTAGGCAAAAAGTTCTTTTGCAAGATAGTCCCTTAAAAGTTTGATTTTGTCCTCATGGCAAATTATTTTGGGGATTTGACATTTAATTAGATCTGAGATTGTGTCAGAAGAAGCTGTCAGCCAGATAAGGAATAAGGTAACCAGAGACATTCCAGCATCAGCTGCATGGATGTCGTCCAACCAGGGGTTTTGATAGAGTAGTGAAGAACTCTATTAGTATATATGGGGTGGCCATTGCTGTGCAGCACCATGGGTGGTGCCAGGGCTGCCTCTCATCCTATAACCAGTATTAAATTTAGCTTAAATTTTTTGGCCCTGATGTAGAATGAAACTGCAATCCCCACTGTAAGTACATTGCCTGCTTGTATGTTGATGGGTTCTCAGATTTTCTAAATAAGAATTGCAGTTTGCATTAATGTGTGATTATGAAAAAATAAAATAAAATGTCTCTTATTCCATAAGGCTGTTTATCCTGCTGAAATGGAAATGGAAGACTAGATTTCTATAACTGCAGTCATACACATCAGAGATAGAGGCTACAAACTGGCTTTATGACAGTTACAGTTAGAACTATATTAATGATGCAATCAGCCTATAGCACAAAATTTGCAACATTAGCAGGACCTTAAATATGACACGATATAAAACCAGACAAAAACAATTCACTTTATCATACAACTGAAGCAGCAAAGACCTTTTTGCTCACAGGCTGAATTTTATTTCTGTCAAAAATCACTGAACAGTTATCTAACACGTACAGGTCAAATGATGTTACCGCAGAGTAGTACATTCACATTTCGTAACAAGCACTGTACTTTCTCTTGTTTATCATCTGCACCTGACAGCCTCTGGATTTAGAAGAAAGAACCATCTACCCTTAAATTATATGTGAATATATGGAATAGGATTTGTAGATTGAATCTAATCAAGCATCCAGGCCTGGTATATTTTATCATTGCATCTCATAAATCAACATTTTCTTCCACCAATCTTTTTATGCTACTAACATAGAAGATAAATTTCATTTAAATTGGCAGAACTGATGCATATTTAGACTTCTTCTTCACTGCTGTTTTTTATATTTTTCTTGTGTTTTCAGGCTTTAGCTGTTACATCTGACTAGAAGAACATATCCTCACTGATAAATGGGTTTAAAGAGATAATAAAAGAAATCAGCAGATAGTTTTGCTTCCCACATTTTTTATTCATTGATTGTAGAAAGAGGTCATTCACTTGTAAGAGGAAAGACACAAAGTTCAGTGTTCTGAAATTCTCTTTGCTTTTGGCTGATGAAAAGGCTCCTTTCCTTTGCAAACTTTGCAAATCTATGGGCAACATCAATTTTGCTCATGAGGGAATATTTCATGTAACACTTTTAGGGTGACTGAATGTATCAGAACGAGCATTTCTTTATGTTACACAGGATGGTTGCAGTTGTGCTACCAGACTTCAGAGCATTTGAACTACTCCCAGTAAAACTGGCTTTCAGTATGTGAATTTACTCAGAAGATTTATCCAACTTCAGTTTTCCTTTCATTTGTTGACCTTGCTCCACATATATAATTTTAAAGGTTTGTTGATGAATTTTGAAGTTTCAGTCCAACTAATTTCTGATCTTGGACAGAGTTCTCACCTAAAATGAAAACTCTTCAGAAGGGATAGGTTACGAAGGAGTGGTGGTGGGCTAGCCCTGTATTTTAGGGAATGTTTTGACTATCTAGAGCTTAGTAATGGCAACAAAATGGTTGAGTGTTTATGGGTAAGAATCAGAGGGAAAGCCAACAAGATGTCACTGTAGGAGTCTGTTAAAGACTGCCCAACCAAGATGAAAAGGCAAATGAAATTGTCTGTAAGCATCTGGGGGAAGTCTCACAATCTTTAGCTCTTGTTCTTGTGAGGGACTTCAATTTACCAGAAGTCTGCTGGAAATACAACACAGCAGAGAGGAAACAGTCTATGAAGATTCTGGACTGTGTGGAAGATAATTTCCTGACACAGCTGGTGAGTGAGCCAGCTAGGGAAGGTGCACTGCTGGACTTTTTGCTTGTGAACAGAAAAAGGGCTTGCAGGTGATGTGAAGATTGGAGGCTGTCTTGGGCATAGTGGTCATGAACTAATAGAGTTTTCAATTATTGAAATAGTAAGAAGGAGGGATAGCAGAACTTCCAGTTTGAACTTCCAGAGAGACTTTGGTCTGTTTAGGAGACTGGTTGGTGAAGTCCCTTGGGAGGCCGTCCTGAAAGGCAAAGGAGTCCAGTAAGGCTGGATACTTTTCAAGAAGGAAATCCTAAAGGCTCAGGAGCAGGCTGTCCCCACGTGCTGAAATACAAGCTGGCGGGGAAGAAGACCATTCTGCCTGAACAGAGAGCTTTGGGTAGAGCTTAAGAAGAAAAAGAGAGCTAATGACCCTTGGAAGAAGGATCAGGCCACTTAGGAGGACTACAAAGATGTCATGAGGCTGTGCAGGGAAAAAATTAGAAGGACCAAAGCGCAATTTGAACTCAGTCTGATTACTGCCACTGAGGGCGATAAAAATGTTTTTATAAATGCATAAACAAGAAAAGAAGGACTAAGGAGAATCTCCATCCTTTATTTGATTTCCTCACAAGAGATGAGGAAAAGGCTGTGGTACTTAATGTCTTATTTTACTCAGTCTTTATTAGTATGACAGTATGACTGGTTGTTCTCTGTGTACCCAGCCCTCGGAGCTGGTAGGTAGGAATGGGGAGCAGAATGAAGCCCTCATAATCCAAGGGGAAAAGATAGTGACCTGCTACACCACTTACATCTCTCTAAGTAGACCCTCACAAATCTATGGGGACAGATGGGATCCACCTGAGGATACTGAGGGAGCTGGTAGAAGTGCTTGCCAAGCCACTTTCTATCATTTATCAGCAGTCCTGGCTATCAGAGGAGGTCTCAGTCAACTGGCAGCTAGCAAATGTGATGCCCATCTGCATGAAAAGCTGGAAGGAGGACCCAGGGAACTACAGCCCCATCAGTCTGACTTTAGTGCTAGGGAGGGATAAGAAGCAGATCATCTTGATCATCTTGAGAGCCATCACACAAAGCATACAGGACAACCAGGTGATCAGGCCCAGTCATCATGGGTTTATGAAAACCAGTTCCTTCTTGACTAACCTGATCTCCTTCTATGACAAGGTGACACACTTAGTGGATGAGGGAAAGGCTGTTTACTAGACTTTAGTAAATCTTTTGACATTGTTTCCCACAGCATTCTTCTGGAGAAACCGTCTGCTCATGGCTTGGGCAGGTGTATGCTTTTCTGAGTAAAAAACTGGCTAGATGACTGGGCCCAAAGAGCTGTGGTGAATGGAGTTATATCCAGCTGGAGGCCGGTCACAAGTGATGCACTCAGCACTGGAAACAGTTTCCTGTAATACATTTGTTAATGACCTGGACAAGGCGATCGAGTGCACCCTCAGTAGGTTTGCAGATAACACCAAGTTAGGTGCAAGTGTTGATCTTCTAGAGGGTAGGAGGTCTCTGCAGAGGGATCTGGATAGGCAGAATGGATAGGTCAAGGCCAACTGTTTGAAATTCAGCAAGGCCAAGTGCAAAGTCCTGCACTTGGGGAAAAACAACCCCATGCAACGCTACAGGCTGAGGGAAGAGCAGCTGGAAAGCTGCCCAGTGGAAAGGGACCTTGGGGGTATTGATGGATAGCCAGCTGAACGAGAGCCAGCAGTATGTCCAGGTGGCCAAGAAGACCAACGGTATCCTGGCTTGTATCAGGAATAGTGTGGCCAGCAGTACTAGGGAAATGATTTTCCCTCTGTACTTGGCTCTGATTAGGCTGTACCTTTGAATGCTGTGTTCAATTTTGGGGCCCTCACTACAAGAAGGACATTGAGGTGCTAAAGCATGTTCAGAGAAGGGCAACAAAGCTAGAGAACAAGTCTTATGAGGAGCAACTGAGGGAAAGAGGGTTACTTAGCCTAGAGGAAAGGAGGCTCAAGGGAGACCTTATTGCTCTCTACAACTACATCAAAGGAGGTTGTAGCAGGGTGGGGGCAGGTCTCTTCTCCCAAGCAGCAAGCAATAGGATGAGAGGAAATGGCCTCAAGTTGCACCAGGGAAGGTTTAGGTTGGATACTAAGAAAACAATCTTCACTGAATGTGTTGTGAGACATTGCAACAGGCTGCCCAAGGAAGTAGTTAAGTCACCATCCCTGGAGGTATACGGAAGACATGTAGACGTGGTGCTTACCATGGTTTAGTGGTAGATTTGGCAGTGCTAGGTTAAAATTTGGACTTGGTGATCCTGGAGGTCTTTTCCAACCTAAGTGATTCTATCATTCTAAATGCACATCTGTCTCCCTATGCATTGATGTAAAGACTAATTTTCAAGGCTAAGCCTAAAAGGACTATTATTATCATTTTTTATTTTTTTTACCTCCTGTGTAAGATTCAGCCCATAGCATTACTTCTACCACTAAAACCAGTTAAAACACCTCTATACATGTTTCTAGAAGCTTGACATCTATGAATAAAGATTGAATATAATGACAGTTTTCCTTAGTTTCAGCTAAACCAACCTTTAATTGATAAAATCATTATGGTTAAATAAGCTTCATTAAGCTAAAAATATTAAGCTAAAAATAAACTAAAAAATCTTATTTAAATTACCAGAAATAATATAATTTGTAAAGTCACACATCACAGATATCATGGCATGGAAAGGTCTTCCATAAAGATAAAAGGCTAGCAGACTGTGCACTTACAACTGCTTTCTAATTACTAAAATATTGCAAGCCCAAATATTCTAAAAAGTCAGAACAAAATCTTGCATACGCAGCACCTGAAGTCATGCAACTGATCTAAAAACTGCAAATATTTAAAACAGTTAAAGTATGGATATATTTTCATTGCATTCTGCCTTTTAAATCATCTGCAGAGGGAACAATAACTCTGTAGAAGGTGCCGTAAAGTGATGTGATTAGTTGATGATTTACGGAAAAACCATGCTAGTATCTGAAGGGTCACAGTAGAAGACTGAGACTTAAAAAAATTAAGGATTGTTAATGACTTCATATTAGTCTTCATCACAATGCCACAAACCCTAGCTTACCACTGCTCTTGTCACTGGACTGCTTCTCCAGCAGAGGAGTTCTGTTTGGTGTGAAGAAACCTTTATGCCTATGGTAAGTGTTGCATTTGAGGCATCAGTTTATAGCTGTCCAGAAAATAATATTAGAGGGAGCTGAAGTTCTGCAGATGTTTCTAGTGATGTTATGCAGATCCAAGGACTGCACTGTGTAATATTTACATTTTAAAAAAACATACCACAGGCCCCAAGATATGCTTATTCTCTGTATACAGTACATCACTCAAAAGACATTTAGCACAATAGTTAAGCTTCGGAAACACATGTGAGACTTATTTGTACCTCTACTTGATAAAGAAAAGTTTAAATCTTAACCCATCAACAACTTAGATTTAATCTTCTCTGATAGCAGTGCTAGTGCTTTTTAATGATCTTATATGATTTTGCAGTGGGCTTGTGCATATGTATGAAAGTAATGAAGGTTTAAGAGAAAAACACTACAGAGAATAAGATTATTATGGGTCACTAATTACCAAGATAATACTAAGATTAAAATATATAGTTGTTATTTGTTGTATATATGTGCATTGAAACACAGGGAGGAAGAAAAAAAAAAAAAAAAAGGCTATTTTCTTGTAAAAGACATCACTGTGGCTTTCTCTCATGTGCCCCTTTGCCTCCCTAGCCCTATGTGCTACATGCTGGCCTTCTGTGAGCTTAGGGATAGCCAAGAAAATCTCCAGTAAAGGCTACTGTGCAGGTGCTCAAGTGCATGAGAACTCTGTGACTATGAAACTGAGATGTATGAAGCTCTAATTGGAATAGAGCCCACTGTCCACTGCAGCAAGGAGCTGCTTCCATCTCACAGGAAAAGAAAACAGAGTACAGTGGGAGGAGCATTTCATTGGAACAAGGAATGCAGCTCCACAGGAGCCCATGGATTTGACATATGTGCAGTCAGCCATGAAATGCTGCTGTTAGTGAAAAAGCAGGCCGAAGGGCTCTGGAGGCTGCAATTGTTGTGCTGTTCCCTGTGCTGGGTGTTTCATCCTGCATCAAGTAGTTGTTCCATTGGACCCTAGAGTTAGAATTTGATGTAATAATGTCAGGGCATGAAGTCACATTGCAAACCAGAGGTTTTCCCATTGGTTGGGCCTTCTGCAGCTTTTCATTGTGGATCTGGGACAGCTTTCCCATTGCATGGCTGTAGATGCTTGGAGAAGGCACAGCTCCGCACCATTTACCTCAGGTGTTTCTTCAAAACTGGATTGCAGTTAAAACACAGGCACCAAACACATCTGGTGTTTTAGGCTTTTTACTATGTGAACATGTTTCTCAAGACTACTGCGAGCTTCTGATTTAAGAGTCTAGCACCGGTCTTTTAGGGTCACCCAAAAGATAGGTTTCATATTCTAAAAAGATCACACATTGGATTTGCAGTAGTGATGCCTCTTTCTACCAAATATGCTGTCCACTCCAAGGACTATATAAGTATAGGTTTCAAACAGCAATCTCCCCATTTATCCTGAGAAATCATCCTAATTTTTTAAGCCACTATTTTTACACCTTCATTTTAAGAGAATCAAGTGAGTCAGGTAATAAAATACTACCTGAAGGCTGTGGCTGCATTGTGGTTTTCTCTAAGTCATTGAGAAAGAGAAATTGTTTCTTCTATTTCCTAACCTTACTAATGTAGGTAACGTTGGTACTTGCATCTCTAACAGCAAAATCCACTCAGCTAGGTCATAAAATAATATGTGCAATGAGGGTGTAAGAGCAATCACTCATGATGTACAGCCATGCAAACGAGAGAGAATTTTCTGAAGCTTTTTCATGATTACCCTCTGGACACTCTGACTGAGCAGGAAGTAGAAAGAGAATTAGACTGAACAGACCACCAAAATACCTGCTAATTAACTTTTTTAACTTCCTCCAGTAGCATTCTATGAGCAGGATACAGTTTAAAATAATTAAGTATGCGAGACCTTTAAAACTTCATTAACTGTTTCATTTACTACCTACTCTGTGTTAGCTGAATGCTTTTTGAACCCCTTGGATTTGTTCTTACTTTGTTAGGGCCAGTGTTAGCAAAGAAGTGTTCTCTGGCTTCCTTTCTGTAGACAGGAAGAATCTCATATTAATGTTAAATTCCTATCTCAGTTTAAGAGGAGGGATGCTGAGCTATACAGAGCAGCGGCACAAAATAATATTGCCTAGTAGAAATGTAAACCAAGAGATCAAGAAGGTTTCCATCAATCCAGTGATATTCGGCTGATTAACATTTTATTTTATTCTTTATTTATATTGCATAGGAGCTTAAATAAACTATTCTGAGGGGGTGACCAGACTTATTTTTAAATTGAATAAATAGTATGCATCTCCCTGTTCTCAGAAGCAGCTGAACCATCTGGGCTGAGATTTCCCTCCTCCAAAACTCTGTGCTTGAGACAGATATTTGAATGGAACAGTTTAGCTTAAATAATTGCTATTTAGCAAAAGCATATACTATTTAAAAACATTCTCTTATAATGTCTGATATTTTTTTGTAAAAGGTGATAATACTAGCTCAGCACTCAAGCACATTATGAATAGATGAGGTTGTCTCTCTTTGTATGCCCTAATGATTAAGAGGCAGACAGCAGAGGGAGAGGATAGAACAAGAAGTACTATGTGCCCTTCCATAGAAAACCAACTGGAGATCAGACAAATCCTGGTCTCTGGATATGTTTTGTTTTTTTCATCTTCAGAAAAGATAGATTAGAGTGGAAAGCCTATCATCAATGCATGTTGAGGTGTTTTGCTCTGACACAAGGTTAGCATATGGCTCAAAAATAATTGTGAGTCCACCAGTTTAGATATAAATTTCACATTGAATGTTCTTCTAGGCTGTATTACTCTCCTATGATCTCTTTAAATAATCAAGGAACTTTTTTATTTGGGCACTTTTGCAGATTAGGGAACGTAAAAGAAAATTTTCTGCTGACTGATACTAATATCGCCCCTATTCATGGGCTACCAGGTCTCTCGGACAGTAGAAACAATGCAGTTTTACTGCACTTTAGATTTATCCAAGGACTGTAGACTCTATTCCAGCAGTAGCAGCAATAATAAGAAGTTAATTTTGTATCAGTTGTTTTACTTTCCTTTACTCGGAGAAGACATACTAAGAGGCACGCTCCTTACATCAATAACCTTGTGAATGAGAAATGAAGAATTTGCCCTTTCACACTAGGAGCAGGCCAAAAGTTATCAGATAAAACAGCTCTGCATAAAAAAAAATACTGTTGTACTAGGTGGGCCGTACCAGGCTTGTTGGATATGGCTGCAGAATACTCTGGAATATTCAGTGCATGAGCCTTCAACTTAGCCAGAGTAGTTTAATTAAATAAAATTCTGCCTTTCTGAGGAGTAGAATAGGTATATGAAATAGGTGCTGCAAGTAAACCGTCTTGCATGCATTCTAGGAAAATCACTGGAAATTTGTTTGTTTGTTTGTTTGTTTGTTTGGGAGGGGAGGGAAGGGGAGGGCAGGGGAGGGGGGGGGAGGGGGGGGGGGGGGAGGGGAGGGGATCTTCGAGGCCAACTGCCTGACCACTTCAGGCCTAATCAGGTTAAGTTAAAGCACATGACTGAGGGCATTATTCAACTGCCACTTGAATGCTGAAAGGCACAGGGCACCAACTACCTCACTAGAAAGCCCATTCCGGCTTGTTTGATCACCTTCATGGTAAAGAATTTTTTCCTTATCTCTGTTCTGAACCTCTCTGGGTGCAGCTTTGTGCTGTTCCCATGCATCCTGTCCTTTGATACCAGGGAGAAGAGACCAGCGCCTCCCTCTCTGCTTCTCCTCAGGAAGCTGTAGAGAGAGAATCATTATTGTTTGTCTTTATCTCTGGTAAGTGGGCATGAGCATTCTGCAGATGTAATCCTACAACCATATGTCATGTCTTAGATACTGTGTTTCCCTGCCTGTTTGATGTTTCCCAATCATCTGATAGAGACCTGGGGCTTGATCCACCTTCCTTCTATGACATTATGGAGCTAGATAAAAGCCTTACAATCTTCCTTATAGCTTGAATGATTTTTGTAAGACATCACATACTTGATAACTTGAATACAATTATGTGGGCTATCTTCATGATACTTTTAATAGAGCTTCTCTTCCAAATAAATACTTTGTATTTTATTTTCTATTACAGGCACTAGAGTCACATTAAACATAGAACATGTTGTTCTCTGTGATGATGTAGTCTGAAAATAGATTTTAGCCTTTGTGCTTACAGAATGTGTAAATTCACTTCATTTCTTTCAAACAAAACTCAGTATGCTGGAAAAATCTTGGCGTCTTTGCTTGGAAATGGGTTACGCTCTGATAGAAAACTCTGCTCTGTTTTGCAGCATGTTGCCAACATGTTAAACAAATAGAAATACTCTGTAGAAAAAGATGTATAAGAGGAATAAAATAAACAGTTTAGCATTACTAAGGATAGCACTTTGTGGTGGTTTTACTCGGGTGGGAAGCCAAGCCCCACCACAACCTCTCTCTCACTCCCCCTCCTCAAAGAGGAACAGGGAGAAAATAAGATGAAAGGGGCTCAGGGGTTGAGATAAGGACGAGGAGATCGCACAGTAATTATTGTGATGGGCAAAACAGACTCAGCATAGGGAGATAGTAAGATTTATTGCCTATTACTAACAAGCTAGAGAAGTGAGAAACAAAGGAAAGAAACCAAAAGCACCTTCCCCCCCATCCACCCTCTTCCACCTCCTCCCCCCGAGTGGCACAGGGGAATGGGGGTTATGATCAGTCTATAGCACTTCTTTGCTGCCGCTCCTTCTTGGTCACTCTCATCCCCTGTACTGTGGGGTCCCTCCCACGGGATACAATCCTTGCTGAACTGATCTGGCATAGGCTTCCCTCAGGCAGCAGCTCTTCAAGAACTGCTCCAGATATGGGTCCATACCATGGGGTCCATCCCTCAGGAGAAAACTGCTCCAACCTGGGTCCCCCATGGGCAACAGCTCCTGCCAGGTCACCTGCTCCTGCATGGGCTCCTCTCCACAACCTACAGGTCTGGCCCGGAGTCTGCTCTGGCAGGGGTCTTCCACAGGCCACAGTCTCTGTCAGTGCAGGTCCACCTGCTTCATCATGGTCTCCTCCACGGTCTGCAGCGTGGAACCCTGCTCCACCGTGGTACTTCATGGGCTGCAGGGGGACATCCTGCTTCACCATGGTCCTCACCACAGGCCGCAGGGGACTTCTGCTCCGGTGCCTGGAGCACCTCTCCCCCTCCTTCTTCACTGACCTTGGTGCCTGCAAGGCTGTTCCTCACTCCTCTCACTCTACCAGCTTATTTTTTTTCCCCTTCTTAAATATGCTCTCACAGAGGTGCAAAACAACATCACTTATTGGCTCAGCTCTGGTCAGCAGTGGGGCCCTTACCAAACATGGGGCAGCTTCTAGAACCTTCTCACAGAACTACCCCTATGCCCCCCTGCTACCAAAACCTTGCCACCTAAACCCACTACACGCTGGCTGTGCGCTTGGCTAGTAAGGGGGGTGAGTGCCTTGCTGCCAGCACACTTTCAGGGCCCTGCTGTGCTCCTTATCTGCAGTGCTATGCCACAAACTTACCCTGGCCACTGACCTGAAAGCAGCAGGTAGTGTTCTGTTGAAGATAATGAATGGCAGGTGAGTTGGTCAGCAAGGCTTCTCAAACAGGTTTTTGGTTGAAACTATCATTTTGATTGGGCCTTTTTCTGTGAAAAGTGACGCCAGTTTGGACAAAATTTCCCACAAACAACAACCAAGAAATTACAAATAGAGGTTAATTGAATGAAAGTGTCTATTTGTTTTGGAAAACTTGAAAAACTATATCAAAACAAATTTCATTTCATTCTTACATTAACTCATGACTTGGTAGAAGTGCACAACATGGTATAATTTTTATGAAAATGTTGGGAGCAGCAGTAGGTACTGAAGTATGGTATGAAATATTGTAATAAATGAAGCACATCATAAGTGCGATACTTATTTTTTATTTTTATTTCATTTTTTTTTAGTTAAAATTATCCAGGTGAAATTATATCTTTTTTTTTTTAAATAAAAATATTTTTGGCTGTGTTTCTATTTACAAATGAATTGAGAATGTGAAAAACAATTATGTAAAAAATCTGTTTTGATTTTATTGCCAATAATCCTTTAAAAAATAGTAAAGAAATACAAAACAAAAAGCCTGCCCCACATTCATGAATGTCTATATAAAAAGGCCTATTAAACTTGCAATATTCTATTGAAAATATTATCCTTATCTGAAAGTAAAGGAAGGTAAGAAAAATGAAATTTTATTTTATCCAGAAAAAAAAAAGAGCAATCTTTGTGATTTCATCTGAAAAAATGAGAAGAAATTTAGTACAAATGGCTCAGGAATTTTAATATTCCCAGCTAACAGAGTGATGCAGCATGTTACTGACAGCCATTCTGCAGCCATTGCACTGATTGATGCTTGCTTTAACTGTAAGACATTTCCAGCATTAAGTATTCTTCTTGAGAAAATATATTGTTCTTAAAGAAAAGATGCAGTCCATGTTTGTGTGTGAACTTAAAAGGCATTTGTAGGCTGCTAGTCTGTGTGAAAACAATTATTTGGGTTAGAACATTTTTTAAAAGATGTCAGTGAGAATAGTGGTTCAATTTTGTTTTCCAAGTTTTTATAACGTTTATTTTTTATGTCCCCTAACAAATATTCATACACTTTCTTATCTCTGAAGCTAAAGGCAGAAGGCTTATTTTGCTGTAATTCCTACTGGGACTTCATAGAAAATATTTTTGTTACAGGCACTTTGAATGGGTGCATATTCTTCTAATGTACTTCAGACTTTGAACAAACTATCTGACTGTTTCCAAAATGTTATCTAGAATGAACAAAGGAAAAACAAGACAAAGATTTAAAGCTTTGCAGTGACAATCAAGTTATTGCAGGCATTCCAAGTTACAAATGAGGTTAAAGTAAGAGTTGTAAGCCATATGAGATTATTCCATTTTGAATAAGGACTGTGCCCTTCCTCATAAAGCCATTTCCTCTACTAAAATTATTTCCTTGCACATTTGTAGAAGACAATATAATCACTGCATGCATTGCATCTCAAGCACTATTCAGCTCACATATTGCTGCAATTATCCTAGTATATTAATCACATATAGTAAAGTTTTCTCAACTATTTTTTTAATACAAAAACTGCAAATGTCAAGGGCAAGAGGCAGTCAGTGCTTCCAGAGAAACGGCTGCTATATGCACTGTTAAATAGTCCACTCTGGGACATTTTTTTTCTTGATGACGTAACCTGCAGTAGGTGGAACATACCGACAGAAATAATGAAAAATATATCAAGGATATGATTTAGGATTACTTTGCAGCCTTGGATTCATGATGACGAGTATCTGAAGAATGAGAAAAGGGATTAAATATAAAGTAAATTGGCATTAAGTAACAAGGGCAAAACCATGGCTAGGTGCCCATGGGTAAGTTTCAGTGCAAGAGTGAGTGGCCTTAAGCAAGGCTCCTAGTGTTCCTTGTGCTACTGAAAGCACTATTAACTTATTAACTTTGCCCTAAATTCAGGGCAGTAGGAACTGGAGGTAGAGTGCTGGTTGTGATATACATATGCAAAGGCAGCCATCAGCAAACCACGAAGGCACAGACCACGTCAAAGGCCCTGTCATCTCTTATGGATGGTTGCATAAAAGGTTGCGCAAGCTGTGTTTTTTTTTTTCCATCAGCATATCTAAGAAGCACTGTACAGAATAATCCACCCAAAACATTCTCACTGATAAATCGCATGATCGCATGGTCTCAGAGCAGGCAATGGCATTATCCTTATACATTTTATTATCATTTTATAGAAATATAAACAGAGCTGTTGTCTATCACTCTTCACTAAATTATGATTTGTAGAATGACTTTCTACAGTTTTTACTTCAAATCTTCAAAGGTGTTGTCCCAAACATTTTTATAGGACCTTTATGCAATGACTTGCTATGATGTACTACCTGGGTTTTCCTGCAACATAATTCCTCCATAAACTTCCAACATTTCTATATAATTACCTTCTCATCTTCATTTATAATTTAACAAACCCTGTAATATTCTTTTTGGTAGAAGAAAGTAAATAGTGCAGATTCCTTCTGTCTTTGAAGGTGATACAGCAAAATGTTCACAGCTAAAATGCAACGGGAATACTTTTCCAAAAGAAACAGCTGTCCCGACTCCTGTGATACATACGTATATTTGAAGAATGTTTGAAGAATTTCACATTGATAAAAATTGAGTCAGTTTTCAAAGGGACACAGAAAAAAATAAATGGCAGGAGGAAGTACAGTGTGGCACTTGCATTAGTGGTCTTTTAAAGACATGGGCTACCTTAGACAGTGTGTTCAGACATACAAGTCATCTATCAGTCAGGCCCATAACTGTTCCCATAGCCTGCTGACCTGTAGTGAGGCACTTCAGCCAGCTCTGATTTCAAGAGAAACTGAAGTCGTATGACACTGGGCATTTTGGGATGAAAACTAGAGTTGACTCAAAAGGGATCAAGCCGCAGAAAAATACATCTATAACTGTTTAGCATGTCATAAAAACAAGATACATCTGAAATGAAAGGCTGAAGGGTACAGTGAAATGAATGTGGTTTGGAGACCTCTTCTGACATGTTAAATGTTGATAAAATTTGAAATTTTAGGTTCTTCAGTACTGACAGTTTACTCTTGTCATTAACTATGGAGAAAAACATGCTTAGTGTACATAATTGCATGCCTCCTCTTTTGTTTCAAAGGCTTGGAGAATGGATGGTTCAAATGTAGAGCTACTGTATGAGTTTCTAAACATGACATCTGCAGTTTTTGTAACTAAGCACTTTTGGAGTAGTTCTGTCAATTAAAATAAACAATAATGAATTACTTTCCTGAATTTCTAGCCCAAACGTCATGAATGTCACTGTTTCTTCCATTTTGGACATTTAATTCTCATCCTTTAAAGTAGAACATCACTGCCATTCCTGATAAGATATTTCCCCCTCTCTCTTCCTCACTAGGAATGCCTCTGCTGCTCCTGCAGCAGCTTTTAGTAGGACTCAGAAGGAAAATCATTAATAGTTACACCTCCATCTGTAGAAGCTAGGTTACATCTACCTACGAAGGCATATCATTTTTGTTTTCCCATTTGGCATAGTCTTCCTTTATACTTCAAGGATGACAAGCATTTGCATTATCAGTTAACAAAAGGTCTAATATCCGGTTGTGCCCAAAAACAGTTATGCTAACTTTACAGATTGACTTTCTCTTTCTGTGTCCCCAAACCTAGAAAGACCATATGTTGGACTGTCAAATACAGAAAAATATCTTTATTCTGCTCCTATGTACAACAATAAATGTTCATTGGGAGTTGTTAGTTTATAAGGCCAGATACTTTTTGAAATAAATTGAGTCAGTGTTTTTTATCAAACACATTTTTCAGTCAGAATGGGGGATGAGAGTTGCTCTAGAGGCCTTTATAAACTGAATCATACAAAAGTCTTTTCTAGCACTGTGGAGATTCAAAGGAAATGGATAATTAATAAAGAAGAAATTCACTAGTGATGTTTTTTTTTTTTTTTTTCATGTGACTATAATTATAATGATCTTACCTCCTATGAATAACTTGTATAAAACACTTTCAAAAGTATTGTCTGTTTGTTTTTTTATGTGTTCAAGGATATTCAACTAAAAGTAAAGTAAATTAAAAAAAAAAAAAAAAAAAAACATCATGCCTTTGTCATGTCTCTTCAGCAATTGAGTAAAATGTGCTGAAAACCTCTAAAATCTATGGTAACAAGGTATATTAGCTTTTTTTTTTTTTTTTTTTTTTAACTCATCCTCCTACACAAAAGAAACACACAAAATACAAAGAAATTTAATAAAATGAATTGTTGTATAAGGTGTCATGACTTGTAAAGCATAGGCAATGTGGCCATTTCTGGCTCTTGTCTCACCCAGATCAGAAATCACCTATATTATATTAATGTACAAATCTTAAATAACAATAGATTAACAGGTGGTTACAGAGGTTGTCTTTCCATAGATCCGTCACAGCAAGTGTTTTCCATTAGGAGTGAAAGTTAAGGGGAACTTAAGATGTAGACTGAACCCTATAAGCCTGAACCCTATAAGACTGAACCCTCTCTGCCCTTCCTTTCCTTTACCCTGACTCCTGCTCCCTGCTCCTAAAGAGACTTTCTAAAACAGGCCCAATAAAACTATTTTACCTATGCCTTCCAGTTCCACTCCACGCCCTCCCTCCACCAAGTCACCGGAGAAATCAAATTAAAAGATTGTGAAACTCAGGGAAAAATAATTCCAGTAAATCAAACTACTTCTAGTTGGAAATTATTGTCAATAAGTGATTACTCGACAAAATAAGCAGCTTTGCATAAGCACCTCTCTGTGAGTGTCTGCACTGATTTCCATAGTATGGCATGGGGCAGGGAAGGAGGGAGGGAAGATGCTTCCTTAGACATCTCTGACCCAAGGCCAAATATGCTCAGCAGGACCACTCACTTCAAGGTCAGCAGGAACCCAAAATTCGAATGTATGTAGATGTTTATAAGTGAAATTAGTATTTTTCCAACAGTTATGTCTTTTTCTTAAGTGCCCACTTCAAAGCTTATAAAAGAAAGTCAAGCGTTTCTTCAGAAAACATCCTTTCCAGTGGCCTGGTACTCAAATTCCTCACTACCATACAAGCGTATCAAGAGCTGTCACACAGACTAGGTACGGTAGGAAGGCAGCCACAAGTCTCTCAGTTAAAATAGATTCATAGCATCATAGATTCGTAGCATTTTCAACTCATTTTAGAATTACCTTTGGAATAAACAGAGATTTTTAGGATTAGTTCCCAGAACCTAAAATTTTATGCTGTTTGATTTTTTTTTTTTTTTAATGTAGCCTGTGAGGGCAAAATCCATGAGGCCTCTCATACTAGGAAATAAATAAATAAATAAATAAAAAGCCAACCTTCATCTCAGTTTATTTGTTATTTAAGTTTAAATAACAATGACAAAACTTTCAGAACAACAAGAAAGTTGCCTTGAGCACATGCTGTTTGGGGAGAAGGCTGAGAACTGTTCACACTTCTGTATCTTCTCTGAGGAATTGACTTTCTAGTACCATAGTTTATGAAGTTAGCAGAAAACACTAGGTGTGTTAGCATGAATATTGTACTTGAATTTCAAATGAGAAATTCCTCATTTTCAGTCTGAGGGGAATATATTGATTTTAAGATAAATCTTGTCTGAGGAGAAAAGGCAGCCCACTAAGCAGCACGAGGGATCTGCATAAGCATATTAATAATGCAATTACTATAACCCAACAAACAAGACAGAGTGAGCAAAATAATTACAAAGATGAGAAGAAGCTGAAATTGGTACTTCACAGTCATAACTGACACAGATGCTTTTCATGCTCATTAAAAATACTTTCAAGTAGAAACTGCAATGGCAATTTAGTTACAAACAGAGTCCCAAAAAAACACTGTACAACCCAAGAGAATCATGTGGCAAGGAAGAATGTCATCAAAACACCACAACTTTGATCCAGCTTTCCTCTCAGTTAGGTAGGTGAAAGACCACTAGACCTTTGATGCTAGAAGACAGCCCCATTAACAAGAAGAATGAAGGCCAGTGAATTCTGCGAATTGCCATTGAAATGTCTCAGTCCAAGGGTAGCAATCACATGTTGGGCCACAGGGCTTCAACTGGTAAGCTGCTACCACAGAAAAGAGTGGTATTTAACCTACACTTGATGATGTTTACACACACAAAATATTGTGCTGAAATAAAATACAAAATGCATAGTAATACTTCATGAATGATTTTCATCGTACAATGTAATAATTGTAAAACAAGGGAGATGTGTGCACTTCTTCAGCAGCTTTTGACTCTGCAAGGTGAAGGTTGGGAAGATTGAGGTTTTTATTTGAGGATTTACTGGGTTTATCAGAATAGTTCAGAGTTAAAAACAAAATTGAGACTGTAAAGCTTGGTCTCAAATTTCAACATCTGTCAAATACAATATTTTCAAAACTTTGGAACAAGATTCTTTTTCACTTTTGTGGATAATCAAATAATTACCAGCAGTATAGTCAGCCTCTGAGTTTGAATGCACAGAAAGCAGAAAATGCCTTGAAATAAAGGAAGTCTCCCTTGTCAGACCTACCTCCCTTTTAATTTAAATAACTTCCTTCCAGATATATTTTCAGAAAAAAATGTTTTATTTGCTTATTTCTGACAAAAATCCTTCTGCAAGCAGCAATTTTTCAGTCCTCAAAGGAGAGATCATTTCTTGTGCACTTTCACATCAGCAGTATAGAGATGTTTTTACCATATCAGCTCTACCACATAATCCAGTGCCTTTACTGAATATATGAAGACCACTGCTAACATCTTGACATCTGTGAAAAAAAAAAAAAAAAAAAAAAAAAGAATCAGTTAACATGGAGTTCAAGAACCTTGTTTAGTTTGTTTAAATTAAAAATAATTGACTACCAATGTTTATAATATATTTTGGAACAAAAAAATATGTAGTATATCACTAATACAGAAAGTAAAATTACACTACTGCAGATATCATATGTATTTGAATAAATAACAAGGTCTTGGTTTTGAACAGTGAAATGTTGACTCTTCAGTGGGTTCTTTCCTATTGTCTCAAAGAATTGAACAATTGTAGTAAGTCAAAAAAATTTACTTTGTAGTCAAGGGAGACAGTAGGTGTTCAGGAATTGGTTTAAACTATTTAGAGGGTCAGCCAGTTTGCATGGAAACATTTTGTTGCTTAAAAGATTATCAGCATAGTTCAGTATTGCTAACAGAACCATGCCAGGGTTGAGTACAGAGCTGTCTCTACCTACCAGAAAGATTCCCAGGTCCTGTATGATTATGCATCATCCAGAACAAACTTTCTGCTAACCATTCCTGAGCTGTTTTTTTGGAAAGAGATGTACCTCTGAGAAGGACAACACAGGTCACCCATGGCTCTTCTGGGGGATGTGGACCAATGTATCCAAACTGAATAAAGAGACAAGGAGCATATGGATTTGTATATATGTTTTTGAAACCTAAGAGTCTGTTGGTGAATTTAATCATGTTTATTAGGAAGTATGCAATTACTTGAACACTATTTTTGGACAGAGTGAAAATGAAAGTGTTGTGTATAAAACAGAAGTTGCTTATCAGTAAAAATATAAAATTCATTTGGATAACATAGAAACAAAATGATATGTCTAATAATATAAAATAAAATAAAATAAAATAAAATAAAATAAAATAAAATAAAATAAAATAAAATAAAATAAAATAAAACAATAATAAAATAAAAGGGGGGAATAGAAAGAAAAAGAAAAGCTAAATATGAATTTTCTTGGAGGAAGTTTCCCCTACTTTTGTTGTGCTCCGATGACTTTACTGGACAGTTTGAAAAATGTCTTCCATGTATTTTGGTATAGCTCTGCTAGGACTGACTCAAAAACTGATAAGATTATTATTTTAATATAAACATTGACAGAATATAACTGAGGTCTTACAGGTATACAAATTAATAATTATTTCACTTTGCTATTTGGTAGTTACCCTGTAGACATAAATTCTTTTGTTAAACCATTGGAAAGACTCATATCAGAGATGTCTGTTAATTTTTAGACATCACATTACATGAGGCAAGCATACAGAGTAGGAAAGCAGGCTGGAATGTGTTGATGTAATGCACTGTCATTACTACTTGTATGTCATCCTTACTGTAGTTGATGCATTTGCAAGAAACTGTGGCTGATTTTTGATGTAGGTAAGAGCAATTGAGTTGACAATGTTTTTAATCTATTGGAACTTTTTTTTTTTTTTAATTTTATGTTTTTACTTTTCATATGGTACATACAATCATTTGTTGTAATCTAATTTTCTGTGGTAGTCAGTAGAGAGAACTGACCTCTGGAGGCCATTTCTAGACTATCTAAACTTGTCTTTGTTGTTTACACATGAAGCTTAGATTCCCTATTGCAGGCACATAAATTAGGTCATTTCCCAGCATTAAAAAAGTTGCTTCCTCATTAAAATTTCAATAGTGTATATTGATCTCATAAGTAAGTGCAGATATTGGTCAGAATTTGCTTTTAATCTTTGCCTGCTAAGGTGAGCAAGTCAGCAAGACCTTTTAAAAATCTTTACCCGGTCACCATATTTTTAATGGTTGATTTACATAAAATGAATAGAACGATCGACAGAACATAGCCTTGTACAGGTGAATATATTTTATCATAATATCCCCATTCATATAAATTACTGAGAAGCTCTTTTAAATACGTGTCTTGAAAATGTTTGCTTTTCTACCTGTTAGACTTATTACTGTGAGTAATGATGTGATGTATAAAGAATGAGATTCCTTGCTGCTGATTATGCTTTTCTTGAGATACAAAGGAAACCTACCATTGCTCAGTATTTTCAAATTCAATTCCTTGAGAATAAAAACCAACACCATGTCATAAATTTGAATAATAATATGTAATAGGGGTTTGTAAATACCAGACTGGATGCCTCAAATGATCAAATTTTGATTCATTGAGTCTTGAATTCTTAAAACTAAAGCCATAAAAGGGTTGTTTTATTAATTAATAGGAAAATTACATAAGTGATGTCTAGCTTTGTGAGTATCAGCCTAGTATTGTGGATTCTGGCCTAAATTTATACTCAGAGACTGAATTTTGGTGTGAGTCTTGGCAAAGCAGCTAGACTTCTGTGGTTGTTGATTTCTTAGACTTATGTTAGAAAGGTTTATATACATAAATTTAGTTTTATACTGTCTAGAATCTTACACTTATTAACACTTTTCTGTCTTTGTGCTTAATGTGATCTGAAATATTTCTATTTCATGGGCTGCAACATAAGCGCACACATATACACATGCACAGACAGAACTCTTCATCCCCCAAATGCTAATAAAGAAATTAACTACATAAAACCTGAAGTTTTAAAGTTTAGGTGGAAAATCAAATAGCAGATTTGACACATTATATTTAGATTCTTTAAGTGTTCTTTAAAGTTTTTTTTTTTTTCTTTTAAAGTGTTTAAAAGTGTTTTTTAAAGTTTTTTAACTTCTTTAAAATTTTTGTTTGTTAGTTTTTTGTTTGTTTTTTAATCAGCAGTCTTGTAGAAGCATAGCCTAAGGAGAAGGGAAATAAATAATACTGGATGTTTTTAAAGAAGCTATACTTCAAGAATAATGATGAAATTGCTGCTGCTCCGTGATACTAAAACAGGAGCAGCATTATCTTTATGCAGTGATTGTCTGCAATGCATTTGAGCTAGGAGGTATTTTCTATACTTGAATTCCTTTAGATAACTGACAAAGAAATTTATCTGAATCACTTTCAGTTCTGCTCATTGTTTCTCTGCATCTTTACAGCAATTGCATAATGCATATGAAGAAAAGAGGGAAGATATTTAGCATTTTTAAAAGAAAAAGACCCACTGCTACAGATAATTATTAATTTTTAGAGAATAACAAGGCTTATTGGAAGTCATTATGAGTTTGAAGTAAATAGCATCTGGGTTTATTGCTATATCTATATTTTATGTGATTAATAAAGTTCAGTATGAATGGCCCTGACTTTTAATAACTTGTTAAGTGATTCTAGCAATGCAAGTAGCTAAACATCATTATTTCCCACTGAGATTTATTTCTTTAACACAGAATCTTAAGCGACTTTCATCAGGGATGATTAATAGGCTTACAAGCACTGCTCAAATCCATTTTTCTTATGAATATGCTTATAAATGCTGCTTTCAATTCCTAAGATTAGTCTTATGAAACTGTTTTTGTTATGAAAGACTAAAATGAGAGAAGATAACTATCTGATTGTTATTATTATTACATGTCAAATAACAGTGTCATCAACTGAATAAGGATGCAAGTTACAAACTATTTGTGCAAATGCTTCTTTATTTTTCAAACTTCATTCTACTAGTTAACATTACTGTTGCTAAAAGACATACCGGGCAGATCCACTACTGGGTGTCACACTCATTAATCCGAGCAGACCTGTTCAGGAGGGATATGCAGACTAATAATATGTCAGCCATAAGGAACTGTTGTTTAAGTGAATGTCTTAATACTCATTCTCAGCAAACACAGAAACAAAAACTGCTGCAAGTATTATACCTAGTATAAAATGTACCTCTGTTTATTCTAAGGAAACTAACCTAGGCTTAAATTCAACAATTATTTCACCTATGTTTCAAAGTAATTTCACCTGCTCTCTTCAGGCAAGAGCTGGATTGTGGCTACGGTGTGGTACTGCATAGCATGCCACAATGGGAGCCAGTCTGTTGAACCCAGCCATCAGCATGATCAAAATTAAAGCCCTAATGCAGATATACTCTAAATGAACCCCGGGGTTTCTTTGCATCCAGCCTTAACTTATAAGATTTCTATGTCCTTTACTGTTATCTTCAGTGATAATTTAGGCAAGAATTATATGGAGTAAACCTTCAGAGCCTAATTTATGCAGGCTCAAATCTGTGTCTGAACTGGTCCTGTAGATTTATGGTGAATAACCTTATCCAAAGATACGTGGATACATGACATTCCCCTGCTGTGGGGATTTCTCTTTGCTTATAATTCTTTACCCAGTTTCTCATTTGAATGAAACTCACTGGTCTGCCCTTCCAACAGCTTAGCTCCTAGTTGTTATTCACGGAAATACTATCATTTAAAATAAATACAAACCCTTGTTGTGCTGGGGTTTTGAAAATTCTGTATGGCCTGTACTGATAATTCTGCTCAAGTTAATGACTTCAGGGTCTAGTGCAATTGAAATTAATTCTTTCTTGGTGCATGAGAGGGAAATTTTACTCAGCAAATTTGAATCAAGATAACTCACAGCAAAATATGGCTCTAGAGTGTGCTCAACATGTAACAAAGGAAATGTTTAGAACTTCAAAAATACATTTAAATATCGGAGAAGCCATTCATTGTTTGTTTGCCTTTGTATTTACATGAAAAATAGCAGGTCTTCCCCCATAGTGAAAAATGATAATTTGTTGAGTAATGCCCTTTTGTCCTTCAAATAATTTTGTACTGGCCTGAACCTGACAGACCTCCGTATCATTTAGCTTTGCTTTATCCAAAAACTGAATCATATTCTCAGATGAAAATGCACAGAATTAAGAGATGGCTGAGGTATGGCGGGCATCAGTTGTGAGATATTAATTCTAATCATGTTTGGGAATACCAAAAAGATTTTGAAACTTTCATTCTGATGAGAATGAATGTTTCTAACAAAAATTTTAGGACCATGGTTGGCATTCAACTATGGCCAACAGATAAGCATTGGTTACAGACGATCAAGTCCAACTGGGTTTTGAATATCTCCAGAGTTGTCAACTCCACAACCTCTCTCTGGACCACCTGTTCCAGTGTTCTGTCACTCTCACAGTACTTTTTCCTCATATTTAGATGGATCTTGCTTTCAATTTGTGCCCATTGCTTCTTGTCCCATTGCTAGGCACCACCAAAAAGAGTCTGGCCCCATTGTCTTGACACCCTCCCTTAAGATATTTATAAAAACCGATAAGATCCCCTCTCGGCCTTCTCTTCTCCAGGCTGAACAGGCCCAGATCTCTGGGCCTCACAAGAGAGATGCTCTATTCCCCAGATCAACTTCATAGCCTTCCACTGGACTCTCTCCAGGAGCCCCATGTCTCTCTTGTGCTGGGGAGCCTAGAACTGAACACAGCACTCCATATGTGGCCTCACCAGTTCTGAGTAGAGTGTAATAACCTCTCTCAACCTGCTGGCAACACTCTTCTTAATTCACCCCAGGGTACTATTGGCCTTCTTCATAGAATCACAGAATGATTTGGGTTGGAAGGGACCTAAAGACCACCGAGTTCCAACACCCTGCCATGGGCAGGGACATATCCCACTAGACCAGGTTGGCCAAAGCCCCATCCAGCCTGGCCTTGAACACTTCCAGGGACGGGGCATCCACAGCTTCTCTGGGCAACCTGTTCCAGTGCCTCATCACACTCTTAGTTAATTTCTTCTGAATATCTAATCTAAACCTACCCTCTTTTAGTTTAAAAACATTACTCCTTGTCCTATCCCTACACTGTCTGCCAAAGAGTCCCTCCCCATCATTCCTGTAGGCCCCCTTTAGGTACTGGAAGGCCACTATAACGTCTCCCCAGAGCCTTCTCTTCTCCAGGCTGAACAACTCCAAGTCCCTCAGCCTGTCTTCAGTGTTTAATGTCATTATAGGTTCAATATTTTTAAGCAGCTTTCCTTTTCTTTTTACAGTTTTTTCCGCCTTTCCCCCAAATTTCATGTTGCCTTTGAAATCATAGTAAATGATGTTTCCTTTCCAACAGTAATATAATCTGCCATGAGTTATCAGTGATTAGAAAAACTTTATCCCAGAGAAGCAATGTAGCAATGTTTGTTACAAAATCACAGAATGGCTGAGGTTGGAAAGGGCCTCTGGAGGTTATCTGGTCCAAGCCACCCAGAGCAGATTGCCCAGGACCATTTGAAGAGGAGGAGATTCCACAAACTCTCTCGGCAACCTATGCCTGTGCTGTCACTCACACAGTACAGAAGAGCTTCCTGGTGTTCAGAGAGACCCTTCTCTGTTCCAGTGTGTGCCCACTGCCTCTTGCCCTGTCACTGAGCACCACTGAGAAGAGTCTGGCTCAATCATGTTTGCAACCTTCCTTCAGAAATTTACACACCTGGGTCAGATTCCCTTTAAGCCTTCACCAGGATGAACAGGCCCAGCTCCCTCAGCCTCTCCTCATGGGAGAGATACTCCAGTGCCTTCATCATTTTAGTAGCCCTTCACTGGAATGAGCCCTGTGTCTCTCTTGTAGCAGGGAGCCCAGAACTGGACACAGCCCTCCAGGTGAGGCCTCACCAATGTGAAATGGAGGGGAAGGATCACCTCTCTTGGCCTGACAGAGATACTTTTCCTAATTCAGCTAAGAATACACTCAGCCTTCTTTGTGGCAAGGGAACATTTTTTATTATTATTTGCTTATAATTTACACAAGTAAAAGAAATCCATACAGAGACAGATATTTACAGGGACATTAACCTAAAATTAGAATTTCCTGAGGAAATGACATCTTGTTAAACCATGTCTTTCTTAGGCAACATGTCCTAAGTCTAATCATTGCAGTATTAAAATCAGTTACTACAAACATACATTAGCTTTACCAGCCCTATAAAAATCAAGCAAGTCTAGTATTATTTAGGCTTTATTTTCAGAAAATATGGAAAGCACAATTTACCAAAAGGCATTGTTTTGGCATATGATTCTCTTTCCAAGCAACCTGATGGAAGTATTCCCTTTGACTTCATTATTGCAGAATCAAATGACTTTTCACTTTTGACATAATGAGGGCTTATAGGCAATATCTCCCATGTAGATCTTACAAAAAAGTTCAGGGCAGCTGATAAATTGAAGATGGCTCCATGTTCTGTTTGCTTTCCTTAAGATTGACTTTTGGGGTGCTATTTCTTTCTTTACTGGTAATGGTCCTTGTGTTAAAATTTAACTGAAATTTATTTTGACAGTTGATGTCCATGTTGGAGTATTTGAATGAATGCTGTAAGATATCTAATTAAAGGCACTGGAGTAAATCTTTAAATTGACCCTGAAGTTTCCCTACATTGAAAGACTTTAAGGAAATGGGTGCATAGTTGTAATCAGTGAGTTTTTCCCTGATCTCTCCTGCTTCTAGTTACAATTCTATGTTTTGTTTTTTTTTCTCTTTTTCTTTTTCATTTTCTTTTCTTTTATCCTGACAGGTTGCAATGCTAAATGCAGTGCAGACAACTAATACTCACTTCTGTAAGAACTGACCTCAGCCCAATTTTCATCTGTGAAGTGGGCCATAATGCTTTTGCTCTTCCAATCATGAAAGGCAACAAGTGCTCTTTTAGAAATCTTCCCAAATGGGCAAGAACTCCATTTCCATGGTTTGACTATTGTTAGTGATAAAAGTGTCCTGATTGAAATGAATCGTTTTTTCTTTTTTTTTCTTTTTTTTTTTTTTTTTTGGTGTGTATGTGTGTGTGTAGCAATATCATGCTATTTAGAGTAAATGAAATTGAAAAAATAATAATAATTAAAAAAATTGCATGGTTCTTTATACCTGCGAATGTTTTAATGAAATATCTTCCGAGATTTAGGTGGTACTAACACCTAAGCACACAATTAAGTATTCTGTTGGTTCTACTGAAATCAGTAAGATATCCCATGGTACTGCTATCTATAGAAGTTACATAGCTAGCTACATCTACTGGCTTTTTCCACATGACTGAGTAGTAATTGAATATTTGCATTTCCTGCATCAAGTATTTGCATATGTGAAGTAATTAGATATTGTTTGATCACAGGCACTTGCCAAAATGTTAAGAACTTAACGGTAATTAGAAGTTGAAAGATATCTCCTTTTTAGGACAAATAAAGCCCAGAAAAGTTTTTAGAATTGCTGAAAAGGGGGGATTGCTTAGAAAGATCAAACAGCTGCATGTTTGAACGAGTCTGCAATTTGAAGTTGGAGCTCAGGGTTTCTATTCTTGATATTAATCATCTCCCTTTCACTTTGTGGGAACAGATGAGGAAACAATTATTTTCACTTGCTCACTTGCAGAGGAATGATAACTCACAAGCATGACCAAGTGAACTGACACAGTTCACTTTACCTGTTGCTATCAAGTCTAGAAGAAAAAAATATGTTGTGGCTGTTTTCTATGTTATGTATTCATCTGTCTCTGGCCAGCAATATATATGAGCATCTGAAGAACTCCTTGGGAATTTACTAATGGCAAAGGAGGAAAACACAAATTCTGATTTATTTCCTCAGTATTGCATAAAAAGCTGCCATGGGAAGAATTGAGTCTATCTCTCATACTGAGTCTTCCAGCATTAAGCAATTTCCCAGGGGTAGCTGGTTTCTTCTTCTGACTTACAAATACAATTTACCAAAGCTGAAAAGCCCATCCTGCCCCATTTAAGTAGTCAAATAATTTGTCACCCTACAGTGTTTGTGACGAACAAAAAGAATTCCTATTATTTTCCTCTGTTTCTTTACAACAGTGCAGGAACTCTAACCATAGAGAAACCTTAATTCCCTTCTGTTCTCACAGATCTTGTTACATTGTGAAACAACCTATGAATCAGAGAGACTGCACCGTAACACCAGGAATGGAAGCTCTGTTTCTTTTCTGAAGTTCTGAAGGCTTGTTTTTTCAGCATATAACTCTTCATTCAGTACCTACTGTCACAGAGAAATTGCCAAAGAGAAACCATCACATAAGTAAATGAATATTGTACTTTTACTGCACTTTTCAGAGGATAAGGATAATAATCAACATTCAGTTTGATGTTGAGAACTGAGGATATGGTTTTACATGAAAAACAGTTTTTATGTCTGAGAAGAAATGAGTAAAATACTTCTTATAAACTGTGCTTGTATTTCTCTTACCATGCAATCTTTATGAGTTTTATGAAGTTCAACTTTGTGTAGTAGATGTCCCAGCACATCTACTCATTCAGCAAATGAGCAAATCATTGATTGCTCTTGTGGGGTATTTTCAGTGGATTAGCTACAACTACAATAAAATAGTACTTAAACTAAGATTATATTAAATTAAGGATTATATTAAGTTATTTTAAAAGGATTATATTTAAATTTTAAAGCAATTATCTCAAGTATCAGTTTTATACAATGAGCTAACATGCAGTTAAAAGATTATGTAATATCACATTGATTGCAATCCTATGTGATTGAAATGAGAAAAAAATAAATAAATAAATAAAAACAAATTTTTGTATAAATTCTGTAATTAAAGATAATATGGTAAGAAAATGAAAAAATGCTCATTTTCCTTATATGCCTATTTCAAGTAGAATCTTATAAACTATAAGGCTTTCAGTAATGACATTATTCTATTAATGTATTTTCAGCTGTTCATAAAACACAAAATGACATCAAATAACACTTTGTTTTGTTTTAGCCAAGAATTTTGGAATCATAGAATCACAGAATAATTTGGGTTGGAAGGGACCTTGAAGATCATCTGATTCCAACCCCCTAGCCATGGGCAGGGACACCTTTCATTAGACCAGGTTGCTCAAATCCCCATCCAACCTGGCCTTGAATACTTTCGGGGATGGGACATCCACAAGTTCTGTTCCTCTTCTTCACGCTCAACATGAACTTGGACATCAAGCTGTTGACTGCAACTCTGAGCGTGACCATTCAGACAATTCCTTACCCACCAAGATGGACATCCATCAAATCCATGTCTCTCCAAAATAGAGATAAGGATGTTGTGTGGGACAGTGTTAAATACTTTGCACAAGTCAAGAAGATAGATCTGTTCACATACTCCAAAATGTATTTGCCTTTTTCATAACAATATAATGTTGTTTACTCATAGTCTGGCTTAAAATCCACTGTGACCCCTAGATCATTTTTGTACAGCACCATTTTCTCACCTGTTGTCACTGTATTAGTGCACATACCATTCCACCACAAAGGAAGTGACAGTAGTTCTCAGTTATTTTCACGTTCTTTTAAATTCTAAGCCTGCTCTTGAATGTAATGATAATAAACCTGTCTGTATGAATAAACTCTTTTTTTTTTCTTTTTTTTTTCTTTTTTTTTTCTTTTTTTTTTGTTATCCCATTCTGTACATGGGTTGTTTTTTACATTGAGTCATTACTAAACTATATCTAGAATGAAGTTTTCACCTATATGTTGTAATTTCGTTTCTGTGGCTGTGCTACCTTAGTTTCCTTAGTTACCATTCTGATATCAGCAACCAAAAGAAGAAAACACATTTCTGAGTTTTCAGATCAATAGCCTTTACTTTGCTCTCTATGTTGAATTAAGGATAGCCCTTATGAGAAGTAAGGGCAAGTTATCAATTTTTGAAAGGAAGCACTTTAGTTGCTGTGTATATATAAAGAACAACCAACTACTTATTACAAAAAATAAAAATAAAAAAAGCTATGGCGGTGGTTTAAAGAAATGAGGATGTATCATTGAACGTTCTTTGCCCTCTTGCAGAATTTCAGTCAGGAAGTTAGTTAGACATACAGATTTAATTATGGAAATCAGTAAAAACAACAGCTTGTGCAAAAGCTTCTTGCATAGGAAAAAATAAAAATAAAAAAGATTAGTTTTCATTTTGGAAGATTAGTTTTCATTTTAAAAAGAAAGAAACATACAACAAATTTTGTTACTTTTTTAAGTTTTCTCTGTACCGACTCAACAGGCTCCCTCTGGTGGATACCTAAGAAAACCATCACTTAGAGCCACATCGTATACTAAATGACAAATGACACTGTGATTTCATTAGAATTTCTTGCCTCGATAATAATTGAGATACTATAAAATTATTAACGTATGAGTCTGTTTGTAGCCTACTGTTCTTTCATCTAGATTACCATACTTTTTTATGAACTAAAAACATTTGAAAAATCCGCTAGTTTTTGTTGTGTTTTGTTTTTCTCAAATCCTGTTGAGTTTGGAAAATGTGAACTGAAAGATGTAATTAACCAGTAGGTTAATACATAATATCAGTGTTAATGATCCAAACAGAACATCTAAAGCTATAGTTTCAGTTAAGCATTTTTTTATATCTGGCTGTATTCAGGCAAATTTTTCCCATATTCCAGTTTTGCCCTACTGTTTCTCAGCTGACAAACTCATGTACCTGGAGTGTGGATGTAGATTTTCACTTAATACCAGGGGTACTGCATACTAGCACGGGAGAATTTTTGGTTGGAATCTTGAAAGATATGGTACTCCTGTAAAGTGGCCAATTTTAATGTTGCTATTTATTTTTTAAAGATTTTTAAATGGATGACCATGGATGATATCATGAAAAGTCACTTCTAAAGGCACAAGAACAAGAAGGTATATGTTTTTAAATTGAAATGTCAGCATTATTTAATTTTATATGATAATTCTTTTTACTAAATCAGAATGATTTGAAATATGAGAAAGTACATGAAATTTTCCAGAAGGCAGCCACAGATGACAGGTCACATGCTTAACAACTCTATTTTATCTGCATCACCTTTGCAGATGAACAGAAATAAGACTAAATTACTTGGCACTGAGGTCAAGCTCCTGACACTGCTGAAGAAAACTACATGAAATTTATTACATAGACTTCTAACTGAAATCCTCCTGATTTAGAGATTTAATAAATATAAAGACAAACTATTTTTATGGGTGCTAAGTCAAAGGAAACAACCATGAGTTTGTTTGGTGTCGGTTGATTTAAGTTGGTCTATATGAGGTTGTCTGTATTTTTAAAAATTTGATTAGTGATCATTAAGCAGTAGAGAGAAATCTCAATTTACTAATTTCTTTTGAATACCCTAACAACAAAATTTTCAAGCATGACATTTTCCTTCAGAACTTTTGCACAGAAATTAATATTACAAGAGCCTAACACAGATACATTTTTCCATAGTACTGCAAAGAACTTATATAATTGTGAACATCTCTCTTAGAGGAGAACACAATATAAAATAATAGAAAAAATGCAGTAATCTTGCAAAAACAGATCCCTGAAGTATTTTGGTTTCATTAGTATCAATTTGGATAATCTCTGCTGAGGATTTAAACAACACTACTCTGGATTCTCTGTATCTCAGAAAATATGTGGGCTTTTTGTGTGTGTGTGTGTGTGTGTGTGTGTGTGTTGGTGTGTGTGTGTGTGTGTTGGTGTTGGTGTTGGTGTTTTTTCCTATTGAAAAAATCTGAGTTAATTCTATCCCTTGAAATCAACTGCAAATGATAGAAGCAACCCCCTAAAATGCACATTAGCAAAATATTTAAATAACTGTAACTAATACAATTACAGTTTCAACTACCATGTGATTTTTTATAAGAATAGAAAAAGAGTGTATTTCATGAATAAAATCAGCCTTTTTCTATTGAAACTGTTTAATGAACATCATGTTCTCATAGAGACAAAAAGAGTTATGGATACTCTCTGTATGCAAACATTTCTTATTTTTCAGTTGAAAGTATTCAATACAAATGCACTAAAACAATATGAGGAATAAGACTAAAATCATTGAAAACTGTTTATAGTGCTTTGTTTCTGTATCCAAACTTTTCTCTTTCTTTTCAGTGTTTTAATTATTCTTTTAGAAATATTATGGTTACCACAACAAAACTAAAAATCTTGCATTTTAACAATGATTATTTTATTAAAGTTTAATTGAATATGTAAATAAAGTTTTGTTGCTGTTTTTTTTGTTCTGTTTGTTTTAAGAAATGAGTTATAAACGTCATAAATCAGATACAAAATTGGTACAAATCAACAGGGCTTCAGCTGAGCCAAATTATATCACTGACAGATTTCAAACACAGAACTTAAGAGTAAACCTTACTAAACAAATAGAACCAGACTCACGAAGTTAGACAGATTCTATAATCTATGGATCTGATGCTGTGACTGACTTAAACATTCCTGGGCACTGCTTGCTGCGTGGGACAGGATTGGAGGCTCAGCAAAATAGCACTCAAAAATGGAACACAAGTGTCCAAACAGAAGGTTCACAAGCTGGTTTTGAAAATGCCCTTAAAAGGAAGAAGAAGGAAAGGAATAGCAAGAAACCAGGTAACTGAATCTAAAATTATTTAAGTTGTCTTCCTTTTCATGATAAAAGTAAATTAAAACTCAATGGAAAAAGAGTATAGTAGATAAAGAAAATGAAGGAATCATTTTTCTGCTGACAGATACAGCTTTTGTCACTGTTAGTTAACTACTTAACGTATGAAAAAAAAAATAGATAAAATATATTTTTCTTAAATGTTACTTTAAAATTTAATATTTGCCATATTGCCAGCATGCTGGTGCTCTTTTGTATTCTGACTGTGTCTACTATATAATTAAATTTTATTTTCTCTTTGCTAAAAATACAAAATATTTGAGTATCATTTCCTATTTTTTCAGATTAATATCCTTAAAAAGTTAATCTAGAAGAATTTTGGGGGAATAAAATTTATTTAATTCCAATGCAGTAGATATTCAAGAGTGAGACTTTTAGGGGGACGTTCTCTTAGCCACCTCTTGATTCTCATAAGGGCCAGTTCTACTCTCTCACTTTATAGATTAATCACATCATTTATATGTTTATTTGATATCAAAATAAATAAGTTTCTTTGGGACTATCTGAAGCAAGGAGGACTTAAAAAGGTTTTCAGATTTTTACCATGCAAGAAGGAGCATTAGACTTGTTTTACAGACATTTCTATTTTGCATCAGGAAAAGACTAAGAATATTTCCAAACCATTTTCTGTCTCAGATTTCTCTGATGCACACCCTCATTCAGCCCTAAGTTTGAAACTACCTTGGTTGTATGCTGATTTTCACAGGTGGTGAGTCCCCACAGTGAAGCACCTCAAAAACAATGTCAGGAGAGGTTTTTGTGACTAAAAGCAGCCACATTTTCTCTTGCTCAGGGATGCTGACAGACATGATTGGGCTGTACACATGAGTGAAAGGAATGAGTGGGGTACCTATAGAAAGTACCCAATATGCTCCACCCTTGCATCTACTTTCAAAGCTTCATATGATCCTCTGAACTGGCTAAAGGACAGCTTATATGATGCTCTGAATTGGCTAAAAATGATCCTCTTACACCAAGGTGCCTTGCTGCTGTGAAGGCATTGCAGTTTTCCTTCCAGAAGGATAAGCATAGTCTGTCTGCATTTTGGATCAATCTCCTTCCCTCGAGAATCTCTGCTAGGTGAATCTGACCTGTCTCCAGCAAGGGCTGCGAGTCTTCAAATACTAAAAAGTGTCTGCAAATGAAAGAGACTGAACTGTTTCCCATATTCACATACCGTGCTTAAAAGGTAATTTAAGGAGCATGCTTAAATTGCAACACTAGAAATGTGAGTGAAATTATAGCAAACAGCTTTCTGATTGTAAATTATGGCTGAGTACTAAAAATGTCTACACAGGCAGTGGAGTTTCCATCACTGGAATTTTCTAAAAGTAAATAGATAGGTATTTATGAAGATAAGTTGTACATAATTTGTCTTTTTTTCTGATTTCTGTTTGCTTTCTAATTCTTCAGGAATTCCTTCAGCATAACTCTCTTTCACAGTGCTCTACTTGTATCCAGTGAACCTTGTGAGATGAGAGAGAGGAAATCTCAATATGATATACAGCGAACTCCAAAAAACTGTAAGTAATAACATCCCCAATGAGCTCTTAGAACAATGAAAAACAGCTTCTGTCTAATAATTTGAGCTCTGAATGAAGCCCTATCCCAGAACAAATTAAAATATTGTGCAGCTGTGCCTAAATCAATAAGCACCAACACAGGTAGTCACCAGAATCAATAAAGAAGAAAAGTCTGGCTCCAACAAAATCAACTGTAAGCTGCCTCCACTCACTCCAATAAAAACTCTCACTAATTACCTGAAAATAAAAACAGTTTCTCTTCTATCAGAAAAACAATGAAAGCTGGAAAAAGGATTTGGCAAAACTCACTGACAGCAGCACTGACACCTGGCTTCTGTGAGAACTTTAGTTAAGATCTAAGGCAAATATGAACTGTTTTTTCTGCATTTAATTTTTCATGATGATCTCTATGTTTTAATGTCCTTTCCTTGAATTCTGACATGGCCAAAGTCATAACAGTAGTAAGGTGATGGACAGCAAACATAACTCAAACAAACAAACAAACAAAAACTTCTAGTCATTCCTAGCACTTTGTAACTGAAATTAATTTTGTCAGGCTATAAGACAGGAATCATGTTTTGTAAAGCATTCAGGATCTGTTGGTAAATGTAATCATAATTTTAATGGAGATCACTGAGTCTGCCTTTGGGCTTTCTCTTCCTGCCTCACAGGACAGATGACAGTCTGACACATAGAATGAACAGAAATAGTGAAGACTCTCAGCAGAAAACAAAACAAAAACCAACAAACAAACAAACAAACAACTGTTTTTCTCCACTGCACCTGCACAAGACTCTTGCATAGTTGTAGAAGTATAGTTGTAGTGTTTTTCTGGAAACGATAAAGATCTGCTTACACAGGCATCCATATAACAAGCTTTCAATACCCCAAGGGCAATCAAAATCACATAATGCACACATTTTTTGTGACATGGTACTTGGTGAAAAAAGGCAATTCCCTACTTTTTTTTTTTTTTTTTTTTTTTTTTTCCCTACATTTCCCTACAAAATTTTCCCAAATTTTTCTGGCAGAGTTGTGTTTGGAGCTACTTCCAGGCTCCTCAGCAATGCAGGCAAATTGGATTTTCCTTCCTTTGAGGAAGAGCCTGGGGTCAAGGCAAGGCCAGGCTGTGGCTGACACACGAGCCCTTTCTGAGAGGTTGCTGAGAACCTGAGAAAGTCAAGGATGCTGCTGCTGTTGACTGTGGGATGGATGGGAGGGAAGGGTCGCAGCTGGGAAGGGCTCCTCTCCCACTTGATGGAGACAGTCTAAAAAAACCCTTGTCCATAGTTGCCATAGATCTTAACTAAAGTTCTCACAGAAGCAAGATGTCAGTACTGCAGTCAGTGAATTTTTCCAAATCCTTTTTTTCTCTCTCTCTCTTTTTTTTTTTTTTTTTTTTTTTTTTTCCTTTGGCTGACGAAATAGCCATGATGTCCAAAGTCTCCGGCAACTCTGACTTTTTTTCTGACATTGACCTGTTTGACACGGCATTTGGCAACTGCTTGCTTTGCCTGTGCCTAGACCCCAAACAAAGTAGCCTACAGACTACCAGCAACACCCAGCTGTTTCAGAGGCTGGTTGAGAACTGATATTTAATAATGGGAATAGAGAATCAGGAGAAAACAATTCAGCACAAACTCTGTGATGGAATGGCAATATCTCAGATGAGATGGGGCAGATGTTTACTTCTCTCTAAATGTCAGCAAGGAGCAATAAACTTCAGTTTATTAGTGACACATCTCCACTATGGAAATTTGAATGAATTGACATCTGTGACCTCAGGGTTACATTATTCCCAAGAATACAGATAGAAGGCAAGTTAATGACTATAAATACTCTACTTATTCCATCTAGTAATTTTATAGTAGGTGAATCAAAGGCAAGTTTTAAATCATGAACTGTGGTTTAGCTTTTGAATGGTATTTAAAGTTCACATCTGTCTTTAAAATGTGAATTTCTACTTGAGGAACTTTAGCAAGCAGAAATAATGGAGTACAGTTGGGGTGAGTATTCTGCTTGAGCATCTTTCATGAATTTAACAACAACAACAACAAAAAAAGTCAGTCTTGAAAATCGTCCTACTCTCTGCCTTGTGTTTTATAATCAAAATGTGGAATAAAATAGAATGGAGTGGAATGCAATGGAATGGAATGGAATGGAATAAAATAATGCAATTGGAAGGGACCTACATAGACCATTGAGTCCAACTGCCTGACCACTTCAGGGCTAGCCAAAAGTTAAAGCGTATGACTGAGGGCATTGCCCAAACACCCCTTGAACACTTCCAGGCATGGGGCACCCACTAGCTGGCTAGGAAGCCCATTGCAGTGCCTGAGCACCCTCAGGGCACAGACACGGCTCCCAGTGCCCAGCCTGACCCTCGCCTGGTGCAGCTCTGTGCCCTTCCCCTGCGTCCTGCCCTTGGATCCCAGGGCACAAACTGGCGTCTCCTCTGCGCTTCCCCTCCTCAGGAGGTCAAAGAGCTCCATGAGGTTGCCCCTTGGCCTCCTCTTCTCCAGACTGGACAACCCAGGGGTCCCCAGCGTCTCCTCACAGGATAGGCCTTCTGTCCCTGTTACCAGCTTTGGTGCCTTTCTCGGGGTGTTTCCAAGGACCTTAACATCCTTCTTATATTGGGGAACCCAGACCTGCACATAGTACTCAAGGTGAGGCCGCACCAATGCTAAATACAGCAGGAGAATCACCTCTTTTGACAGGCTGGCTGTGCTGTGTTTAATGCACCATGAAATGTGGTTTGCTCTCTTGACTGCCACGGCACGCTGATGGCTCATATTTTCAAATATAAATGCATTTTTGTGACATTATTGTGATTATATGCTTTATTATATATACATTACATAGTAACAAGGCCTAGTGGTAATTAATGTTTTAAATCAGTTTGTTAGACTGCTCTTTCCTGAAATTAAAAATTAGCAATGTAATTCAAATGTTTTTATCACTGGAACCATATGAAAATCAATGTACCCAAACCAACCACTGAAGTGAGCAAGAGGACAGACATTTTTGTGGTGTTTTCTCTCAGTAATACCTTCCTGATTATGACACTAGAGTAAACATGTAAGTCTGGACTTAAGAGGGTACTTAGGTTCCCAGCTCCTTTATAGATTTCATGCACTATTTTCTCTATTAATTGTGATGGAAAGTTGTGGAGTCAAATACTTTGTTGGAGGTGGATATTAATGCCTGAAAAAGACCGTGGGCTCTGTCTACTAACAGAAGAAAATTGCATTTAATTTCCCGTTACCTGCCCAACACTTCTAGCTTTGCTCTTTTTGAAGTTTGTAGGCTAGTCTATGCATGAGGCACATGCTTAAGAGATCTCCTTTGTGAAGAGATGGAATTTATTTTCCTGAAATGTGATGTAAGTTTTGTACTGACTTTTTTTCTTCTATTTGTCCACATAATTTACATATTTAGTTATATAATTATTTGTACTGACTTCATAAGAACTTTCCCTTTGGAACTTTCTGTTCTAGGAAAATTTTAGCTGTTTACTCAGTCTAGATAATAAGAACAGAGGATTAAAATGTCAAGACCTGTTTGTTTACACCAGTTTTAACAGGAATCATGAGTGCTGTCAACATGTGAACTTTCCTTTACTAGTATAAAATTTTAAGCCTGTGGGTCTGTCAGCTTCTTTTCCTATGACAGAAGAGCTACAATATCATTGTGTTCTCTGTTGTTTGTTTATTTGTTTTCCCTAAAGCTCAGGTACTATGTATGTTACACTATATGCATAACAGACAAACAAAGCTTGAGCTGCAACACTGCCAATATAACAACTGTGGAACTAATAGAGACAACACTTCCATATAGATCACTGATGTGATTTTCAAGTTGCTTTCCCCTAAAATTGATTTTGCTTCTGTACCTACTTTTCTGGCTTATTTGTATGTACAACGGTCTAATACTTCAGACTGCGTTATGCAAATTAACATATTTCTCAAGAAAATAGAGGCATGTGAAATGAGGACTAATAACATATTTCAAATGGAGAGTTGCAATTAATGCAATGTTAGCACTGGTTTCAGTAATGTGAGGCTTTCACTCTTGACATGCTAGAAAAAAGTGATGTCTGGCAACAAGACATGATTTAAAGCAAAACATCAGCTTCCTGTATCTCATCTTATAAAGGAATTCATTGTGGTAAACACAGGCATCAGCAACACTAAGGAAATCTATGGAGGCTTCTATTCATTTTCACAATCTACTTGGAGTACTTTTGCAAAGTCCACAATATATGATGTACTCTAAAAATGTTTAACAATGTCTGTTCTCAAATCTCCTATTGGTAGGTTTGTCTCCATTGGTAGGTTTGTCAGTAATTGAACATGTCAACATAATGACAAGGTATGCACATGGAAAGGAAAGGAAAGGAAAGGAAAGGAAAGGAAAGGAAAGGAAAGGAAAGGAAAGGAAAGGAAAGGAAAG